>NW_024350926.1:4096529-4248430 GCF_902729225.1 Pteropus medius | reverse complement strand
AATATAGCTGTCTAACCAATGTACTGTATACTTGAAACTAATTTAAATAAATTTATAAAAAAACTTAAAAAAAATTAAGAAAAAAAAAAGAAATCTGCCCCTGCTCATGATTAATGTCAGAAAGATGGTTTCTGACTCGACAGGCGCGTCATCTAGAAGTAATGCTTGCGAAAACACCTAGCACAGTACTGACTACTTGATAAGGTTTTATCTCTTTTCTTTCCTTTTCCCTTCCTGCCTTCTTTCCCTCTTTCCTCCCTCTTCTCATTTGAATCTCTCACGAAAGTGCTGCTTCCGTTCATTGTGTGTCTCCATCACCTCAAAGCACAGAAGACATGTTAAAAGACTCATTCCAACTTGGTCACCCTTTGGCCCTTATATATTTAATGACAAAAAACGCTCCCCGAAGACAGTCTTCTAAGAATGCCGTTGCCTAAGTTTTGCACATGTTAGACACCATGAATCCTACATGTAGTAATAGGGTTTAGATATTTGTACTTAATGGTAAACAAAGTCAGAGACTTGGAATAAAAAAAAAAAATTCCATGCAGAGGGCACAGATAGCTCCCAAAAGGTATTGGGGGGTCTTCACTTTTCCTTGTATTTCTAACAGTTTTGCTTTTTATCTTTGGGTGCTATAGAGTTGAGTTTTCAAAGGTGTAGAATGATGATTCTATCTTCGATGGGGATGATACATTTTGTCACTATAAAGTATGCTTTAAACCTTTGACTCGAATTCCACTTTGCCGGATGTTAAACTTGAACTCTTCGTATTTTCTTTTTTGTTAGTCATGACCTGGACTGTCTTTGTCTCTAGCGTGCATTGCTAATACGGGTGGGTACTTGCCGAGGTGATGGAGGGAGAGGGCTTGGGGCAGGAGCAGTGGCCCGCCCCAAACCAACCTCTTCCAGAAAAGCTTTCCTGACTGCGGACTTCCTTCACTCTACAGCCACGAAGTGCCTTTCGTTCTACTTGCGTGCTGTTGTGTGCACACGCTTTGTGAATCCAGTGCCGTGTGGACATTCTGTCCCCGGACCTGGAGTTGTGAGATCCTTGATGACACGGTACAGGAGGAGGGTGTGGTCCACATACTGAGGCACTCCCCTGCGCAAAGAGCATTTTCTCTGGCAAATGCTTCGAAGTTGCAGAAACCACCCCCTCTCCTCAGGAAGTTTACGATTCCTGTCCAATGCAGATGCTACTTCCAAAAATCAAATGCAGTGTTTACTATTACGAAATTCTGTTGTAGAGGCTCGGAGGTGCAGTTCATTACCAGTATTTATATATTTTTCGTTAATGTTACTAAGAACCCTCCTAGGTGTTCTTTTTTTTAAAAAACATTTTATTAACGAGCATTTTCAAATATATAAAAAAGTTGGATTTTACAGTAAACACCTATATATTTAACTAGGTTCAGGTGCTGGCGAATAATATTCCTTAGGTTCCGCTGCTACCAGATATTAAATATTTCTTGGCATTTTGAGGAAATATGGATGTGACAAAGACTTAGCTACAAAGATGTTTATTGGTGTCTAAGCATAAAATTGTAAAGATCCTAAATGTTTAATTAATCATTGGTTAAACCACTGGTTTTTCAATTCTGCCTTTTCGTTAGAATAATTTGGGAAGATTCAAAAAATACTGGTGCCTGAGTCCAGATTAATAATGAACTGTTCTGAGGTGGGGCCTGGGCAGGTAATTACAATATGCATCTAGGGTTGAGAACCTCTGGCATAAAAAATATTTATGGGTTATTATAAAAAGGAATACTAGGGAGCCCTTAAAATGATGCAATGGAAGAATATTTATCTACATGGGACAATGTTCAAGATATGCTGACTTGTGAAAAAAAACAGATTACAGTATACTGCATATAATTCTAGTTTTATAAGAATAAAAATTTTTATCTGCAGTTACTTAACAGATATATTTAAAAAATCAGCCATGATTATCTCTGATTATTTCTTCCTTCTTTTCTGCTTATCTGTATTTTCCATATTTTTCATTATGAATACACATTTCATTGGTAATAAAAATAAAAGTTACTTTAAAAAGATTTCCCAGGTATTTACGAAACTCTGCCAGAACACATCAGTTTATTAAAGATTTTGTGTGAACTAGAAACACAGAGCTTATGTATATCCTAGGTGACGTACTGAAATTGTCTAAACAGAACTGAAAACTGTTTAGAAACCAGGCCAGGAAGTGGGACCGTGGCACCAGAATTTTTTGAAGGTCCCTAAACGATTAATGAGCTCAGCAGTTCTCAAACTCTGGCACCTCCGGGTAGGCCTGCTTCTGAATTGGGAGGTCATGGAGGGGACCAGGAAGCCAAGATGATTTCAGTCGCAGTCGGCCATAGACCACATCTTTAAAACAGCATTACGTATAAAACTAGCTGTTATCAAAAATACATACCCGTGACGGCAAATCACAAAAATAGCTCTCAGATAATGTTTAATAATGATATTATCATCTATTTCAAATGCATGTCATAAAAATATACTTCTTACACCTCTCCAAACCTCTTAGCTGGAGTCATTTCTTTATGCATTAGTTTAACAAGTATTTCTGGGTGTGTATCATGTGTTGGGCACTGGGCTACGTGCTGGGAGACAGCAGTGAACAAAACAGGCATGGCCTCTGTCCGAGGAGCTTGGGATGTGTCACCTCCCTCTGATTCCCTGATGCTCTGTCACTTCTCTGATGACATCTGGCAAGTTCCAGTCGGGTTTGCCTGTCACCACTCTGCTCTCCCTTCATCTGAGTACAGGGAGCGTTAACTTAATTTGGCTAAAGGGAGATCCCTTTGATTGGTGATCATCCTCCATGTCAGAGTGACCCACTCTGTAAATAGTTCTGTGATTTTCTTCTTATCTTCTGTCAGACTCAGGCCGCCACAACAAAATACCGCAGACTGGGTGGCTCGAACAACAGACCTTTCTTTTCTCACAGTTCTGGAGGCTGCGAGGTCCAAAATCAAGATCCAGCAGGGTTTGGTTTCTGGTGAGGACTCTTTGGGGCTGGCGAATGGCTGCCTTCTTGCTGTGCCCTCACGTGGTGGAGGGGAAGGGGTGAGGGTGGGGGGGGCAGGGTAGCCTCTCCAGGGTCTCCTCTTTTTCTTGTAAGGCATTGATTCCATCGCGGGGCAGGAATTCCCCACTCGCAAGGTCTCATCGAAGCTTGATTACCTCCCAAAGGCCTCACCTTCAACTATATTGGGGGTTGGGGCTTCACATGGATTTTGGGGGAGACATAAACCTTCTGCCATAAACATAACAGTCAACTCTTTCTGATCAGGTTGAAGTTTAAAATCTGAAAAACTGAAGAAGTCCTGTACCTATTTACGTAGCATAATTTCCCCACACATATGATGTCTTAGGAACATTACCAACATATACACTGCGAAATAAGACATGTGCCACATAAAGCTGACATATCATTTGAAGAGCAAGGTCATAGGACAGAGGTTCCCAAACCTTCTCAATTCACAAGGCCCTCTGCGTCCCTCTTCCATTTACTAAATTGTTAGGCCCAAGCAATGGTATTCAGCAGCCATTTGAAAAAAGAAAACACACACACACACACACACAAATTGAAAGGAAAACTTTTATTTTCATTTTATTTGTAACAAAAGTCTTATTCTTAAAAACCAGAATTTCAGGTAAAATGAGTGTGTGCCAGCTGGGCTGCTCATGACTTCTTAAACCTTGGAATCTGATGGGCCCCTGCCACCTTCATGGCCTGTTCTACACTCATTTTATGTGGCACTTGCTTTTTATCAAGCCAACTGCTAGCAACCCAGCTTCACTGTTGAGAGGAATGTGACTATCTAACGTTGAAACTGTGAACTGCCTCAAGTTAGCAGTTTATGTGTTGTTTCAGATGTCAAGTGTTTCTCAACATTTTAAATGACCTGTGAGTTTGCCATGGCGTCCCATGGTTTCTGAACGCACAGCGTGAGGACATTATTAATTATTTAGGGATTCTTGTTCATGTAGGATCACTAACACCATCAATGAGCACAAACTGGGATTATCCTTAGATTCAGTCATGTAAGATGCTTGAAAGACTAACCACTGAACTGGCCTTTTAAAGATGCTGACTGAGTCCTAAGCCGTAGGATGTTACTTTCATAGAGAATTTTCTCTTTTCTTTTTGCTATTTCCTTCTTCCTTCTGGCAACCATCGACTTGTTCTCTATGTCTTTGGATCTGTTTCTGTTTTATTTATTCCTCCATTTTTTAAAAAAATTTCACAAATAAGTGAGATCATATGGTAATTGTCTTTCTCTGACTTATTTCACTCAGCATAATACCCTCTAGGTCCATCTGTATTGTCGCAAATGGTTAAGTTTTCGTTCTTTTTTATTGCTGAATAATATTCCATTATATATATGTACCACATCTTCTTTATCTGTTCATTTATTGATGAACACCTAGGTTGCTTCCATATCTTGGCTATTACTAGTAATGCTGCAGTGAACATAGGGGTGCATATATCTCTCATCTGTATAAAACAGGTAGAAGAGTAAGACATTTTAAAAACGAGAGACAAAAGAAAAGATTAAAAATTAAAGACATGAAAAACTACAACCACCGGAATAAAAGCTAAGTGCAAAAGTATAAAATATGTCGAAAACAAAGTCAGGAAGTTGAGAATAAAAGTTTATTTTTTTTAAAGTGTCAAAATAAAGAAAAGAAACTTTCAAAACAGAAAATAAGAATTTAAAGTAAAAGAAACAGAAGGCAGAGTAGAAGCAACAAATCTAAAAGGCGAAGGAAAGAAACCAGCCAGAGTACTGTGCGGGAGGCTGAGCCAAGCGCCTGGTCGCCTGACCTCCAGAAGCAGCCCCTGCCCGGCGGCCGGCTGCGCTTGGGCAGTGCCCAGCCTCGGCATTTGAGCGATGTGCTACATGCGCCCTCAGGAGAGCATGAGTCTGCCTGAAATGAAGCTGGGCTAGTTAACCACGTGCAAAATTGGGAACCTTCAGATGTTTGGCATAGGAGGCTACTGTGTCTGAGAAATATTAAACTAATGAGACTGGAGGCTGGACAGGAGCCCAGAGGTGTCATTAGTGAGTGATCCGGAAGTGGAGTGCTATGCGAGTCTGGATTGGCATTGAGATGCGTATGGGAAGGGATAGACGGTGAGAGAATTTGAAAAGAAGACTTGACGATATATAGCCATCGTGTCACTCTGGTTTTGAACTGAGTGTGTATTTTGGGATGTTAACAAGAAATCTTGTCTCAGTGAACTTAAACAATAGTGTATCCCCGCAAATGAAAATAAGTCTAGTGTGATTCTGGGGTCGGTTGGTTTAGCGGCTCAAAGTCAAAGGCACTATCAAGGACTCCCTCTCGTCCACCCCCGGCGAGTTGGCTTGTCTGAGTTTGCTTTGGCTGGTTTTCTTCATGGTCCAATGTGGCTCTTCTAGCTTCGTTTCCGTCCTCACATGCAGATGAGAACTCTAACCGGATGAAGAAGGTCTGTCTCCTTCTACCCATGGAAATGCTTTCCCAGAAACCCTCCTCCCTCCCCAACAGACTTTCTTTCGTGCCTCATTGGTCAGAATCAGGTACCATGCTCATGTCTGAACTAATTATTGGCGAGGGAAATAAGATTAGGAATAAACCAGTCATGACTGGGGAAGGGTCCAGACCCCTGTGAAGCAAATGGCCGTGTGCTACCTGATTAAAATCAAGATTCTGTTGGCAAGGAAGAAGGTGGGGGCGTGACTGGAAATATGGGTGACCACCCGTGTCTGCCTGGGTGTCTGACTATCGCATGTCTCAAAATCTGCTCAGACGTCTGGCTCTGAATTCGCCCGAAGGCTCAGAGTTACAGGTTTGACCACTTGAAGGGGAAAGCTTGTCAGGTGTCCCAGGGAAACACTTTATACTGTTGTGTTAATTATTTAATGGCTTTAATTATTTTTTCTTTAGCCTGAGTAATCTTTGTCCTTTTAACTGTCCCCTAAATCTTCTTTTCAACTTTTTAAATCTCATTGTGACTGAGCTGAGAGTTTTTTCAAGTTTCGAATAGGCAGGTAAGAACATAGGAAATAATATGTTCTGTGTTTATTGAATTCCAGGAAAAGAACTAAATATGACTTCAAACTGCTGACGTTATATGATGTATCTGTAAACCAGAAAGGAGCAAAAATAATGTGATGTTGACCAAAGGAATTCTAGGGTTTCCTGTCAGAGACAGCGGAGTGTGTTTTGCCATCATCCAAGGAGGAAAAGTTCCATAAAAGAGGGTCTTTGTCTTTCTGCATTCCCATGACCACTGAACTTTTGTTTTGTGCAAAAACCTTTGTGCAGACAGCAGGAACACAGCAAATTTCATTAGTTGGGAGCTAGGAAATTAAACCGAAGGAGAGTTTCTTCCTGTGTTAAGCCAGTCATAAAATTTGTTTGAAACATTTGTTTTTAGCTGTGTTTTGTCTCTAAGTATACCTATAAAACATAAAATATATAATATTTTTATAAAACTCATGAATCCATTTTGTTAAGGAGAAGCCTATGGAAAGTGTGGGTGGAATATTGTGCACATTTGTTCCAACATTGGTGTAGTAGAGAGATTCCAGGACTGGCATGACATTTTTTTTATGTTTGGAAAATACAACTGTGACAATGTGTCTCAATTCTGCTACACGTTGCCACTGCTTAGTTAAATGAGTTATTGTTCTAAGGACGTTAGCATAGTGCCTGTCATGTAAAAACTCACTGCTAACTACTATTAAGTCTCATACATTATAAGGTGGGTAGTAGGATTGTCTCCACTCTACATATAAAGGGTTGGTAAATGGCAGAGCTGGGAATTGAGCTCTTAAGCTAGTGAAGTGACAGTAGGTAGATGACCTTTTGAGCCTGTTTGCTTAGCTGCATAAAGAAGATATTACCGAAGCCCTTATTTCTTCAGATGACACTGTCTTTGAGACTTGTCAAATCTGGGGGAACAATTGCAATGATGATCAGAGTCCCAAGCCCCCTCCTGGTGTTGTCAGAGAGACTCCCAGCCCCTCCAGCTCTGTCTCTTCCCCTTTGGGAGTTCATGCCCTGTCTTGGAATGTACCACTTCAGATGTGGCCATTCGTGGCTCTTCTTGTATTTCCACTAAGGGCCCTTTCTTTTCTGCTCTTGTGTTGTTATCACTTTTCTTGCAATTGATGGGATTGAAGGAAGTCGTCATCCTGTGCTCAGTGATCTTATCATTTTTCTAGGCCTTTAAAAGCTAGCCACCTCTTTTAGGTGTAAAGCTTTTTGGGGCCAGTCCTTCGTTATGTGCATCTTAGACTCTGTCTCTGGTATCACATTCTCTCTACTTGGGAAGTACAACTATGAGAATTTCCTTTAGTAAAGGGAGGCTGGTGGCAAGCTCTGCTGTTGTTTGTCTGAAAAGTCTTTATTTGTCTTCCTTCTTAAGGCTAATTTTCATCTATATAAAACTCTAGATTGGCAGTTATTGTTTTTTCTAGAATACTGGATATTTCATCTCATTGCTTTCTGGTTTCCCTTGGTGCAGTAGAGAAGATGGCTGTGAGTCTGACTTTTTTGAAGTTAATTTGTCTTACGCTTGGATGGTTTTAAGATTTTTTCTTTTCTCATTGGTCATTAACTGTTTTATTATAATGTATTTGGTTGTGCATATGTTGTTTTATTTATCCTTCTTGGAGTACATTGGGTTCCGGGAACATGTGTATTGGTATATTTCATTATTCTGGAAAATTATCAGTATTCTCTCTTCACATGTGATCTCTGCTCCATTATTACTTTCTCTCCTTCTGGAACTCTCAACTGAGCCACAGAAGCGTCAGTATTAGTAAACGTTTGTTATTTCAAGCCATTGAGTTTTAGGTAGTTGGTCACTTAGAAAAAGCTAACATAGTAAGCATAGTTAAAAAAACTTGCCAATAAATCCATGTTGGTTGTCTTCATGAGTCTTTCTGTTGTCTACTTTTTCCTACTCGTGGTGCTTTGTTTCTCTATGTGCTTGTTATTTATGATTGGGTACTGTTAATTTATTTTTGTATGCCCAATGTGAACTATAAAATGATAGTCCTCTTAAATTTAATTAACAGATTTACTATAACCCCCCAATTAAAAAAAGATAGACAGAGATTCTAATGTTCAGTGTAAAGAATAATTAACAGAAATAACAGATGAAATATTCTAGAAGAAAGCCACTGAGAGCATACTAGTCTTACTGACTACTTAAGCACAATAATTATTACAATATGTAAGAAACAAGTGGGAAACAAATAGTAAGGAAGAAAAAGATTATTTCATAAATGAGATTTGGTGACTGATTTCGAGGAGGAATATTTGATTCATACCTTTTATTTCCTTCTTTGATCACAGTAGAAACCAGAGAATCAGGGCCCCAGAATGATTTCCATTGAAAGTCTGAGCTCAATAGATCTGTACAAACCACTTATTATCCATTTTAATGTGTAAAGTAGACGAAGCATTTCTAGGAATCTGCTCCAGATACAAGAGCATGTGTAAATGTGTGTGTGCGTGTGCACACATGTGCGCATATATATATATATACACACACATATTTGTATATGTAAATATACAAATATATGTATATATTTGTTCATTACAGGATTTAAATTAATTTTGGTACATTCATATGATATTTTATCAAATTGTTAAATTATACCAGCTATTTAAGTATGTGGAAGATTAAAAGATATTGATTTGAAAAGATGTCTCAGAGCAATACATAAAATTATGATTCTCTTTTTTGTAAAGAAATAAATAGGTTGGATGTGTATGTCACTGAAGTGGTACTTGCTTAGATGTTCTCAAGTGTATGAGGGCTTTGGGGCTGTCCTTCCCTTTAATACTAAAGAAGTGACTATGTCCCCTTCTCAACATCCCCCAGGAGTATCTTCAAGAAATCATAGAGAGCCCAGTCTCCGATTTTTCGCTCTCATGAAATACTGGTTCTCTGCTTTGCATCTTGCCACCTTAAGTGTTCTCTTTTTCATTTTTATATTATTCAAATATATCAAAAGAATTGTAATGCATCATATTTCCTCTTACTCTATCATTAACATAGGTCTTATGTGTAACTCGTTTTATCAGAAGTCGGAGGTACTAAAGAAGGCTACACATCAATACAGATCAGTAAACAATAAAAAATTTAGAATAGGTATCTCTGTTCCTAAGAATTCCAGCAACTGGTAATTCCTCGCTAGCTGTGTTTTATCCTAGGCCGGCTTCCCTTATGCTTCTTTTGTTTTCTTTTATATGAAGAGCCCCCAGCAGCCCTAAAATTCATGTTCATTTTTCAAGCTGCACTGTGTTAGGTCTCCAGGGCTCACTCAAACTGCCTCCATTGTTCTAAGATGTTCTGCTCAACAAAGAGTCATCTCTGGACCTTCACCTTCAGCCCTTCGAAGCATGGCTGAAGTTTAAAAGTACGGTCTGTAATCCCTTCTTTAACAGAATTGTAGCTTTAAGGCTGTCTTCCCCCCCTTTCCAGCCTTCATGAACAAAAAACGAAGCAGTATGAAATTTATCTCCCACTGATGGGAATGGTGGTGTCACTTACCTTCTGTTATTGGGAGGACTATCAGATTTTGTGTTGAAAATAGCACGTTTTCCCCTTCTGATAAAAAATAAGTACATGCATATTTATGTGTGTACGAGTGTGTATATATTTGTATACCTACAACGTTACACACACAACCTCTGCTCCAAAGAACCACCTACTGATACGACAGCGATTTTACTCAAGAAAAGGGTCTGATCTTACTACAACACTTGAACGAGTAGATGGCAGAGACCGCAAAGCCCTGAGTCATAGATCAGTGGTTTTCCACCTGCGTTCTGAGGAGCTTTGTGGGTTGGCGAAGGCTCGTAGAGAATGGCATTTGGAGACGAGAGATGAGGATGAAGAGGAGAAAAGGGAACAGCCTAACTGGAGTGTTTAGCCCTCCCCATGCTGGACCGAGTCTTGCTCCCTTTTATGTGTTTGGAGACCAGTAATATTTAGTCTGGACAGTGATTTTTGAGGCTAGCAAAGAGTTTAAAAGTTATTGCCATAAAACAGGAGTCTGCAACCTGTGGCCCACAGGCCAAGTGTGGGGTCTGTGTACAGTTTGTTTTGGTATAGCTTATGGGCTAGGAATGGTTTTTACATTTTTAAGAAGGTGTTAAAAAAACAACAAGAGGAAGAAGACTATGTGAGAGAGACCATATGTGACCTTCAAAGCCTAAAATATTTACAATCTGGCGCTTTCTTCGCAAGAAAATTTGTTGGTCCCTGCCAAGGCACATGGCTGTAGCGCTATTTATAGAAGCCGAAAAGGAAAAAACAGCTAAAAACAACACATTAGAAAATAATTAAGTAAAGCATGTGTATTACTTAGGATCAGGTTAAGCTGCAAGTGAAGTGTCTCTCCCTCCCCACCTCCCACCCCCTTATCAGTCACTTAAGGAAAATACAAGCTGATTTCATATTCAAGGATTTCAAAGATCATCAGTCCTGGAGTGTTATGAAATTCAGTTCCATGAGTCAGAGACCCAGACTCTGTCCTTCCTGAGGCTTCACCCTAGGTTATTCATGACGTAGAAGATGACTGTTGGAGAGCTAGGCTTTAAGCTTGCATCCCAGCCAGCAGGAAGGAGGGAGCAGAGAAGAAAGTGGAGCCTTCCACTTCTGCTTGCATCTCATTGGTCAGAATGTAACTACATGGTCATATTTAGGTGCAATGGAGCCTGGGAAATGTGGTTTTGATTCTGGGCATTCCTGTATCCAGCTGAAAATTTGGTACTCTATTACTATGGCAGAAGTAGAGACTGGATATTAGAGTGTCTCTATCATGGTATAGAATATCAACTCATTTATTTATTCCTTCAGCCTCCTACCATGTGGCAGGCAGGCACCTTGCTAACCACTGGGGATATAAATTGGATCGAATTCAAAGTCTAGGATCTTCTCATATGCTGATGGCTCCTAATGGCTTTTCCAGCCTTGTGGTCTTCAACTCATTGCAATTCAATGTTAGCTTTTTTTTATTTTTTTTTATTTTCATGGCTTTGAGCCACAAGTTTTTGACCACTGCTAGTTGGACATGGAGACCGAATCTTTAACTTTTTTTTTTAACCTTAGGAGTTCTAATGAATACTGTCTGAGTAAAGTGTGTGGAGTTCTTTGTCCTGCTATTACCGTTAGTATGTCTCAATGATTCTGTAGAAATCTATCTTTCTGAAAGCAACATTGACATACCCATAGCACTCCTGTTCTGAGGAACAAAATAAAAAGTGCTGAGTAGGACTAAACGGTCTTTTACTTTGAACAACATACAGATTTGCATGAGACCAGTGCTCTTTAAATGAATAAAACCCCAGCGTACTCGGTGACTACGGGATGCATTTATAAGTCTTTTCATCTTTGGGTCAGCTGAACAATTTTCGAGACATCTTTTGCCAAAAGCGCTCAGCTTCAGTGTATGGTGAGTGGGTTGGGGCTTTTCTCCTTTTCTGGGGTATATTATATAATTCTCCACTCTGATAACAAGAGGTACTCAAGTGGGGGACTGTTTAAAGTGAATAAGAATTATGTCTAATATATATTTTATCCATAGGTTTAATTAAACTAGGATGTTTTCTCTCATTAAAAATCCCTGAAGCCAGTGAAATATTTTGGGGTAATATTAGTCGTTTATGAGGTTTACTTTCATTAAATGCGTATCGCGCTTTTAGGTACTTTGTGTTTTCAAATTACTTTTTGGCTGCTGCTACAGTTTCATCAGTCATGCAAGTTTTTAAACAGTGGTTTTCCCATTGCTTATTTCCTCTCGCTTTTGTTTCACATTGCCGTTCGAAATGTTTCTACCATCAACCAGGTCGGTTCCCAGATTAAAGACGTGGGAGTTGGGAAGAGAAAATGTAATCAGCCCTTGTAAATCCACGCTGACCCAGCGTCACTTTTACAGCTGATAATTTTAATCCCAGAAGTATCACGTGTTCTTCAAAATAACTAATGCTTTTTGGAAGGTAAACATATCAGGACATTTAAAAAAATTTTAAAACATGATTAGTCTAGACCCGTAATTTTAAACATTAGTGGTGATATGAAGAACATTAATTATTTATTAAAGACATCTCTAGAAATGCTTTTTATTTTCTTTTTTAAGACACAGGAATAGAAGTAATAGGAAATCATATCAAATGTTTACCAGTGAAATTCTTTTTATTACGATTAAGCACAAAGTGGCTTTGTTAACTAAGACAATACTATATGATATTCTAGTCCAAGCTTTAATCTTTTAGGACTTGAATATTTGTTCGTTTCCTTTTCTCTTAATGTTACCTTAACTTATACGGCCCCTGGGAGCTCATAGGTTCTCTCCTTTGGAAAATTATAACAAATATATAAATCCTCAGTGTTTACTGTGTGGCACCTCTGTGCAGGGCAAAACCTGTACACTCTTCCTCTGTGGTCCTACGTGGAGATGCTCTTGGCTAGATGTTTGTGCAGCTTCCACAAGTGTGAGCTGAAGACCGTCTGATGTCCACTGAGCGTAAGGGAGTCTGTGTAGTAGGAACCTTAGTCTTGCTATGATTGGTATTGCAAAGAGCATTTTCTTCTTTTTTTCCTCTTTTTCTCTTTACTTCTCTTTCTTGCTTTAATTCTTTCTCCCTCTCTCTTTTCCTCTTATTGTCAATATTTTTGCTTTTCTTAAAAATCCAAAACTTATTTATTATGGGAATTTCTCTAACATTCAAAAAGTTGAGAGTATAATAAGGACTCATATATCCACCAACTATCTTTAATAATTGTCAGTAGTTTGTCATATTTGCTTTATATCTATTTATTATTTCAATTAAAAATTATTTTAATTTCAATTAACAATATTTATTTCAATTAAAAATATACATAACATAAAAATTTGCCATTAAGCTTTTTAGTTCCATCCTTAAGTATTCTTTAAATTTTAAAAAAAGTTTGGTAATAAAAAGAGAGATTATCATATCTCCACTGAATTAATTTAAGATCTTTGTTGAAAATCAGTTGTTTATGTAAGTGTGAGTCTATTTCTGTGCCCTCCATTCTGTTCCATTGATCTATTTGTCAATATTGTGCCAGTGCCAAACTGTCTTGATTAGTGTTGAAATAAGGTCGTATACTGCAGTATACAGTATGTTCTTCAAAGTTGTTTGGCTGTTCTATGTCCTTTGAATTTCTATATGAATGTTAGAATCACTTTGTCAATTTCTATACAGAATTCTTCTAGGATTTTAATTGGGATTACATTGAATCTATATATAGATTAGGGGGAATCAACATCTTTGGGGTGTTTGGACCCATAGTATATCTCTCCACTTATTTAAGTCTTCTTGAATTTCTCTCTGCAATTTGGTAATTATCAGTGTACAGATAAACATTTAATTTTTTTATTAGAGTTATCCACAAATATCTAATGTTTTTGATGCTACTGTTAAGTGTTATTTTAAAATTTCAGTTTCCAATTATTCATCACTAGGATAAGTATAGTAGATTTTTGTAAATCGATGTTGCATTCTGCAACTTTGGTTCGCTGGACAAACTTTTGCTGAAAAAAATAGGTGTGTGACCCATGGATTCAATCAACCACCTCAGTAGAAGTCAGGAATAGAGATGAGGTTGTCCAGGAAGGATCTCTGGAAGGTGCTCTCATCTAATGGTGTGGTGCTGCATGACACACACAGGAGACTAGCAAGGTGTTGAGAATGTCATATTAGCAGAAACATCGCCAGCTTGGAATGAAAGTGACAGAGGCCAAACTAAATTAAGGAAGGTTGTTGGACTTCTGATATTCTACAGGCCAGAAATGGGCTGATAGAGCTACTCGGCTGCATACATGTGCTATCCTCAAGAAAAGGGGAGAAAAACTCTAAGGGCAAGCCTTGGGCCCAGAGAGTAGAGACAGAGGCACAGAGGCAGAGGGCAGTGGAGTTACGGGTAACGAGGCCCGCAGAGCTGAGAGACACAGAATTATGCCTAGGCTTTGACACTGAATGGAATTTACCCTGCTGGATTTCATATTTGCTGGGGACCAATCCTCCCCCCCCACCCCCCTCCCTGCACCTTTCATTCCTTCCATTTTCTTCTTTTTGGAATGAGGGTCTTCATAACTATTATCTCGTGCATGTTGCACCATTGTTTTAGGGAGAAGATAACTTGTTTTCTCGTGTTACCAGTTCACAGATGGAGAATTTTGCCCCAGGACAGCTCATATCCAGAGTCTCATCCATACCTGATTTAGATGATAAGATTTGGGACTTTCGAGTTGATGACACTTAGAGGAGATTTTTGGACTTAGAGTTGAGGCTGCAGTGGATTGAGAATTTGGGGGATATTGGGATGGGGTAAATGTATTGTGCATGTGAGATGGATGTGAATTTTGGGGCATCTGAGGACAGACCGCAGTGGGCTGAATGAGCTCCCATACAGATATATATTAAGTAACATTTGCAATTCCTGATTTTCTGGAATTGTGAATGTTACTTAATTTGGGAAAAAGGTCTTTGCATATGTAATTAAATTAAGATCTTGAAAGTAGATCATCCTGGATTATCTGAGTGGGCCACAAATCCAATGATAAGTGCCCTTATAAGAGACACACGGAGGACAGGCAGAGAAGAGGCAGGCAATATGACACTGGTGGTAGAGATTGGAGTGATGTGGCCACCAGCCAAGGAATGCTTGGAGCCACCAGAAGCTGGAAGAGAGAAGGAATAGATAGTCCCCTAGACGCTTTGGAGGGAGCGTGTCCCTACTGATACCTTGATTTTAGACTTCTGACCTTGGAAAATGTGAGAGAATAAATTTCTTTTGTTTTAAGCCATTCAATTTGTGGTTGTTTGTACATGAAAATAGTAAAGATTTTGGTACATTTTGCTAAGTCAAAAAGCCAGTTACAAATGACCATATGTTGCATGATTCTATTGATATGAAATGTCCAGAATAGACAAATCTACAGAGACAGAAAATAGATTAGTGGCTGCCTGGGGATAGGGGTTAGGGGGATGAGAGTGATATGGAGTTTCCTTTTATGGTGATGCAAATATTCTGATATTCGATAGTGGTGATGGTTGTCACAGTTCTGTGACTATACTAAAAGCTACTGACTCTTACACTTTTAATAGCTTAATTTTATGGTCTGTGAATTATATTTCAATAAAGCTATTCTAAAAATTTTGAGATGAGGTTTTCTTAACTTATTGATTTTATATTTATATATATATTTACTACAGAATTAAAAAATTAACTTATTTGTTTGCTTGATCCTAGTAGATACATAAAAGGGCTTTGAAATTACAATATCTATCTTACCACATTGTTACAACAGCAAAAACACTAAAGTGAATTTTGAAGATTTTTTGAATAGTTCTTTTAGTCCTTAGATTACATCCCACTAAGAACTGTCTAGTGCAAATACGTATTCAAAAGTCGCTTGAAATAAATTTTTGCTTATGTCAGTATGGTACTTATATAGAATTGTTGGTTTCTGTTTCTTTTCAATTTTAGGGTTGCTTTCCCTTTCTTGATTTAATTAATCTATTTCTTAAACATTTAAAACATTTCTATGAGTTAAAAAATCAAAACTATTTAAAAAGCTGTACAGTAGTCCTCCCTTGTCCTTGACATTTTCAGAGACCCCCAGTAGATGCCTGAAACTGTGGATAGTACTGAACCCCATATATACTATGTGTTTTTCTATACGTAAATACCTGTGATAGTTTAATTTATAACTTAGGCACAGTAAGAGATTACTAACAACAATAATAGAACAGTTCCAACAATGTACTTTAATAAAAGTTATGTGAATGCGGTTTTTCTCTCTCCCTCAAAAATATCTTGTGCTCTACTCATCTTTTCACTTAACGGAAGTGCTTTTCGGCTTCTGTTTGGCGTATCACTGCCCTTATGCTTTGGGGCCATTATTAAGTAAAATAAGGGCGACTTACACACAAGCCCTGTGATGCCATGACAGTCAGTCTAGTAACCACAACCGCCACTAAATGACGAGTGGGAGGGGAGCGTCCCCAGCGTGCAGAGGATGGACAAAGGGATGATTCACGTCCCACGGGGGACAGAGTGGGATAGCTCGAGATTTCATCACATTCCTAGGGCACTAAACGATTTAAACCTTATGAATTGTTTATTTCTAGAATTTTCCATTTAATAGTTTTGGACCGTGATTGATTGCGGGTAACCGAATTCAGAAAGTGAAACCTCAGATATGGGGTGACTACTGTATTCGGGGAAGTCTTACTTTCTTCCCTATCCCTTCTCTTTCTACACAAAAAGGTAGTATTTTACATATGCTGTTGTGAATTTTTTTCATTTATTTACTGGAAATCATTCGAATCTCTACTTATCAGTACTTCGAAATCTTACTTATTATTTTCCGTGACTGTATAAATTTCATTGTGTGGGTAGTTTATTTAATCAGTTCCTTATTAGTGAACAATTTGGGTTGTTTCCAGTCTTTTGCTACTACAAACGATTCAGCAATGACTAAGCCTGAGAATCTGCTGTTCAGTGTCAATCTATAGGGTAAATTCCTAGAAGAGAGATCGCTGGGTCTCACGGTAAATGCTTCAGTAATTTACTCTCACCAGCAATGTATGAAAGCGCCACTCACTCCACAGTCACTAGGCTAGTTTATTGTCAAGCTTTGGATTTTTACCAGTCTGATATGTGAGAAATATCTCAATGCAGTTTAATTTACATTTCTCTTATAAGCTGAGGTTAAGCATCTTTTTTACGTGTTAACAAGCAAATGGTCTTTCTTTTTTGGAGAACTACTTGTGTTTTAAACTTTTTTTTTTGGAATTTTTGTCATTTTTTTTTTCAAATTTATATATTTGTTCTTTGTGATGTAAATTGTAAATATTTTCTCACTGATTATCATTTGTCTTTTTAAATTTTTCTTATAATCACTTTAGAAATGGTAAAAATAATATAACAACAAAGTCAAAGAAACAAAGTCTTATTATTTTATGACCTTGGCGTAACTTTTTAAAAAGTTTAAATGTAGCTGGTATATAATATTATGTTAGTTTTCAGTAGCTGGTATGTTAGTTTAAGTGTAGCCGGTATATAATATTATGTTAGTTTTCAGCAGAACTTTTTATTTTGCATGTTCCACACCGGGCACGTCCATATTCGTGTTTAGATATAATCAATTCTAATTACTGGTCACATCTTTTTTATTCTGCTTTTGTCACTTAAAATTAGGGGAATAAACCTCTTGGATAGGTCACCTTTTAACTGATTCATTTGTTGACGTACAGTAATTTCTTAAAAAGGAATCAGCATGCTCTGACATCTGGAGTCCTGATTCACTTCCAGACCGTCCAAGGTCACTGGAAGTTGTTTGCAGGCAAAATTCCATCTCTCCCCAGCACCTGGAAGGCTGAGTCAGCCCTGGGGCCGACGACAACTCTGAAGTCTTGAGACTAGTTAATCCCATGGCTTTTACTTCTGTCCTCAGCCACCAGCCACAGTGCCAGCCTGGGAAAACTCTGCCCTCCCTCTCCAGTCCCCTCATTTCAGTATGGTTGGGGCTTCTGACAGACATGCACACGTGTGCCTCCCCTTCCTCTCCGCCCCTCCTCTCTGAGTCATGGCCTTTGATACCTACATCACATTTATAGTTAACAGTGTGGAGGTAATTTGCTCAGAGTCTAAATCTGCCTAGTATAGTTTTTCTGTTGGAAGTTAAGGCTTCTCAAAGTTTAAACCTCCCAGCCTGCTTTAAATATTTTTCTTTGGCAAGTGAAAGGTGACCAGATTCATAATACTAAATAAATAAAAGGCAAATTGTATGCTTTTTGATTTGGAAGCTTAAAGCTATTTTTGATGTAACATAAACATCTTGGACATCTAAATAATCTGTAGAAAATATACTGAGCTTAATTTTACTTCTTATTTTAGAAAGATGGTTACATAATGAGTCTAGCCACATGTCAGTTTGAGTGCATTTCTCATTGTCCTGTTTTTCTTCCTTGTTAAATAGGAGAATACATACATACATGCATACATACATACATACATACATATATACATACATATATTTTGGGGGATTAGTTATTTAAAGATGAAAGTATATGGCACATCTCTTTTTCTGGTGTCTATATTTTTAAAATTGAAGTAAGATTCGTTTATAACATTATATAAACTTCTCTATTTCTTTCTTAATCCCAATATTCCAGAAGAACTTTTAAAACTATGATACTAGTAACAGTGGGGCCTTAAATCAAACCATCATGTCGTACACTTTAAATATATACATTTTTTGTTTGTTAAATATAACTCAACAAACCTGGGAAAAATTTTAAAAAATGAATAAAATATATATTGACAAAAAACCTACGAAACAATGGGCCCTTGTATCTATACAGCATGCTATCATTCACAAACATTTTTCTGTATATTATCTCATTGGACTCTGGCCAGTTATTTTTCTGACAGTAGTTCAGTTAACAGTATTTGTTAAATTCTCTAGAACCCTAAAGAATTTGTCTAACATGTCAACTATAATTGAAAAATAAATTTTAAAAAAGATTAAAAAAAATTTGTCTAAAGTCTCTGTGAAAACGTCATTAAATTTTTTTTATCCAGAACAAACTAATCAAAAACAGACTCACAAATATAGTTGATAATTTGGTGATGGACAGAGGGGAGAGAGTTGGGGGGCTGGGTGAATGGGGTGAAGGGTTAAAGAAGTACAAATTAGTAGTTGATAGATGGTCATGGGGATGGGGAGCAGGGCAGAGGGAATGCAGTTAGCATTACTATGATGGCTAGATGGAGGGCCAGGGGAGGGAGGGAGCTTTTGGAGAGTTCATCTTATGAACTATATAGATGTCTAACCAAAGTACTGTATACTTGAAACTAATTTAAATACGGAAATTAAAAAAAGTATTAAACTTAAAAAAATTTTATCCAGCTTTATTGAGATATAATTGACACATAACATGTGTGAGTTTAAGGTGCACAATGTGATTTGATATATGTGTATATTGCAAAATGTGATTTTATATATGTATATATTGCAAAATGATTACCGCAGTCAGGTTAATTGATACATCCATCGCCTCGCATGGTTACCCTTTTTTGTGTGTGTGGTGAGAGCTTTTAAGATCTGCTCCCCTAGCAGCTTTCAGGATACAACGCAGTCCTATTGATGGTAGTCACCACGCTGCACGTTATTTCCCTAGGACTAACTCATCTTATAGCTGGAAGTTTGTACCCTTTGACCACCTGCACCTGTTTCCCCCACCCCGCTGCCCCTGGCAACCACCAATCTACTCTCAGGATTTTTTAGATTCTACGTATAAGTGAGATAATACAGTGTTTGTTGTTCTCTACCTGACTTATTTCACTCAGCATGACGCCCTTGAGTTATATCTATGTTGTCACAAATGGCAGGAGTTCCTTCTTTTTAATGGCTGAATAATATTCTATATTCTCTCTATACATATACATATATATATATACACACACACCCACACACACACATACACACACACACATACATATATAAAACGTACCACATTGTCTTTGTTCACTCACCTGTCAGTGGCCGCTTAGGTTGTTTCCATGTCTTGGCCATTGTAAATGATGCTGCAGTGAACACGGGGTGCAGACATCTATTTGAGGTAGTGATTTCATTTCCTTCTGATATATACCCAGAAGTGGGGTTGCTGGATCATATGGTAGTTCTATTTTTAATTTTTTGAGGACCTTTATACTGTTTTCCATGGTGGTTGCACCAATTTACATTCCCACCAACAGCGCACAAGGGTTCACTTTCCTCTACGTCCTCAGCGTAACTTCTCTCTTGTCTTTTTATCGATAAGCCATTCTGACAGGTGTGAGATAGTATCTCATTGTGATTTTGATTTGCATTTCCGTGATGATTAGTATTGTTGAGCACCTTTTCATGTACCTTTGGCCATTTGTGTGTCTTTTTTTTTGTTTTTGAAAAATGTCTGCTCAGGTCTCTTGCCCATTTTCATTATTATTATTATTATTATTATTATTATTATTATTTGCTATTGAGTTGTATGAGTTCCTTATATATGTTGGATAGGAACCCTTAACAGATACATGGTTTGCAAATATATTCTCCATTCCGTAGGTTGTCTTCTCATTTTGTTAATAGTTTCTTTGGCTGTGCAGAACCTTTTTAGTTTGATGTAGTTCTACTTGTTTTTTTTTTTTTGCTTTTGTTGCTTGTGTTTTAGGTGTCATATCCAAAATATCATCGCCTAGACCAGTGTCAAGGACTTTTCCCTTATGTTTTATTCTAGGAGTTTAATGGCTTCAGATCTGACATCTAAGTCTTTACTCCATTTTGAGTTCATTGTTCTGAGCGATGTGAGATAAGGGTCTAGTTTCATTCTTTTGCATGTGAATATCTAGTTTTCCCATTACCATTTGATGAAGAGACTATTTTTTCCCCATAGAGTATCCTTGGCTCCCTTTTCAAATATAAATTAACCTTATTTCATTTTAAACCTTCACTCGACTTATGTCTATGGTTGAGGGTTCTAAAGATAATAGACAGCAGAACAGTGTGTGTTAGTGTTTGTAATTCTTATTATTTATCCATATGTCTAAATGTCTAGGAACTGTTTTACTTATGGACCTGACAAATTATAAAATCTTTTCATAATTCAGCTTTTTCACCACGTAAAGTGTTAATTGGGAGTTCACTATGATAATCCAGTAACCATAATCGTTATTCTGAAAAATTAGTGAAAAATTGTCTTTTAACCTTCTTATGGTGCTCTTAATTAAAATGCAGAGTGAATCATGTGGGATATTTCTATTTTGATGAAGTTTTATTCATTTGTATGATTAAAAAGCTTTGTTTTAAAAATGGCTAGTCTCACTTGCTAGTTTGCTAAACTACGGTTTTATTTCTGTGTATGCTGGAGAAATCACTGAGTGCGATTTTTATAATCCAAATGTAATGTATTTTTTCCCATTGACGTTCTTGCCTGAGGCATTCTCCTTCCTGCCATGGCCAGCATTATAACCGCATTCTATTTTTGCGTCTGCCGATCGGAGTAAGAGTAGATGAAGAATGGAAAATAGGGCTCTTTTGTTTGGGGCTGCTTAGTCGTTATCATGAGTGTATAATTTCTGGAACTAGACAGAGCCAAAGGGCTCCGTTAGCCTTTTAAAAATGGCCTGGAGAGATTGTTTTCCTTTGTGGCTCTATCATTACTGTGGGATCGTGACATTTTTCTCCTTACACAATTCAAAAAACTGATCCTTACAGACGCCTGGACGGTCCACCTGCCATAGAATGATGATTTTGAGACTGTGCATGACTTCACTGCTCATTGTGCAGTGTAACCAACTCTCACTTTTCCATGCTAATGAACGTTAACTGATAATCCCCCAGGGTCCATTTTAGCCTTTTCCAGCCTTTTTCTTCATCAAATCTCCAATGAGCTGTGCTCACAAGAATGGGCGTGAGGAATAAAGTTGACTTTCATCTCTTTCTTTTCCCCTGCCCTCACTGCTAACTGCCCAATTCAAAGGCTATTTCCCCACATTTTCATTGATTCCCCTCATTCCCCCACATTCAAAACCGTGGTGAGTTTCTTTCAAAAGCCTCTTCCTCTCTGGTCTTCTAGCACTTGCTAATCAACTAATTTTCATTTTATTCTCCTGGCTGCTCCAGCATCTACTTTATCACTGTCTCCTGGATCAACACCTTCTAATGGCTGAAAACCCCAGGGGGTTCTGAGGCTCCTCGCTGTTCTGCGGGGGGTTTGGACAATGGGATCAGTTACCATAGATTCGGGGACTATCTGTGCCAATCAAATCCTCTTGCCTGCTTTTGTCTCCCGCTCTGTGAACCTCCCTGATTTAGGCAGAGCCCACCTCCGTCTCACCCAGGGCCTCCATGCCGTCTCCCAGTTATCTGGGCTACAAACTAAGTAACTCCATTCCAATCTTTCCTGGTTCTATTCTGTGCACCCATCTGTTTCCTTCTTAAATTAAAAATCTTTCCTTTTATCGAATCTTATTTCCTCAGGGCCTTATTCTTTTGAGGGTCAAGGCAATTCCTGGCCAGGCTGGCAGATAGCCTCTGTATGCCAGTCCCGGGAGGGTGGCTGTGGTCACTGTGCCCTACACGTTCAGTGCTCATCCCCTGCTCTGTCTTCGTGGTCCCTGGCCACTTTCTCCCATATTTCTTCCCCCAAAATTAACTGCTAACTTAGATTCACCTAGTGTGGGCCTATACACTGATTCTGTGTTGGCTCTCCTGGGTCGCCATGCTTTTTTTATGGACTAGCTTCCTTTGGCTGCCCACCACGGGGAGTCACTCCAGTTCTAGCAAACACTCTGTTTCCTACTCACTGCTATACGTGGCTGACTGTTCTGATTGAGAAGTCTTTGATCACAATCTGAGAAATTAATTCAGGGCCATCCTCCTCCTCGGCTGCACCTTTTCCTCTCAGATCTTCTAGGATTCGCAAGTCACAGCTTATACTAAGATGCCGTGGCAGCCTTTGTCAGTCAGTTTTATTGCTGTTCCCCCTCTGAGTCTACACTTGGCCTTAAAGTCATTCTAACTCAGTGTTCATGGTGGCCACTAAAAGTCGAATGAGGTTGAGCAGAAATGCACGAGATATCTCTGACTTACATCGTCCGTCCCCCAGGGATATTGGTGGCGATAGGAGTAGGACCTCGGGAATCTTAGCAGGTTGATTTTGAGGATTTTTGTGAGCGGAAAGAGTCTTTGTCATTCCTCAGGGAGCCTGGATCTGGATATTCTACTTATCCACAGGGATAACTGACCCCTCATTTAAATACTACTTTATTGACAGCTTTTGTTCTGTGTTGGATTTAGAGTTTATTCTAGTATCTTATTTTTTAAGTAAGTAAAGAGAATTCTGATGAAATTCTACATTATCCACATTTAACTGAAATAAATTCAAATACACATACTGTGTACAACCACCACTAGGCGTGCACCCTCCGAATACCCCCTTTATTTTTTTTTAAATAATATGGCCCAGAAATGCAAGCCAAATGCTTTATTTGGAGTTCAAACAAAGATCTAGTTATTCGTTCCAGTGATAGGGGGAAAAACTGGCTTTTTCAGACCTCCTACAGGATGATATGGTATACCCCCAAACCATGGATGCCGTTCTTTTAGAGTCAACTTAGATATGTAAAGGGTAATTTGCCCGCACAAAATTTTTACCTAAGGCTGTCTTTAGAATCTAACCCCACTCTGCTGTGTTTTATTTATTCATTCAATAAATATTACACATCTACCACATGTCAATTCCCGAGTTAGTTACTGTGGATATGAAGATGAATCAGATGCAGTCTTTGTCCTCAAGGAGTCTTCCTTCTGGTAGAGGAAATGGACAGCAAACATGTGTGAAAGTAAAGTGCAAAGTATATATAGTGCCTGTTGGAGATACGGAGGGTGTGACCAGCTTTGTGTGACTGCTGGGAGGGTTGTGGTTAGAAAAAGCTTCAAAGAGGAGGTGACTGCTGAGCTGTGTCTTAAAGAATGGTAATAGCTTCTTTAAGTAGGCTTCCGGAGAAGGACAGTCTAGGCAGGACAAAACTTATACAGAGCTCATGGAACTGCAAGTAATCTCATATGGCCAATGGTCCAGGAGGTGCACGTGTGGGGAATATGGAGAGTCGCCATAAGCGGGAGACTATACAGCGAACAACTTGATTTTCTCCCCTGTCAGCAAGTGGGAGTCCTGATAGGGTGACAACGGAGGGTGGAGTGTGACAAGAAGGGACTTTTATTTTAGAAAAATGTATCCGGCAGCATGAGAAAAGATAGGAGGGGAGCACAAGTAGAAAGGAAGGTTTAGGAAGTTATTGTAATGAGGCCGGGAGAGATTATGAGAAGCTAGGCTAAGAAAGCAGTAGTGGGAAAGGAAAATAAATGACAAATAAGAGCTACTGAGGATGCAGAATGGTGTGGGGGTAAAATGCCTGGGTGAGGGTGGGGATTAAGGAAGAGTAAAAACCAACCATAACTCCCAGGCGACGGGATCAGTGGTTGCTATAGACTGAATGTCTGTGTCCCCCCAAAATTCACATTAAAATCCTGACCCTTAGCATGATGGCATTAGGAGGTGGGGCCTTTGGAGGTGACTAGGTCATGGGAGTGGAGCCCTCATGAATGGGATTAGTGCCCATATCAAAGAGACCCCAGAGAGCTCTCTTGCTCTTTCCCCCACCTGAGGACACTGCAGGAAGACAGACTTCTGTGAGTCACGAATCGGGTCCTCACCAGACAGCTGGTTTGCTGGTGCCTTCCTCTTAGACCGCCCAGCCTCAGAAACTGTGTGAAACCCATTTCTATTGTTTGTCAGCCACCCATCTGTGGTGTCCTGCTACAGCAGCTTGATGGACTAAGTCAGTGGCGAGGTCGCCCTTAAACGTAGATGATGCTTCACTTTGTAGAAACGTCTTAAAAAGTTACCTTCAGCGAAAATTTTATAAGTAGAATTTTTAAAAATGAGGGCTTTTATTCAATTAATCTAACAAATACTGGTATTTTATTTTAGGTGCTTAATACTTTGAAAAATGCAAAGTTGAAGGTTTAGAATCTCATCGTGGAAGCAAAGCATATATACATAAGATTCTAAGATTGGGAAATGAGGCAGTATGGGATCAATTATTAAAATGCAATGTTTATTAAAATATTTCTTAAAATATTGCTCTATACAGTAAAAGAGCTATTTAACACCATTTAAAAAATAGCAACTGTAAAAAAAAAAAAAGCTGACCCATTGTAAATGCCCAGGAAATATTAAGTCATAATAATAACACTAAAGGAATAATGGGCTTGTATTATCTTACAGACTAAAACAATTATTGTGCTGGAAGGGATATTAAAGCTCATTTGAGTCCAGTGATTTTCAACTATAGAAATTCAGGGAAAGAGAGGTGATTATGATTTCTCACGCGAGCGTTTAAATGGAAATTGAAGTTCCAGGATGCGTTAGTGGCTTTTATCTAAATAGTAGGGCCTAAACAAGGCCTTCACAAATAAAAATGTAGGACAAACTTTACACGAAGCTATGGAAACAGAACGGACTCTTTTGCTTAAAATAGAACACCTATATTTAGGAGCTTTCAGTCTGCCCTGACCTTGACGTTTAAGTCAACACAGTCGTTTTAAGTCCGATGATAAGTTCCATCCTCTACCTTTTGTCTCTAAACCATTCGATGGATTTGACTGCTCTGCCACAGCAGAATGAAGATTGACTGCAAACAGTGTGTTTCTACCTAAAGATTTTAAAACATCAATCTCTCGGTCTCCCTGGTCAGCAATGCTTTGCGAGTGTGCACTGCTGGTAACCTACAATAACGTTGTGTATGACCGTTTCTCTGATTAAGGAGTGTGCCAGTGTCGTGCTCTGGTCTGCACTTAGGAGATTCCTGGTCAAAGGTCAAGGCTGCCACTTTCTAGCTGAGTGACTTGTCGAAAGCTCCAGCCTCTCCCTGGGCTTCTATTTCGTAATTTGAAATATGAAATGATCAGGCCAGGACAGTGGTTTTTCAACCCTGACTGTACTGTAGAGTCAACTGGAGAACTTTTAGAAAATATCATAGCAGGCCCCATTTTCAGAGATCTTATTTAATTGGTCTGGTCTGTGTTGGGACCCCAGTATGGTGTGTGTGTGTGTATATATATATATATATATATATATATATATATATATATATGTATTTTAAAGCTCCTGGGCTGATTATAACATGTATTCAAGGTTTCAAGGTTGAGACGACTTGAGCAGAAAGACCTCTAAAGGGCCTTAATAGCTTGAAAAAATTTCATTCTGTGACATGATGTTAAGACAAGGTTACCTGGTATTAAGCAATGTCAGAGACTATCTTCCATAAAAAGAATGCAAAATTACAAACACAAAATTAGGTATGAAAGAGGATATTTACTCAGAAAGGAAAAGAGATCATAACAAATTATACATTTAAAAAAGCTGATAATACCACAGATATAAAAAATAATTCAGAAAAATAAGATAATATGTTTATTAACTACCAGACATACTTTTGTTGGTTCTTTTTTCCTACATTTCTTGACTGAGTACTCTGATTGCTTCTTCATTTGACAACAATTTTGTAATATTTTCAATAGAAAGAATAAAAAGATAATGGTCTTTGGCAATTGATAGACTCATTTTCGTTCTGAATAGTTTAGAAAAATTTATTTCAGCTTCACAACTTATTATCAGTAATGTTATGTTAGTTTTAGGATTGTTGTCAAATTTGGGAAAATTTCTACTGAGATTTCATCATAAGCGAGCTGTAAGACTTGGCAGGATTTTCTGGCTTAGTACATGTAATGTTTAATTTTGTGTGCCAACTTGACTGGGACATGGGGTGCCCAGACATTTGGCGCAACGTTATTCTGGGTGTGTCTGTGAGGCCGTTTGTAGATGAGATTAATGTTTGGGTTGGTTGACTGAATGAAGCAGGTTGCTCGCCCCAATGTGGGTGGGACTTAGCCCATCAATTGAAGACCTGAACAGAATAAAAAGTTAGAGGGAACTCTTTCTGCCTGACCATCTGAGCTGGGACAGGAGTCTTTTCCTGCCTTTGGAACGAACTAAGAAGTTGGCTCTTTTTGGTTCTCGAGCCTGCTGGCTTTCAGACTGGATCTTATTCCATCGGCTCTCCTGGGTCTCAGGCTTTCTGACTAAACATTTTGGGACTTCTCAGCCTCGGTAACTGCATGAACCAATTCCTTGTAACATCTATCTGCCTGTCTGTCGGTCTGTCTATCCATCCAACCATCTACCTATCTATCTCCTATTAGTTCTTTTTCTCTGGAGAACCCTACTAATATAATACACTCCAACTTTATTTTTTACCCCCTGTCTGGAAGCTGGCAGGCACAATGTCACAGTGTAACCTCTGGCACTACAACCTGATTCTGAGTGATTGGATATAGTGTTTTATGTATTTCCGGGATGCCATTCCTACTCCCAGACAGCCAGTGACAGTCCAGTTGTGCCTGGATGTAACTGTGAATCAGAAAACTCTACAAACTAAATAATCCCCTAGTCCCATTTCCCCTTGGTTGGATTCCACAAACGTCCCTGGCAATTCCAGTGCCAATAGGCGGAAGAGGAAGTTGCATTGGAAAGAGACCAAGGTCTTCATGGATTACGGTTAAAACACCTGACCTTTGCAAATTTTATACATACACAAGAACACGTGAACACACGTATAGGGACCCTCCAGGATACGGGCAGGAGGCATGCGAGTGAGAGGCGCTGAGGCTTCGCTTTGTTAGATTCGTGGTACACCTGGCTGAGGCCTGTCGTTTTGTGAGGTGATGGTGCCCTGGTATTTATTGAGAATCTGCAATGGAGAGGAGCATCGCGGGTTCAGAGTAACCCTGTCGTTAGGTGATTAGTGGAAGCCGAAGCGTTTAAAACATGAAGCGGCATCGTGTTACTGAAGGTGAAGGAAATGACTGAGATGACCCTGGTAGTCATCAGTCACGAGTTGTGGCTCCTTGATTCGTGTGCATCGTGGTCCTTGCTGTGATTTGACACCCCGGTGCAGGGCGTGCATTGTCATTTAGGAATAAAATCACATTTGCAAAATGGTTCCTAAATCACCCAAAGTAGTGTGTTTTAAATAATCCTTATTTCTCCTGATGTCCCTCTCCCCCAACATAAAGCCGATGGGCTCCTACAAGAATGAAATGGTGCACACTCGGGGAAAACTGAAATTGCTTACCTAAGCATCTGCAGAGAGAATTCCGAAAGGAGAGTCGAGTTTGAACTCTGAGTAAGGTTTTGGATCTTGTCTAGAATTTCGTATCGGCAGAGCGAAATTGCGCAAGTTCTAAATACTGTCTAAGAATATGCAGTGAAACGTATAAGTTCCAATTTGATTTTAGGTCATTAGAATCTTAAAAAGAGGCCGATTCAACCAAAGGAAAACATGGCAATATGATTTTTTGAAGTACGTTTGTTTTGGGAGAGGCGTTCATCTGAGTATTGAGTCATTGCGGTCTTGTTGTTCGCAAGACCCATTAATGAGAGGCTTCTTTCGAAAGGGTGTTGGTTGTCAGAATATGCTGGCAGGAAGTCAAATGGTGATGAGCTTTGCTCGCTGTCAGGTGTTCTGGCAGTCTTCCCTGGAGGAAGCTGGAGGGTCGCCCCGTGAGGAACATCTGTCACTAACAGGATTTGGATTCAAGAGCAAACATTTCGGAATGTCTTTATTCTGATGAGTGTGGTCCTTTCCAGGTAGGATCTTTGGGAAGCTAAATGTCACTTCCCATATGGCCACTGTTGCCCTAACGTTTTATGGAATCTTTTGGGAGAAGGTTCACATCTTATGGCACAATCTTTTGATTATTTTCAATGGTTAAAACTACCAGAATTTGGGGTCAGATTATATTCTTTGGAGACTAAAAAGATTTTCCGAGCCAATAATGCAAACGAAGTGTCCGATCAAATCCACTAAGTGTTTTTCTGTCAAAGCAGAGTGCGATTATAAAAACTGAAATACAGTTTTCTCTTAGGGCCGACAACTAGTTCCAAAGGCAATTTCGTGGCAGGTACAGCGGACAGCTTCACCCCTCTCGTGTGCTTTCCAGTATGGAACGGGGTGGGAAGCTGTGATCTGCATCTCTTGGACCCTTTTGTAGGTGGTGGCCCAGATATGGTGGTTCTGCCAAACAGAGACGTTGGCAAGGGACGTGGAGGAAGGGGTGAACCGTGGGAGCGGTGGTCTGGCAGAATATGAGTTCTCTTGCAGTGGACCAGGGTAGAAGCATTTCATTCCTCTGGAGAAGTTCTGGTCCCTAATGTTAGAGGTGCCCAGTAACTTGAAGGGGCAGCCCTGAGGTCCTGTCAGCCTTCTTCCAGATATTGTTTATGGCTGTGTAGTACCCAAGCCTGCTTTCCCAACCCTCCTGGAGATTCTATAAGCTGGCTACTACTCTCTAATAAATTCCTTACCACTTAAACTAGCAACAGTGGATTTAATCGTCTGACTAATACCGATTCCAAATGAGCCATGGAAGCTCAACAACTCGAAAACCTAAAGCTCATTAAAAAAAACAAATTTGGTATTGGTTTAATGTTTTTCTAGTTTTAGAGTTCCATTTCACATGCAGAGAACTCTGTAGGCCTCAGGAACCATTTAAACAAAGGTTTTGTTCTACTTTAGGAGAGTCGATTTTTATTCTACACAACTGACACAAAGTGCTTGGAAATGGGGCTCCGACAGACTGTCCTGGTGGTGGACAGATGGCAGTTTGCATCCTTGATGACTCGGTTTGTATAAGTTGCTTTATGTGTATCTATTACATTTTCTCCATATAATTCACAAGGACCTCAAAAATGGTTTCTATTATTTTGTTTTCTTATTTAGTATTTGTATGTAACGACTATAAATAACAGGTCTTCAGTGACTACTGCTCGGCTGACTGACGGTTAGGTTGGGCTCCTTTGCAGGACTCCGAGGGCAGCCTCTGACTTGGCAGCTACACGTAGGCCATTTCCATCGAAGAGAGACTAGACTCTTCGTTCTTGTGGGCCGATCATCCATATCTGAAACGACCACACTTGAGCTGGAAGACTTTGGAAATCATCTTGTCCAACTCTGTGTATGAATTCTTTCTACCACATCCTGATCACACGGAGTGTATTAGTTTGCTAGGGCTGCTGTGACAAAGGACCCCAAACCGAGTGACGTGAAGAGCGGACATTTATTGTCTCACAGTTCCAGAGCCTAGAAGTGAATTGAAGGCTCGGCAGGTTTGGTTCCGTCTGAGGGCTGTGAGGGAAGGCTCTGCCGTGTGCCTCTCTCCTTGTGTCTGGTCGGTGATGGCTTGTGGCAGAAAGGACACTCCATTCTTCATGTGGAGTGTCCTCCGCATGTGAAGACATTTCTCCTTTTTATAAGGACATCAGTCATATTGGATTAGGGCCCACCCTGAGGACCTCATTTTAACTTGATTAACTCTATAAAGACCCTATTTCTAGTTCACTTTCTGAGGCCCTGGGTTTTAGGGCTTCAACATATCTTTTTTTGGGAGGGGACACAATTCAACCCATAACCTACGGTTAGGAGTCTTTTGGTTGCAAGTGACAGAAACTAAATTTAAATCTCTGTAGTAATGGGACACTTTTTGCCTCTCATCAAAGGGAAGGACAGAACGCACTAACCATGGGATAACTCAGGGGGAGACTCAGGTGTTCTGCCAGCACGATCTTTCTCTCTCCCTCCCTCCTCGCTGTGCACAGCCTCGTTCCCCATCACGTGGGCTGGAATTTTCCACGGAACGTGGCATCGGGCAGTGCCAGACCGTTATCATTCCAGCTTGGTGATGTAAAAGGAAAGATGGTTTTCTCTCTCATCTTCCATTTCTACGAGCCCAGGGAAAAATTCTAGTTGCTCTGCTGGAACCAGGCCTATGCTCACAGCAGTCACCGTGGCCAGGAGAATGTGATTATTCCGCACGTGACTGGCCCTCTGGCCCTTGGCCAGGTATGTGCCTGGATGGGGAAGTGGAAGAGGGCTGAGGGAGAATGGTGGGCAGAGGTAACCACCTGCCACGCGAGGGGCTAAACCTGCTGCGTAACGCCACATGTGTCCGTTTTATTCATCCCTAGTATCTGTGACGTTCTCCTGCCATTTGCATGGTCTGAAACCTCTTTCATAGTAAAGCTTTAAGCGTTTGAAAATAGACCTCAAGGTTTCCCCTTGTTTAAACACGTTCAGTGCTTTCAGCTTTTCAGTCCTTCTACTCCCCGTGAACACCTCCCGGCCACCCAGCGCCCCCGTTCAGGCCCCCGGCTGGCCATCTTCTGTTTCTCCCTTCAGATCAACTTTCCACTTTCCTGCAGTCTGTTCTGTGCCCTGGAGGCTGAGCTGTTGAGGTTGCTTCCTTGGGCTCCTTCGCCCACTTGGCTTCCAGTGGCTTCCTTCCAGCGAGGGGTCAGAGGCTGGCAGAGGAGAGGGACCTGAGACTGTGCATATTCACCCAGTTTTCTCCCTGTGGGGCCATTGCAGGCTGATCTTATCTGTCTACTGAAGGCAGTGGCTCCCATCTTGTGGCTTTTTCCTCAGTTCTCTCTGTCTGACTTTTCAAAACTGCCCCTCCCCCTCCCCTCAAGACCTGATGTGGGACCAGTGTGGCATCCTGCTGTACGGCCCCAGGGTCCTGCACCTCCCTCATGGTTTCTCACACCTTGTCACATTTTGGTAAACAGTACCCCCAAATGGCCAAATACAGTTGGCAACTTTATCCATGGGGACCCTGATTGCATCCCCTCTTAACCTCCAATTTCTAAATATTGTTAGTTTTGGATACTGAGAAAAATATGAATGATGTAATTCATACTAACATGTGAATGACTGATGGCATAATCCCTCAGACACATTTTGTTTGAAAAGGAGATGTGTGGACAAAACTAAGAGAATTTCAAACTGTGTGGTTGAGATATTTTTTTTCCTGGGGCCCTCTAAATAAAACACTCACCTCCTATGGATAAAATTGGCATCAGATAAAGGGTGCTTGTTAAACTTTTCAACAAAAGTGGCCTGGTTGAAGGGAGTGTCCACATACCCCTGGGAGTCTAGGATGCCAGAGGCCTAAGTAACCTTAAACAAATGCCACGTTTATTAAAGGGTCCTGTTTTATTTAAAAAAAAAAAAATATATGAATTTTTCTTTCTACCCTGCAATGTACCTCTGTTTGTCATATTATTTCCAAAATTTAATAAAGACGATTTTCTAGGAAGATGTCACATATTTATTGTGTGGCTTTACTACGGGCAGGTGGTCTAGTGATCCTGGGGGCACATGGCCTGGGCTTGCGAAGACTGAGTGGGGGGAACCTGGACACGTCGAACGTGTGACCACTTGCTTGTTAGGGCTTTGTCACAGTTTTCCAGATTTATGTTTTCTTATATACTTTCAGATCTTAGGGAAGTTCTAAGATTTGCGATTAGTATTTCTATTTTAGACAGAGGTATATTTCATTTTCTTTCAATTGGGCATATTTATTTGACTTTTTATCATCTTTTAAATTGTTCACTTATAGATTACATCACTTTAATGCAAATTGCTTTTATTTTTTATATATCCCAATCACAGTCTTTTTCTCTGTCAGTCATTGTAACACTTCTCATGCATAAAATGGACTCTATGAGAACATTTTCTCTGATTAACAAGGCACCACGGGGTTATTTTTCCTTAGGTCATCTCCTTCCAATGAATTCTGAGAAGCGAATTGTTTAAATTTTTTTTAACTACTTTTCCTTATTGTCAGAAATGTTTAAAATCCTGAAATTTCTTTAAGAAGGAGCTTTAAAATATGTCATTTATTATTATTTTAAAAGATTCGACTCTGTTTTTATTAATATTTGTATTTGTTTGCTGGGAACGCCGTAACAAAGTAGCACAGACTTGGGGCTTAAACAACTGAAAGTTATTTTCTCATGGTTCTGGAGGCAGAAGTCACAGACCAAGGTGTCGGGAGGGCTGGTTTGGTCTGAGGCTTCTGTCCTCGGCTTGTAGCTGAGCCACCTATGTTCTCCTTGTGCCCTCACATGATTTTCTCTCTGTACCTGTCTGTGTCCAAATCTGTTCTCATAAGGACACCGGTCATTTTGGACTAGAGCCCACTCTAATGTGTACATTACTGACGGTGAAAGAAAAACAATCTTGTTTTCCTTGAAAAATTAGGATGGAGGACGTACTAGAAGCAGACAAACCAAAGGTCTAATTATGTGGAGTAGGAGAAAGGCTAAGAGAAGGAGCTACTAATTACTGAGCACTAGCTGGGTACACAGCGCCCCATCTGAGACCAGTGGAGGGTACGGCCGAGACCCACAAACGAGCTGGGCCAGAGGGCAAATCTAGATTGTTCTTCACTACCGAGGGGCATCGCACCCTTTCAAAATCCCAGTTTATTTCCACTGACGTGTGGATAATGGCACCTGTTTCTCTGTGGAGCATAAGGAGCTTAGCACAACATCTGCCCAAGTGAATGTGTAATACACAGGAACTGTAATTCCTACTGCATGTTAAGCGCTGTTAGGTGCATGTTTATTTCAGTTTGGGGATCAAAAAACTGAAACTCAGACAGGTCGAGTAACATCCATGCTATCACACAGCTAGTCAGGGGCCAGCCTGAATTTGAAGCAGATTTGTCTGGCTCCAGGATCTTATGCTAATTGTGTAATCAAAATGATTTGGGTAGATCTAGGTTTGAACATTGTCTCCACCACTGACCAGCTGTCCTTTGGCTTGGGACAAATTACCTAGTCTGTTTCTCAACTCATTTCCTCCTACATGAAATGGGGATAACGGTCTGCCTTTTAGGGCTTGTAAGGAACAGACGCCATACATGTCACGTTGCAGTAAGGAGGTAGAATCGTCACTATACCATGTCATCGCTCATTGACTTTGCCACCAGCTGCTTGTGAAACTTTGGGAAGTTTATTTATCTTCTTTGAGTTTTAATTTCTTCATCTTTAAGACTGGAGTAGCGACGGCGGGATAGGAATTGGCCTAAATTAAGAGATCTCAAACTTAGGGGCCTATAGGGGCCAGGCAGGTAACTGAGGACTGGAACCCAATATGACAAATGCCAAATTTCGAGAATCAAGAAATCTGGATCTTTCCTCTGAAATCTCCCAAGTTTAAAATTAGTTTTGGCAACTAATTCTGAAAACAAAATATATATGTGGGCTCCCCTCTACGCCCCCCCACCCCAAGCCTGATTTGGCCATGTTGGTCTGTGAATTTTTGGCTTAATCCCTGAGATCTTTCCAATTTAAAGTCATCTGATCCCATGTCATAAGTCACTGTGGTCCAATATCTGGTCTTTACTTACTTGCCGAAACCCAAGGTCAGGGTTTTGGCTGTACTAGTCTAAAGGCTTTGGGATGGGTTTTTCTACGTGTGGTTTTTCTCCCAGTCCAGTCCCGGCCACCACGTCCTGAGAAATTAATCTTTATAACATTCTGCTTAATTCTGTCACTGCTCTGCTTAGCAGCCTTTGACGATTCTTTACTGTCTATATAGAGTCTACACTTTTGGCTGGAGGTGACCAGCTTTCTTACCTTATTTCTTGTGTGTCCCATTCGCCTGCTCCAAATTTCTCAGCAACTGCACCATCTCTGAGACATCCTGTCCAAGAGCATTTCTGTTTCCTCTGCCTTTGCCACGCTGCTGTCTCAGAGGCCACCGGTCTCGCCTACATGTGAAAATCTTCTCACTTTTCAGGGTTCAACTCAGAGCCTTCCCCATTATACAGTCTTTCCTTCCATGGGCAGAAATCAGGATCTTAGTCTTTAAATTGCAGGAGACTGATAAGATTCTGTCTTGGTGGCATATGAGGGAGCTACTTTTATTAGTTTTTCAATAGCTTGGATTATTTTGCTCATTCTCAGTTTTGATTTTTTGTTACATGTGTGAAAGATATTAATAAAAAGACATTTTTTAAGACTAGTATAATTTTTTCCCCAGGGCTTCAGGCTTTTATTCCTAAAGGTATATTTTCTTTAGGGAAGACGGAAGAGGGATGAATGAATGTAGCACCGAGAGAAGATGCATATATTCGTTTACCTATAAATCTCATTTCTCTTTGGAGCACATTTCAGTTCTCCCTCCAGAGTTTAAAATTTATTCTGGGTCCAAAATGAACTAATTTTCACAATAGTTCTTTTCTGTTTGGAAAAGTCACATGTTTTCCCCCCTCTGGCGTGAGATTTCACAGACAAAGCCAACTAAAGGAAGGAAAAGACCTCGAGGTGTAGATGTCACAGTTCCACTGTCTACATGCCCGTTTCCCGGTCATTCCCCAGTTGAGCCAAACTAAATTTAGACTCCAACAGCTCTGTTCGCACAAAGGGAATGACAGGAGACAATTCATTTATCATTTAATCCCATTCCTTGATGACAGGTTTTGCAGCCCCCAAATGGAACACTAAATCCTTTAAAATCACTTCCCTGATGGCCCGAGCGCTACGTTCTGCTTGTGTTGGGTCATTTCGTATTCATTGGTTACAACGAGAGAAATAGAGCAATTGTCAGTCGAGCACAGATGTCCAAAGGGAACGGAGCATAAAACTCAAGCCAAAAATATAGGCTCCTGTACCCGCAAGCTGGAGCCAATAGCAGTGATAACTAAAAATGATATAGCGGTTCACCTTGAATTTTCGGAGTTATTTTTGCAATCGATAATTATCAAAAATGTCATCAGCAACAAAAGAGACTAGAGAAAAGAGAAGGGAATTTGAGAGAATTTCATAAAGAGCTTTTTCAGAGTGTCTTTATATTAAGGAAAGGATGTCTGAGCTCTGGGCTCCGGATCAGTACATGTCCGTGATTTTGTTAAAAGAATTCTACTATGTGGTGTTTGTGATTTGGGGTCTCAGGAAGCCAGGTGTGATGTCATCTCACTTTTCCAACACTGGTTCTGAGGGAAGGAGGCCAGAATTACTCACCATGACACACCAACCGGTTATCTCTCAGCCTAAGGCGGGAGGTGGGCAGCAGCATCCTGAGGGATGAAGTTCATGGTGAGCTTGTTCTGTGATGCCGAAGCTCCCTAATAAAGGGAAGGAATGCAAAGAAAGCTTGGGAGGAGTCATGCGTTGGGGATGGAACCACAGCTAGTGACTGGAAGGTTAGGCAGCCCTGTAAAAACTCGAATCCTGGTCATTATAGAGATCATGGCTCTATGGGTAGCTTGTTTTATATCTTTATTCAAAAGCGATGTCATGCATTGTTTGTACCTAGACAGCTTCCTCCTTTAATCTCCGTAAGCGTTTCACAATAGAGACATGCTTCATTTTAATCAACAGATGAATTCCTAAAATTCACGGACAGCACAACTGGGAGGAAATACAGCCGGGTAGCTAGGGGTGTAGGCTTTGGAACGTGGCTGACCTGGGTTTGGCCGTCCCCACTTTCTAAGCTGAATAATTTAGGCAAGATGATGATCATTTTCAATCCTCAGTTCCTTCTTCTACAAAAGGGATTGGTAATAGATCCTTGAGAGTGAAGAGGACAGAACGTGTGTAACATCTGTGATCAGTTGTCATATGATCGATGAGAGGGATAATTACTGTTTAACTTTTGTAAACACTTGATTGGCGGCGGTGTTACGGGTAAGAAAGGGTCTCCCGTGCTTGAAAGATGGAAAATGAAATAAAAACAACCAAAGACCAGACCCGCAAGGATCTATGATGTTCTGTCAGTCTGACCATAATTTTGCAGATAGGGGCTAACCCTGGAGAAGGGTGCGACCCGCACGAAATAAGAGGTTCTGCATCCCCCCTGCCCTTCACCAATCGGAGAGGAAAACATATGACTAAGATGAATACAAAAGACAGCAATGCATAACTGTAACGGCGGCTAACGTTTATTAGCACCAGGCATGGCGCAGGCCCTGTTGTAAGTATTGTTATGTCATTTACTGCTTAACACAGCCCTGCGAGATGCATACTGCGACTGACCCTGACTTGGACATCGAGGCAGAAAGGTTTAGTCTATCGCCCACGGCCATATTGCCATAAATGGCAGAGCTAGAGTTAAATGTATGCAGTTTGGCCACAGTCCTTTCTCTCTCTCTCTTGAATCATTAAGGCATAGTGCCAGCGTCTAATTGGCGGCATTTTCCCCTTTTTAGCACATCGTCTTATGGGGAATGTTAGAATCGGGGCAGCCATACAAACGTGTTATAAGTGACACACATGCACTCGTCACAGAGATGAAATAGTGTCAGCTTACCAGGGAGTCCTTGCTCTTGCACACTCTGCTGTCTGTCCTGCAGATGACACAGACTTTCGGAAGAGGGGAAGGAGGGCGGGGGGAAGGTACTGTGGCCACCTTTCTTTCGCTGGCCTCAGGACCATTCCACATTCGGTCACTGTCCGAGCTTCAGTTCTCTTAGATGAATGTAAGGAAATGAGAATCTGCCGCTGTCCTACTTGCTTTGTAGGGGGGGCCTCAACGTGTGCCATTGCAGTGATTGTGTTGTTTTTTTAATTATCTGTGTTAATTATCCTATGACCTGGGATAAGATCACCCCTGAAGTGTGGCTCTTTCCAGTCATCTAGGGAAGAGGCATGTCCTCAGATAGGAAATGGAAATCCAGAGGTAGGAAGGAGAGAAAAATTCGCTTCCTCTCGGATTTGCTCTCTGCATCCAGACTTGGAGAAATCAGGAGATAAGTCGGGGTCATCTGTGAGTGAGGTCCTCGAAGGGAGTTTTGTTTACTGAGAGGCAAGCTGAGAGCCAGGCAGAGGGACCCTAAACTATGGCTGGAGCGAGTCACAATTCACAAGGTGACTACCTAGTGTACTGATCTTTGCCCGGTGTGGGAGAGAGGAATCGCTCTGCGCTTTTGGGCAGAAGGGGATTCACAGTGGGAAGTTCTGTGCTTATGAAATCTCTGGAAGGGCCGGACAAATGGGCTCTAGGTCAGTCAGAAATGACTCTTATAGCACTGCAGATCTGCTGGGCCAGGGGAGCAGGTACATCCGCCATAACCTGGAGGGTGGTGAAACAAAGGTCTTCCCTGGCTCTGGCCTTCAGGACACCCTGCTGCAGCTGGATCCAGAGACTCAAAGCTGCAGCCGCCTCTCAGCACCCAGAAGTTGGGGTTTGGACGGCTGCAGACTGAAGCAGAAAAATACCATGTCTTCATGACCTGCTTGCTGGGAGAAAATGGCTAGAAAGGATGTAGCCTGTGCTACATTCCATCTTCCGAAACTCACAAGGGTACATCAGTTCTCATCTAGAACCTGATCTGCAAGGGAGTCTGGGAAATGTAGGGTTGTGTGTGTGTGTGTGTGTGTGTGTGTCTGTATTTAAATGCCGTCTACATTCTGCCATTCAAGAAAGAATAGAAAAGTCAGGGCTGCTCGCCAAAATGCCAACCAACCATAACTGACTTGTTAGTTTCTTGTTAGTTATCCCATGTACTTTTTTCCCTCTGTTAGCCCTTCAGACTCTAGGAAAGATCTGTTTGAAAGCTCAGGGCTCGGCTCAGCTGCACTGTAGGATGTAAGGGAAGCTAATATCTGGATCAGAAGGTTAAAATTGGGTGGCGCCTGTCAGGAACTGTAGGGACTAGGATTTCACCCTGCATCCAAGCTAACAGGTTAGCCTGCTACTGTTTCATGGACGCTGGGGAGATGGAATCAGAGTCCCTGGGTACTGTTACTCGTGGCAGCAGGTAGTGTCAGTATAATTTTGTTTCCGTCCCCCGTGGCCCCCAAGTCCCATGGGATGATGCAGAGCCCCTCGGGGTTGCCTGCACACGTGGTGATTTGCATCACAGGAGAGGAGTGTTGAGCTTGGGGGCTACACTGAAGCAAGCAGAAGCAAGCTAGCTTTGTCAGAGGAAATTGTTGCCTTGTCCCTCAAGGCTGCCGGCTGCCACCACGGCCCTGAGAAATGGCCTGAGAACAGCAGTCAGGGCCTCGCTTTCTCGGCGTGCTCACAACGGGTGCGTGGAGAGGCCTAGGGCACCTGGCAGACTGCCTCTTCTGCCTCCTTCCTTTCCCTTCCTGCCCTAACTCCTTTCTTTTCTAGAAAAAGGCCCAGGTAGCAGCGATGGTAATTATGAAAATCTTTGAAAGAAATGTGAATCTTTGGGGACAAATATCTCCTCTTCACAAAAATTTTCTCCAAACTGCTAGCCGTGGAATACTTGGGTTACTTTTATTAAGGGAGGTGGCAGTTTCTAGAAGGTCCTGCTAGAATCTTGTCTTCTTATCCTGGCTGCCACCCAGAGGTGCTGCCCAATTGCTTGGCTCCTTTAGAGGTGACCATGTGTCTAAATGTTCAGAAAACTGTGGTTTCTTGGGCTGTGGGACTTGACACAGTTGGTGAGCATATTCTTTTAGCTCTCGCAGGGGCCTGAAACCACAGGACGGGCGTGCTTTCCTGCGCTCACTCGACCCTGGGCCAGATCTGTTTATCTTCTGTTTTACCCAGCTTGAAATTTGCTTCTAAGTGAGGGCGTAAATGACAGCTTAAAAGTTTACCTTATGACCTTATAGTTAACAATACTGCATTGTATATTTGAAAGTGGCCAAAAGAGTAGATCTTCAAAATTCTCATCACAAGAAAAAGAATTTATAACCATGTGTGGTACACGGATATTAACTAGACTTACTGTGATAGTCATTTCTCAATATATATGTATATCGAATAATTATGTTGTGCACCTAAAATGAATACAATGTATATGTCAAATAGATCTCAATAAAAAAAATAAATTAAAAAAGTAAAAGAAAAAAGAAAGTGAAGAAATCAGTCATACCATAAACTACTTTTTTGAATCAAGAATAGAGAGGTAATTTAAATATGTCACTGAGGTTAATAATCTAGGTACCTCATCAGAGTCTGTGAATAAAGCTGCGTTTCGATATTAAAAAAGGGTACCTTAAAAATATAATTTCTTCTCTCTTAAATAACCAATACCTGATTCAATTATAGTAGTGACAACTATGTGTTATATCTTAAGCCCAGACAGTATTCTGGACCAGAACTCAGTTTTTCTTGTTGTGTCTGTGAGACCTCTGCAGTGAACCCTCTTTAAGGAGGAAGGGAAGGGAGTGGAGATGTTCCCTCTGCTTTCTCCAGAGCAGCTAGATTTTAAGCCAATAGAATATCCTAGGTAATTGCAAAGGCTACTGTCTTATTATATGAAGATTGGGAAAGAAGCAATTTCAGCGTATTTGACTGATAAATGACTAAGAAGAAGTGTGAGCAAGCCCCGAACTCTGAAGAGAGTTTTTAGTCATGGGCTTCCTCTCAAGGCAACCACACTTCCTTCTGTTGTGTGAAATAAGCCGTGAGGGTAGCAGAACCCCCTGATGTGAGTCCATTTCTTTCTATGACTCTGAAGATGAGGGCTGATGGAGGCACACCTGGCCTTTTCCAAGGTTATATTTAACCATGAAAAAGAAAGCAAAAGAAACATCTCTTGCTAAATGTTTTCTTCTTGTTTCCTATGTGGGTAGCTAATTGGACCTTTTAAATTCTGTCTATAAATGATGATCTTTTATTAGTGACAATAAAAAACATCTCTAGATTCTCAGAGTTGTTTCTAGTTAACTATGGTAATTGACCACGAATAAACACAGCGTGTTCCAGTGACATGGTCATTTGACTTTCTGCAGGGAAGTCCTCTGCTGGCCCCTGATGTGACAGAATGAATACTCATGTCTGGGGCTAACGCCGAAATGAGCGAATGGGCCAAAGAGCTTGGAAGGGTATAATAGGAGGTAGATCGATTCTGTGACTCCAGAATAAGTTCAGAGGTGTATTCAGGTATAGGAAGGGCCACAGATCTTTGCCCGCTGGGTGGGGTGGCAACTGGAGTCATATTGCCTGTGGAGAAGTAATGGGCTTGATGGAGATCTCAAGGAGAGAGGACAGTGACAGGGGACGTTCTCCAAGGATCAACTGTAGATATGGCGGTCGTTGGACTGGAGTGAGATGACGAACAGATACAAGGCACATCGAGTGGTCAAGCTGCTATCCCAATTGCGAGGGAGAGGGTACAGAGTCAGGGTTAAGAGCTCGGACTTGGGGAGCACATAGATTCACAGCATCCACAGATTAGCTGGGAGCCTTTACCAAGATACTTAGTCTCTCTACACTTCACGCATCACATCTGTAAAATGGAGACAATGCTCTCACTGGATAAGGCCAGGGACCAATGAAGTGGCTTTGGCATGGCGGAGACAGCCGGCGTAGTCACTGGTAATTGTGGAACAATCCCCCTTCTCTCGTGACGTCACTGTCTCCCTTGTCGAAGTCCAGCGGTATCTTCCTACTTGCCCTATAGCTCATGGACTTTCCAGCTATCATCCCATTTGATTTCTCCACAGTCTCTTATGCATCTGGCCATTCGCTTCTTACAGTTTTCTGCTCCTTTGGCTTCTGTGACACTTAGCCTTTTCTGATTCGTCACACACCTCTCTGCCGTTGCTTCCACCCCCTCCTTAGCTTTCCCTCTCTCCTTCTCTCAGATCATGGTGTTCCCAGGGTCCTGACGTTGGCCTGCCTCTCCTCGGTTTGCATGATCTTCCTTATTCGCCTCATGCCACCGCTAGGCTCTTGATTCCTAACCCACATCCCCAGTCCAAACTTCCTGCGTGTCATACATCAAATGATTTATGGGGCATGTACATTTGGATGTCCCAAAGGCATTTCAAAGTCAACATATCTAAAACGAGAACCGTCTTTCCCCTAAGAGTGTATTTCTCCTCTTGTGTTTTTAGTGGACCTCATCCACTCAGTCACCCGGGTGTGAAACTTGAGACTTCCTACATTGGCCCATGTTTCACGCCACAGATGACATCGGTTTCCCAGCCTGGCCACTTCTACCCTCTCAATGTGTTTTCATTCAGCTTCCTGCTCTCCGTGCCCCCTGTAACTTACCGTCTCACCTCATTTTGCTCAGCGATTGCTTCCTAACTTGTCTCAGCGCCCTCACTGTGGCCTTCATTCACCCGCCACTGCCAGAAACAAGTGAGCAAGTCAGAATGCCACTGGCCCTTAAGTGCTGACAGCACATGACCCGTGAAGCCCTTGCTGACCTTTGCTGCTCTTTCGCTCCTGCAGCCCAGTCCTCTGCCCCATCCCTGCGTCTCCCTGCAGCTCTCCTCTCTCTCCCTATCCACTCGCAGCTCCTGGCCCCTGTGCTTTTGCACATGCCTTTCCTTCTGCCTGGACATGATTTAATAGGTTGATGGATATTAGGTTCTCCGGTGGCAGCCTGTATAGAAATTCCCGTGTTGTTTTAGGCTCCTTACAGGGGGCTGTTTCTTCCATAAGATAGCGGCGTGTTGGCGGGGAGATCCTGTCCTGCTCATCTTCGATCCCCAGAACCTACTATGGTCCCTGAGACAATGTGGGTGCCCACGAAGAGAAATGCCTTCTTTATTCAGAACGGGCTCTCTGCCTCAGCAGCTGACTCTTTTAGAGACTGCTCCCTGCAGGCTTCAGTGCTCCTTGCCCTCTCCCGCCGCACAGGTGAAGGGCAGCTGGGTGGCTCACCGCCTTGGGGCTGGGCTGGGCTGGGCTGGGCTGGGCGGCTGCTGCTGCCCGCGCGCCTGCGCCCTCTGCTGCTCCCGCTCCCGGCGCGTCTCTGTGCGCGTGTGTCTGTTTGGAGAGGAAGAGAGGCTTGGGTGACAGGCGAGGCGTGGGGGAAGAGTTCAGCCTGAGTCACAGTCTCATTCACTGATTTCTCCACCGCTGGACGGAGGCTGCCTGGCCAGGCGGCTCCCAACTAGTCCCGCACCCGCACAGTCTGCACCTCCCGCGGCTCCACTCTCAGCCGGCCAGACTGACGGACCGACTCACGAGTGAGTAGCCGCGGCTTGTGCGCGCCGGCGGCCGGCGAGCGGTCCCTGGAGGTCCTGTCTCCCCGCCAGCCCCCTCCATGGGCCGTGTGTGCGCGCGTGTGTGTGCGTGTGTGTGTGTGTGTGTGTGTGTGCGCGCGCGCACAGGGGTATCCCTGGGATTCCACGCCGGCCGGAGAGCCCCCTGCCGGGATCCGTGTGTCCACCAGAGTCTCCGCTGCGGTGTGTGCGCGCGCCCGGGCAGGGGCTCGGACGCCCCCAGCCCGGTAGGGTGCTCACCGGGATTCCCCCGCTCGGTGTGCGGCCGCTGGGGGGGGGGTTCCCCGGGAAGGCGCGGGGGCCAGGAGGCGGCGGGGAAGCCCGGCTGGGAGCAGTCGGCAGGCGCGGGAATCTAGCAGCGGCTCTCGCCCGCAGAGCCGAGGAAGACGCCGGAGCAGCCGCGCCTGGCTGCCCAGCCTCTCCGCCTCTCTCTCCCTTCCCAGTCCTCCTCTCCTTGCTCAGCGGCATCACAAAAGCGCGCCGCAGAATGAAACCCAGTGCAGCGCAGCCCTGCTCCGCTCTCCCACCTGGGGCACGTCGCCCCCGGGCCGGAGCGGTGGAGCGGGAGTCCCCGAGATGAGGGCCGGGGACTTACCCCGGGACACACCTGTTTTCGGCTTTCCCTGAATTCAGCCTGGTGCGGGATTCCGCCAGGGGTTCCGACACTTTCGAGCCGGTGTGTGTGTGCGTGTGTGTGTGCACGCGTGCGTGCACACACGCACGCACCCCCAGCCCACGCTCGCGGGGTGCGCTCGATGCGAAGAGCACACCTCTCTGCCGGCCCCCTGGAGCCCGGACCGCTCCGCGGGCTCCCGCGCGCTCTTTGACAGCGTGCCCGCATCTCTTTGTTTGGTCGTGGCTTCCCCACCCCTCTGCAGAGCAAATTGATTTTCGGTTTCGCTTGACACTGCGCGCTGGCACTTAGTGTGGGAGCGTGGGCCGAGGCCTGAAATGCTCCTGGCGTTTGTAACCGAATAGTTCTTTCGGGCGGGGGGTTATTTTTAGTGCTGGGAATGAAGAGGCAAGCACGTTGACCTTTTCGCGGCTGCCTTGGGCTTTGAATACGTATCTCTATTTGATGGAGCAGACGGATTCACATCTAGTCGTGCACACGTGCCTTCGCACAAGTGTGTACACACATTTCTACACACGTAGCTTTCCGCCTTTTTTTTCTTTTCGGTTTGAAAATTGGGACCGGGAATGCTTTGTGTTTGTTAAAAAAAAACAACAAACTTTCCTTTGTTCTTTTGGGCATTTTCTATTTTGAGTAATGGAGTAGGAGTACCGAGAGGTTGCAATTAGTTCACTCAAATAAAAGACACTGCCTCTGAGTCAGAGCTACCAGGTTGATAATTATTAACATATAAAAAAGCAGATGCTTCGTTTAAGGCACAAGGGGCGGGGCGGGGTAGGTCCGAGGTAGACAATGAGGGAGAGTGTCTGCCGACCGCCTGCTGCTTATTGTTTGCGCACGAAAGGCTGCAGCCTGCAGCCTCTTTCTCCTCTGGGGCTTCGCTCCTCGTTGTCCTTAGGTCCCACTAGGGACCGTGCAAGTCACCCAGCGCTGGCCCCCGGAGCGCCGTGATGCCAGCCCCAGCTGCAGCCGCCTTTCACTGATAGCCCTTTCTCTGCTTTGCAGGTTGGCATCTTTGCGCCTGAGGGTGTCGCGAGCCCAGGCGGTGAGGACAGGACGCCTCTGGCCCAGCGAGCCGGGCGGCATGCGGCGTGGACATCAGTGCTAAGTGCCCCCACGCTGGGCACGGGGCGTTCTCGCTCCGGGCGGTGGGCCCAGCGGCGGCGGTGGCGGCGGAGGGGATGCACCCGGGACGCGCAAGGCTTCTGCGAGCTACCGCCCCCAGGTGGACCCCGAGCGGGGCTCATCGCAGGACTGCGAGGACCCCTGCCCCCCGGGGCACGAGGCTGCGGAACCTCGGGGTCGCATCTGCGATCAGGATGCCCTGGGCGCCTCCGCGCTGGTGAGGATGTCCTGCTGCGCGACTCTGTATCCCCCAGCCCCCGTCCCTGGTGGACACGACTGCGCGGGCCCGGCTTTGGCCCCTCGTGCCGGTGGATGAAAAGCACCGGAGTCCTCGAGTGCTATCGGCGATTGTATCCGAATTCTAAGAGCCATGGACGAAGGCGCTGGGCTGCAGCCCCTGGCGGGAGAGCAGCTGGAAGCCCGGGCCGCAGTAGGAGCTGTCCAACAGGAGTCCGAGCCGGAGACCTTTAGGTCGAAGAGTTTACCCGTCCTGAACAGAGCCTCCTGTCGGCCAGATCTCAGTTCCGTGAGTGTAGGCGCCAAGCCAGGCTGTACAGATTCTTTGGGCCACCAGGAGTTGAAACAAGGCCTGAGCCAATTGGCCCCCAGCCCCTCTGCCCCGTCCACTTCGGCAGAGATGGCGGGGCTTGCGGACTGTAACCACAGGGTGGACGTCGGCAAAACCATGTCTGTGTCCTCCACTTTGGCCATGCTCCAGGGGAGAAGGTGCCTCTATGTGGTCCTCACCGATTCTCGTTGCTTCCTGGTGTGCATGTGCTTCCTGACCTTCATCCAGGCCTTAATGGTCTCCGGGTACCTGAGCAGCGTCATCACCACCATAGAAAGGCGCTACAGTCTGAAGAGTTCCGAGTCGGGGCTGCTGGTGAGCTGCTTTGACATCGGCAGCCTGGTGGTGGTGGTGTTCGTCAGCTACTTCGGTGGCCGGGGTCGGCGGCCCCTGTGGCTGGCCGTGGGTGGACTTCTCATCGCGGCCGGCGCTGCGCTCTTCGCCTTACCTCACTTCATCTCGCCTCCCTACCAGATCCAAGAGTTGAACGCCTCTGCCTCCAACGAGGGCCTGTGTCAGAATGGAAACTCCACCGTGACCTTGGAGCCTCCCCCCTGCCTGAAGGATGCGGGAGGAAATAATCACTGGGTCTATGTGGCTTTATTCATCTGTGCCCAGATTCTCGTGGGAATGGGCTCCACACCTATTTATACCCTGGGACCAACCTACTTGGATGACAATGTCAAGAAAGAAAACGCATCTCTGTACCTAGGTAAGACTGTTCTGTTCTCTCAAATAAGCTCGAAGTCAATCAAAAGGAAACACTTTCTTTCACATTTTCCTGGAAATTAGATATAGGTATGTATGTATATATGTATATCGTATTACTTATATATTATAAGCATTGAGTTTTGGTTTATTTATGTTTTTATGTTTTGGCTTTAGGGTGGTGTGTTTTACTTCAGGAGAGAATCAAATAGTTGAGAGCTCTCTGAACTAATTTTCAGACTCACAGTTCACACTCTTTTCCCAAGTAATATAAACTTTTGACTATAAGATAATGCTTCTTTCTCTCTCGCCACTTGTCTTTGGAAAAGCTCTAATTTATCAGGTTTATCTTCTAATAGCTTTCCTTCTAGAAAGGTTCTGGAAGGAATAGAAGTAGCTGGTATGTAGAGTGAAGTTTTGGATTATTTGGTGCTTTCATCTGCTGTGGCGGAGTATCCAGGCTACATAAAACATGCTTTATTGCCTCCATACCTGTATTTCTTACATATTTCCTGCATCACTTAAAAAAAAAAAAGTGATACCATTACAACTAGGTTATCTTTATGTAGAAGCAACATTACATGTTGTAAAGCTGTTCCAAAGCTATTTTTATTGCTGGTTGAAGACCCTCAATTACATGAACTTGGGAGCAGAATCCATTATTATTTTCTGAAAAGCAGTGGCTCCTGGATTTGCTGAGTTGAATTGGGTGAATCAGCTCTGTTGGATAGGGGGTGTTTGGGTTAAGTACAGGGTGCTCATGTGAGGCCCGGCAGCCACTGCAGCAGAAAGAAAATGTAGTTCCTAGAAACATGTGTGATGGTCAGCTCCTCCCTGGAATAACCACCCCTTCAACACTGGACTTCTAAGAGATGGATTTGAACTCTTGAAAAGGATGAATAGCAGTCATACTGGATGTGATCGATATTTGGTTTTCTGTATTTCTTTATTGGAATTCAACTAAAAGAAGATGAAATGTTTTAATTATAAAAAAAATCGTAAGTAAGTGAATATGTGCATTTATCATGTGCTGATAGGATCCTTGGTGTGGGAAGAAGGTTTCAAAGGACAGGGAAAATGATACCCCATTAAGAGGGCTGTGCCTTTTCTTTAGTACCACTTCTGTCCCTAGGATCTGTTATGGAGGGTGTCTGAGTCACTCATAGTCCCTTGTAACTGGCCCACATGCATTAGCACAAGAGTTTTCTAATTCATTTTTTATTACTAAATGCAAGAGAAAGAAACTTTCACTTATGGCAGAGATGATTAGTTTGCTCATTACTTTGCATCTATGTTTTCTAGCATTTATTATGACAAACTTTAAAGCATGCAAAAAATAGAAGCAATAGTACAATGTACACCAGTATATCCGCCACCTAGACTTAAGAATCGTTCATTTCTCATTTTTGCTTTATGAACCAGCTTGTGTGTGTGTGTGTGTGTGTGTGTGTGTGTGTGTGTGTGTGTGTGTGTGTGTTTTGGGTGTGGAGGCTAGGCCCTTTGGAAGTAATTGCAGACACTGCTAGGCTTCAGCAGATAGATTCTAAAACGAAAGACTTTCTTTTACGTGGCTGCAGTTTTAACATTCTAAGAAAGTTAATAACCATTCCCTAATATCATCAGCTATCCAGTTCATATTCAAATATTCTCAATTGTCCCTCATAGTCTTTTACATATTTTTTTTTTTCAAACCAGATGCCAATCAGGATTCACTCACACACTGCATTTGGCTTTTTAGCATTTTATAATCTAGAACCAGTGCCTCCACTTTTTATTTTTTTTTTGATCTATCACATAGGCTTTTGAAGGGACAAGGCTAGTTGATTTGTGGAACGTCCATATTCTCGATTTATCTGATTATTTCCTCATGGTGTCGCCCGGTCCCTCCATTCCCTACATTTCTTGAATACTGGAGGTTCAGTCTACAGGTTTGATTAGACTCAGAGAAAACATTTTTGGTCGGAACGCTTCACGGGCGATGCTACGTGTTTTGCATTACATGCATCTGGTCATTCATTAGCGCTGCTAAGTTGGTGGGTGATGGGTCTTTCCATTGTAATGATACATTTCTCCCTCCGAAACAGTAAGTAATCTTTAAAGTGATACTTTGACTCCGGGAATATCTCTATTGTTTTTCATATTCTTGCTGGTCTTTACCTCCTTTTACTTTGAAAACTGGGATCTCACTTCCATCTCACTTCTGGATATGATTGACACAAATTTGTTTCATCAAAAACACAGGCAGAGCCTTACACAAAGGGACAACATCCACTAGCAAGAGCCCCGAGATTGTGCTTTTGTGGTAGTGGTCGCCCACCGAGAAGATAAACAGCAAAATACATGTTAAGTCCATATTCTGTGCTGGGCACTGTGCTGCTTCTGGAAAGACTCAAAATGAGACGTATTTCCAGTGCCCGAGGAGCTTTCAGTGTAATGAGGAAGTATGACCAGTTCACGGTAGAAGTGTGAAGTGATGTGTGCAGGGCGGGTAGGAAAGTTATACAAATGGTATTTGTTTCCCTCGCCTCTTCTCTTAGATATTGACTAATAATTTTTTTTTTGAAAAAAAAAAATTGATGAATGCCTTAGGACACATTCTTTGGGAAACTCATGAGAATTCTACTTCATATTAAATGAGTCTCAGTAAGAGCTCCAGTGGTTTGGGTACCAGGAATCTTCCGTGGATTATTGTATTTCGTGTTCCCCGTGGCCTTATGATATGGGCGCTGTTTTCCCTGTTTTATGGGTGGGGAAACTGAAACTCAGCTAGTTTCAGTGATTGCTTACGGGCTTCAAACTCACGCCTGTCTGATCCCAGAACCCCTGGGCTCCCGTCCACACTGCGTGTTCTTCAGCAAGGAGCGCTCAGACCCGACTAGAAGCAAGGCTGTGCCATGTGCACCAGAGTTCTGTGATGGCTGCAGAAGGATGCAGACCTGACTCGAAGCCATCGAAATGAGATCATTCTCTAAACCTTTTAAAGCAGATTTTATGGGTTACCTCTGTACAAATTCAAGTAAGAGAGAATACTATGTTCTTAGAAGTTGAGTGGTGTTAACCTATTACGATGTGGGATTTTTTCCCTAATAAATAAATGGTTAAGTATTTTTGTTACTTTTCACAAAACCGTGTTTCTAGATTACCCTTTTTACTCTCTACCCTTTTCTTAACCTTTATGTCAGTCTCTCTGACTTCTCAGGTTAGAAAGCAGGTAGCAGGTTAGTAACTGCAGGAGGGAACAAATATCGCGATTAATGTTAAAATCATTGAAATGGAATGTAAATGTAGGTTTTAATCTTTTGCAAGTGTGATGTTAGCATTCTGGCAGCTTTAACCATAGAAGGATGTGGGCATAGATGAGATATAGCACCCTTTATACCCACTAAATGCTCTAACTCCTGTGAAGAGAGGGGTTCATCGTGGACCTGGAGCACAGAGAAAACTTTGGGGACTAAGAAGAAAGGTTAACAATGAGACCGTGATTTGTAATTGTATCTCAAGGAGCGAGAGAAAATGTAATAGTTTGGGGATAAGAAATTCATGAATCAACAGGAAAACAAAATAGAGTGGCTAAACCGGGTAGAAAAAGTGGTGGTGGGGGGAAAGGGTGCATTTGTAGACTAGAAAGCCCCAACTTCGACGGGGCGATATTCCGAATACGTAACAATTGGCATGTGCCGGCCATGGGCCAAGCGGTGCAGGGCGGGCCCATTCCAGCTCCCTGGGGTGCCAGCCCTGACTCCACCCACAGGGAAGGGCCCGAATTGGCCCAGTGCCTTAGAAAGAGCACAGGGCAAGGACGTGGAACTCTGTATTTTAGTCTGACTCTGCCAATGTCCGATCGTGAGACTCCGGACAAACCCTTTACCTTCTTCCAGCCTCTCTTTCTACGTGGAGGTTATTACAGTTCTTTCCCTCCCTGCACTATTTTGTGTACAAAATGGAATGATGTGTGTGGCCCGCTGTAAGAGGCGGCACTTTGCTCTGTGAAAGCGGAATTAAAACCCATCGTAGAGTGTGGGCAAAGCAGGGAGGAAGAGGCATTTCACCCATAATGTCTGAATATCCTTAAGCATACCTTTTTATGCTTGGAGAAAAGGAAAGAAGCATTGTATAGGATAGTAAAATATGGTGTGGGAAATCCCTCCTTAGAAACGTTGATCGGCGTCACAGCAAGGCTATGTTCTCATTCATTGAACTTTCTGAGAAGCCCAGGTTTTATCGCCAGAGCTTTCTGCATGTCAACCTTTGACGACCGTCTTTCTTTAATGTATGAACATTTACGTAATGTGCACTGGTGCCTTGCGTAAGATGACAGAAGCTCTTTCGAAGTCTGAGTGGCTCTCTGGTGTTCTCTTTCCATCTGTGTCTTCATTTGACCACACAGACTGCGGCAGGACATTTGGTGAATAAGAGCTGGTCCTAGGAAGTGCTCAGAAGTAATTATTATTGTTTTAAATTCCTGGTGGCTTCTCCATTTTCTTTTCTTTTTTTTTACATTTGTCAGTCTTTTAAAAGTAGAATGAGCTTGAAATTAGTTGAGTTCTAGCTCATCCAGATTTCATAGTAATATAAACATATGTGTATAGGTCTGTGTATACACATATGCTTATATTCATGTTTTTTGTGTTCTTTCTTACATATATTACTTTAAGTATGAAAACTTTAAAACATCTTATAATTGGGAAAAAGAAGTCATTTCCTAGAAATGTATAGAAAAATCTTTATCAGTTTTTAGCGATGGTATATAGAGCAATCTATGTCTCTCTATAAGATTTTATTTATAGTAATAAAAACAAAGAAAGATAAATGTACAAATCTTTCAATTCAGTGTCCTCTAGAAGCACAAAATCAAGTGTATCTGTGGCTTTGACAAGTTAGGGGTTTATTTATTTTGAGCAGCAGGCCGGCTGGGGTAGGCGATCAGGGGCTGGCACAGCCTTCGGTGGTGCCTGCTTCCTTTCTCTTCCTGCTGGGCCCTTCTTAGCTGCACCTCAGGCATTGTGGAGTGGAGGAGGCAGCATTCACTCACTCTCAAGGATGTCCCATTGACCGGAAAGGAGTCCCCTGGCCTTTTCTAGCTAACGTGAGTTTGCGGAAGGCAAGTTTTTCCAGTCTGTATGAATCATGAATAAATAATTCTATAAGAACTTCAATCAGCAGCTGATTTTGCCAACAGTGGCTCCAACCTCAGCCCAGAGAGAGACTTGCCACGTGCCAAAAGAGTCAAAGACCTGTGGTCTTTAGACTCTTTCTACTTAAAACTTGGCCCTCGGATCAGCAGTTCTGGCCTCACTTGGCCTCACTTGGGAACATATTTAGAAATGCAGAATTCCAGGCTCCCTCCACCTCCCCCGACTGACAGAAGCAGAATCTACATTTTGAAAAGATTACCTGGTGATGCACACACATTTTCGAAGTTTCAGAAGGACTGTTTTGAACCACACAGATAACAGAATTCATAGCAATGTGAAAACTGTATCATGACTACTACTAAGAGGGCTGCTCCCCGTTATTTGCAGGCGAGAATAAACCAGTGTGCACCTGCTCTCTGTTCCCCTGGAGGCAGGAAACTCTCAGGCTTTTTAGTTAGACTCTGAAGTTTGTTTCTCAGCATCTCAGATTGACTTGTTTATCTTGGAGGACCAAAGTGAGCCCCAGGCAGCTGCTGTAAATTCAGTAACTACTAAGAGTACAGGAGCCCTACCCATTCTGCCAGAGATGAACTGTTCCACCCTAACAAGGAGCTTACAGGCTACTCCCTCCACTGCACCCATTCGTGATCGCTCCAGGCGTCCTGGGGGTCATCCCCTCAGAATCCTCAACTGTCATTCTCCCTCAGGCGAGTTTTCAGCAGAGAAGTTGAAACCCTCCTGCACTGTTGGTGGGAATATCAAATGGTGCAGCCATTATGGAAAACAGAATGGAGGTTCCTCAAAACATGAAAAATAGGGTTACCATATGATCCAATAAGCCCACCCTGCATATCTATCCACCAGGATTGAAAGCAGGATCTCAAAGACATATTTGAACACCCATGTTCACAGCAGCGTTATTCACTACAGACAAGAAGTGGAAGCAGCCCAAATGCCCATCAACAGATGAATGGAGAAACAAAATGTGTGTGTGTGTGTACACATATGTATATGTGTATAGATACATACATATATATATATATGTATCTATACATATATACACAAAAAAGAATATTATGCAGCCCTAAAAAGAAGGAAATCCTGTCATCTGCTACAACATGGATGAACCTCGAGGACTTGATGCTGAGCAAAATAAGCCAGTCACGAAAGGACAGATCCTGTGTGATTCTACTCATATCAAGTATCCAAAGTAGTCAAAACCATAGGAACAGAAAATAGACAGGTGGTTCCCACACGTTGGGGGCAGGGGGATTACTGTTTAATGGGTACGGAGTTTCAATACTGTAAGAGGAAAGAGAACTAGGGATCTGCTGTACGAGGTGAATATATTTAACACTACTAACCTGTACACTTAACAACGGTTGATTAATGTCATGACATGTGTTTTTACACCACACACAAAAGAGTAGCAGAGTTGCAGAGCAAGATGTTCATTTTGGGTGTTTCAAAAGCTGTGGCCCCTTTGAATTCCTCAGTTGTGTGACATGTGATCACTGCTGAGTTCAGTGAGAGAGTGGTGGCCTTGGACAAATGGCGTTCAATTTTATATGAACCAAAGGAAACACCACTTTCTTTATTCCTGTCACCACCCTCAAGGCTCTGTGGTGACAGGTTTTTTTCTCTCTGTTGATGGAACCCTCCATGTCAGAGGTTAAGTCTGTGAGCTCTGCATCTCCAGGGGAGCTTACCTTATAAAGCCCTTTCGTGGGAGAAATGCAAACAAACCCACATACTTGGCTCTGCTTTTTTCTTTTTAAACAATCTAGAAATTTTAGCAGTGGATTTGGAGCTTGGTGACAGACAATGCAAGACCTGGGTGTATTGGAAATGGTTTTGGAGACTGGGGATCAGAAGTTTTTCCTTTGCAAAGGGTGATGAGACAGAAAAGGGGCTCAGTGGACTGGTTGGCTGAGTTCCAGCAGTAATGGTCTTGCCAGTATGTGTCCTAGAGATCATCTCATTCAATCCTATTTGTAAAAATGATCATTTGACAGGTGAGGAAACCCAGACTGTAGAAGATTAAAGGATTCGTGCTTTGGAAGACGGTATGGCAGTTCTTCAAAAAATTAAAGATAGAATTATCATATGATCCAACAATCCCACTTCTGGGTATCTATCCAAAAGAATTGAAAGCAGAGTCTCCAAGAGATATTTGCCCACACATGTTCATAGCAGCCTTACTCACAATAGCCGAGAAGTGAAAGCAACCCAAGTGTCCATCGACAGATGACTAGATTAAAAAAAAAAAAAAGGTACATATGATGGGATATTATTCAGCCTTAAAAAGGAAGGAAAGTCTGACACATTCATCTACAAGATGGAAGAAGTTTGAGGACACTGTGCTAAGTGAAAGAAGTCAGTCACGAAAAGACAAATACTGCTTACTTGCACTTATATGAGGTACCTAGAGTAGTGAGATTCATTGAAGCAGAATGGCAGTTACCAGGGGCTAGGGGAAGGGAGCAATGGGAGTTAGTGTTTAATGGGTATAGGGTTTCTGTTTTGTATGCACAACAATCTGGATACACGTAACACTACTGAATTGTACACTTACGATGGTTACATGTTAAAAAGGAGATTAAAGATTTATAGATTATAAACCATTCTATATTTAAAAAGTGATTACCACATAAATGAAAATATGGAGGAGTCCAGGTGCTTGGGTGGCAGAGTCACGTCTCCCAGCCTGCGCCACGTTCTAGCACACGCTGACTGATGGGCGTCTGTACATCGGCTATGAGCAAGTTTTTTTCAGGTGTGAAAGAATTTCAAGTTATTCCTTTTGTGCCTAATTTTCAAAAGAAGGAACAGGGATTTTGGGGAAAAAAAAGGGGGCAAAGTGGATTTTACAGTAGGTCTTTTAGGAATGAAGGCTTCAGAGAGCAATGAAGGCGAAGAAACATAATGGGCCTTGGGTTGTTCAGTTGTGTCCTTTGGGGGAAAGAGACTGGAATATTCGAAAAGGGGGACCGGGGGTCCATGCTGATGTGTTCGGCTGTGCTGGGTGCTCCTGCGGGAGGTAATCCTCTCACCCAGCTTTTCTACCTCCTTGTTCTAGAGAAAAGAGACAATTCCACGGCTGCCTGGTCATCCTCCTCCAAAACCATTTGCAGTACTCGGGCGATGCGCCTTTTGAACCTCAGTTCTCTATGGAAAACTGCGTAGGTCATTCTAAGCAGCGGTCCTCACCCAGGGCTGGCCCCCCGGGGGGCACACTTGGTAATGTCTGGAGCCCATTTTGATTGTCACGACTTGGAGGGGTCTTCCTGGCGTTCATTGGTATCTTGGCCAGGGCTGCTGCTAAACATCCTACAGTGCACAGCACGGACCCCATGACAGGAAATGATCCTGCAGAAAATCGTTGGTAGTGATGCTCTGAACATTTTTCATCTTAAGCATTCACGTTACTCTGTTATCTGGTGTTTCTTATGTCTTGGAACTGGAAGTAGAAATCTCTAGGTCGTAGGATCAGAAAGCATTGACTGTTTGGATGGAGGAGACCCAGGAAAAACGTCTTTGTAGGTAGGGAGGCCTTCTAGTCATCCAGGGGGAGGAAATACAAACTAGTTGTGCTTAACTCACTGCTACGTCACACTCAGCAGATTCCATAGTATTTATATTTTGTGCTTTTGGTAGATGGCGAGAAGTGCTATAGTGTGCCATAGGAGCTTGTTTTTAGTGGGTATAAAAATATGAAAGGTTTCATGGTTTTTATTGTGACTTCTGTTCCCATCAGCTTAAAAAAGATTCTAACCACAGAGATTTCTAGATGATCTTCTTGGAGTTGGGAATATTGTAACCTTTGAGGATGGAATGGTGTGTGTGTGTGTGTGTGTGTGTGTGTGTGTGTGTACTAAGGGGAGTGGTATGCCATTTCCTCATATCTCTAAGCTCTGTTTTAGTGGTGGTGGCCTTCGTAAAAGAAAACATTTAGGTGAGGAATTCTGGAGAACTATAAAGCAATTGATCAGCATTCTGAAGCAGAGCTCACTAACCAAATAATTGGACCTCAAGAGGAGATGTCAGATAGGTTTAATTAGTGCTTTATAAGACCTTGAATTTCTCTTACAAATAAACGAGGACTGAATTAACTTAAAAAAAACCAAACAAACCCCAACCTGATATGGTTTTATACGTGGGGTCTAATAAGGGCCAGTTTTAATAGCATATATTTTTGAGCGTTCAGTAAGTATACGGCAGACATTGTGCTAAATTCTTTATCATCTTAATGTATCCTCAGAACATCTTATGCGGCAGCTACTTTTTTGTGTGTGGTAAAAAACATATCATTACATTAATCAACCATTGTTAAGTGTACAGGTTAGTAGTGTTAAATATAATCACCCTGTATAGCAGATCCCTAGTTCTCTTTCATCTTACAGTACTGAAACTCTACACCCACTAAACAGTAATCCCCCTTCCCCCAATGTGTGGGAACCACCTGTCTATTTTCTGTTCCTATGGTTTTGACTACTTTGGATACTTCATATGAGTAGAATCACACAGGATCTGTCCTTTTGTGACTGGCTTATTTTGCTCAGCATCAAGTCCTCGAGGTTCATCCATGTTGTAGCAGATGACAGGATTTCCTTCTTTTTAAGGCTGCATAATATTCTTTTTTGTGTATATATGTATAGATACATATATATATATACACACACACACACATATACATATGTGCACACACACACACACACACACATTTTGTTTCTCCATTCATCTGTTGATGGGCATTTGGGCTGCTTCCACTTCTTGTCTGTAGTGAATAATGCTGCTGTGAACATGGGTGTTCAAATATGTCTTTGAGATCCTGCTTTCAATCCTGGTGGATAGATATGCAGGGTGGGCTTATTGGATCATATGGTAACCCTATTTTTCATGTTTTGAGGAACCTCCATTCTGTTTTCCATAATGGCTGCACCATTTGATATTCCCACCAACAGTGCAGGAGGGTTTCGACTTCTCTGCATCCTCACCAACAGTGGTTATTTTCTGTTCTCTTGACAGTGGTCATCCTGATGAGTGCGAGGTGATAGCTCATTGTGGTTTCGATTTGCATTTCCCTAGTGATTAGTGATGTTGAACATCTTTGCATGTTGGCCATTTGTATATCTCCTTTGGAGAAATGTCTATTTAAATCTTTTGTCATTTTTTATTTAAAATATATTTTAAAAATTGTAGTTGACATATTACACCCTTATCAGATGTATGATTTGTAATTATTTCCTCCCATTCTGTGGGTTGCCTTTTTACTCCGTTGATTGTTTCCTTTGATGGGCAAAAGTTTTTAAGTTTGGTGTAGTCTCATTATTATTTTTGAATTTGTTGCCTGTGCTTTTGGTGTTATATCCAAGAAATCATTGCCAAATCCAATGTCTTGAAGCTTTTCTATTGTGCTTTCTTTTAAGAGCTTAATAGTTTTAGGTCTTACGTTTCGGTCTTTAATCCAGTTTGGGTTAATTTTTGTGTATGGTGTAAGGTTAAGGCCCAGCTTCCTTCTTTTGCCTGTGGATGTCCAGTTTCCCAACACCAGTTGTTGAAGAGGACACCCTTTCTCATTGTGTAGTCTTGGTTTCCTTGTTGCAAATAGGCAGCTAATTTTATTTTTCCCATTTTATAGAGGAGGAGACAAGGTTAAGTAATGTGCTCGAGGTCATCTAAAAAGTGGCAAAACCAGCACCCAAAGTTATCATCCAAAGCCTGAACTTTAACTTTCAAAATTATGGAGAGAGAAGGGGAGGGAAAAGTTTCTAAACTTCTGGTGTGACTTTGGCTGAATTTCTTACTTTCATTATCTATAAAGGAGACGAGGAAGCAAAGCTAGTAGCTTCTTTGATTCCTTCTGCCTCTTAAGTTCTCCAGTTTTGTGTCTCTTCAGCCCGGCTGGATATAATCTTGTTCTGGAACTTGAGAGACTCAGGTCTGGAAAGGAGCTGCAGTCTGCTCTGCCTTTCCTGGAGCCATCGGAAGCTAGTCTCTTGAGTGCTTCCTCCACTAGGTCCTGGGGGCCTAAGCAATGTTGTCATGTGACAGCTGTCCATGGGGAGTCAGGCGTTCCTTTTGCTCTTATTTCAGGCAGCTGTGTATTACCTGATCGGAAATTCAGAGTCTACTTCCCCTCCTGGGAGATATGATTGCTTGTGAAACTGTCATCCTGCAAAAATGCCTATCCTCGTTACCTAATATAACCTAGAAAGGCAGGTGCAGGTTATTCTTGCTTGAAAGTAAAGAGTATATTCATGTGATTAATATTTTCAGCAGGATGAAATGACATAATTGGCAAGTATATGGAATTGAATTGGTACAGTTTCTGACTTCCTAGCATGTAGGAATTCTTAGCTGTGATATAATAATAATAAAATAATAATAATAATAGGTTTTGCTCTTGTCGACTGTTTTCCTATTATTTTGATCTTGAATTTTTATGAAGGAAATAGATGTTTTAAGGTTTGTTTGTTAATTTGTTAGTTTTTGTAAGGAGAAGGGAGAAATTTAAGCGAATTCCAGGACTTAGGCTTTCTGGCTATAAATCAACTTCTGATTAATGTAGAAAGTAGAGCCAGTAATCCTCATTTGCAAAGGATCTTTACATTATTAGGTGCAAGATATTTGCCAGTATTTTGTCCAGAAACATGCTTATGTCCCTGATGTATAATTTCAGCTGGAATGGAAAAATTTCCTGATTTGAACTGCATTTTAATGACTTTTCTTTAGGTAAAAGGCAGCAGCACCTTTTCACAAGATGCAAAACTCTTCCTGAAATAAATCCGACAAATGTCCTATGAGAAAGATGTACTTCAAAAATATATAACTCTTAGAAACAACGATTCCAAAATTTGGTTTTGCTGGTTATAAAGACGTCTCTATTTGTTTCAATCTGGTGAAACTCTCAAAAGAAATCAGTTTTAATTTCTTTAGGATCGGTGGAGAGCAGTGGTAGCTAAAGGCCAGAAGAGAAGAGAGATGGACAGTGTTCCTCCCAATGGCTGCGATCGGTTTTTTGGTTGTGCAGTGTTCTCCTCTAGGCCATTGTTCGTTTTAGGTTCTAGAGCCATCGCTTTCAGAGAGAGGCCTGTGGGACCCTCATCATGTGCATTCTCATGAGACCCCTATTTATTCACTTATGTGACGTCTCATACCACTTTAGGAATGACTAATTTAGGACTTCAACCTTCCAGGTCATCCGTCTTGTAGAAATGATAAACTATAAATAGATGGCTAATTAGTAACTCGACAGGAACTCAACTGTAATTACTGACGTGACTTTAACCGAAGGACCTCAGTTTCCTTTTCTGTAAAATTATCTAGTTCGACCGTAGAGAAGACTTCCGATCTAATCTCTGGTGATTTTCAAAAGCCCGATTAGGGAGTGGAGCAGCGAGAGAGGGGAGTCGTTATATACCGTCTACTGTATTTCCAAAACTAACCCTAAGCAGTGGGTCCTGAGGAACTGAACATCCGGTTTGATTGTTCATTTGGCGCTCTCTGTTCTGGATGACTTGAGATGATCTGTGAGCTCTGTGACCTCTGGCAAGTCATTCAACATCTGAAGGTTTCAGTTTTCAAATTTGTAATTTGGTAGAATTTGAATTAGAGTCTCCAAGGGTCTTCCTGGCCTATACTTCCTGACTTCCTCTAGACCAGCTGCGTCGTAGATCCAGAAGCTTGCATGTTCGAGGCAGTGGAATTTTGTGGCTGCTGGAGCTGGGCTGCTGGGGTTCAAATCCTAGCTCTGCCAGGGCCTGTGGTGTGACGTGGGGCAGGTTCTGTGGCCAATCTCTGCCGGATGTCACCTCTGTTAACACTGAGATCATTGCCAGCTAGTTGTGAGTTAATGTGCACAGTGCACTTAAATCAAGACCTGGCCTGGCACGTGCATAAACACTCAAAAAAGTGGACTGTCATTGTTTTTAAAAAATTTATCCTGTTCAGGAAGAGAGTGGTGTTTGCTTTCATTGTAGCTGGCAGGGTACAGCTTCTCCTGCGGCTTTTCCGAACAGGCTGCCTGCCTCACAAGCTGTTTTTAATGTGCCTGCGTCGACTGCCCCTGCTCAGATCACTGTGTTAGGCTGGTCCTGAGCCAGGTGGAACTAGGCGTGTGGGTTCCATTACATCACTGGTGTTCTTGACTGGGCGGGGCCTCTTCTGGATGCATCCACCTCCTCTCCCTTCCCCGCACAGTAACGCACAGACTCCCTGCTTCCTTGGGCTCATTATCTCCCTTAGAAAGTGAAGAATAACCAATGAGAAAAAGAAGACAAAGTTTTCAGGTTATCGAAATAGCTTCCCGATGAGATGCTCTTGCTGTGGTCTTCTGATAATTATGAAGGGAGCTATTGGCTAAATCAAGTTTAGTGGTTAAGGAGCACTAATGTTCGTGGGCTCTCTTTATGCTTTTTTGGTTCTATTCTAGACTTAACGATCTCTGATCAGGTCTCCAACCAGGTAACTCCAGAACCTTCTGTGGTTCCTGCAGTAAGCCTGTGACTCTCATGGGTAGTCCACTTACGCATGTCTTGGCTCATGTGGTTATAGATGGGAAGGTGGGTTGGATTATACAAAAGAGCAGAGAACTAACGCCTGGGAAATACAGAAAAGGGCCTTCTCGCTCAAATTCTCTCATAGAGGGCACATGGTCTCTGTTCACGTGTGCATGCGTGTGTGTGTGCGTCTGTGTGTTTGTGTGTGTGAGAGTTGGGGGTGCAGGAGAAAAAACAGAGTGGCAGAAATGCTATATCTTCAGGCCTTTCTTCATACTGTCTCCCAGAAATATGACTGTACCTTGCTATCGATACAGTACAGATTTTCACATTTCTTCAAATTCTTCTTTTTTTCATGGTCAAATGAGAGTTACAGATTATTATCAAAGCTTCTTGTTTTCCCTTCTCTCTCTAACTGTAGTGAACTTATGGCCTTTTGGTGCTCCATGCAGAGTTTACATGACAAAGAAAGGAAGTAAAGGCCCGGTTAATTGATTTTTCTAGAATTGATTACACTCATAAAATGTTTTGCTTAAAAAGATGAAAGGATGTGATGTCTGAAGTAAAATTTGGATTCATGTCAGTGACTGGCGTGATTTGTGCTACGATATCACAGATAATGATCGAGTTCCAGTATTCGTTGCTTTGGTTTCTGTCTTCGTTTTGGGTGCTGGCAGCAGCTCCTCCCTCTCTACGTTTATGGCTTTTGGCTGTCTATAATAACACCTGTCAGGTGTCTCAGAAAAAATCCGCAGGCTCCACTCCCTACCTTAAATCCTCACCCAGCTTGCTCTGCGCTAGTGCCTCCCATTCATACTCATTGCCTGGAACCTCCTTTTCTTCTCCCTTCCTAGTCCCTGTGGATCCCAGGGGACTATTTCCTTGGATCTTAAGTACGACTTTACCAGGATGCTGAGCTGTGCTGTCTCTTGGCTCTTTCTGGAGGCTGAGCCAGTTCTGCTGTATGTTGACTGCCTGCTCAGCTCTCGTAGGGCAGGGTCTGGGTGGGGGACTCCTTTCTCCTGGCACGAATTCCGACATGTAAGCCACAGAGAGCACTTCGCTGTATACAGGTGTAATTCGCAGTAGGGGTAACCCTGGGTCTGTGGCTGGTGAACTCACTGGTGTGGGCACAGCCCAGTGTTAACAAGGCTCATGACCTTGAGTTATGTGTGAGTCAGTCACCATCGCTCTGTTCCCTAAAGCACTGCTCTCACCTTGTCCTGTCAACTTGCAAATGAAGTTACTTACTGATCTCTCAGAGGTGGGGCATAGGAGCAATGTTCCCCTGTCCTCACTATAAAAAACAAACACAAAAACAGAACATAAAATCCACACTCTCTCCTCCCCTCTTCCTTCACCAGGAAAAAAAAAAAAGGAAAACCCACTGCAGGTCAGTAACTATCTCAGTACATGAAAAATATATAATAATAATAATAATAATAATAATAATAATAATAATAATTAACTTGACACAATAGTGATGATATGGTAATTATAATCATCATCTTGTAAGTAGACCTGGGAAGGCAGGGTATTCAAATATTCTGACCAAACTGGTTTTAAATGACTCAAATGATTCTAGGTCTTTTCACATTTTCTTTTGGCTTATTTGACTGTATTCTGATACATTGCTTGTCTTTTCTTTTTCTTTTTCAAATTTGTATGCCAAACAAAATATTCACGTGTTTCATTGGCAATTGCGTTTAGGTTAAAAAAAAAGTATTCTTTTTCTTCTTTGATGTTGCTATCCTATCATATACTTAAAAGACAAATTGTTATTCTATGTAAATTATTAGGCTAAAAAGTACATGTTGATTATTGCACATTTTTTTTAAAATGAGTCGATTTCAGATTATGCTGCCTCAGTTTTGGGTTGTCTTTCTTTAAGGAAAACCGATACACAAAAATAAAAAACTTAGAATACATCTATTTTTTTCCAGGTGGGAAGGTGAATTTCTTAGGTTTTTTTTTTTTTTTTTTTTGCTATACTATGAATTCCTTTAGCTATGATTATCAAAAATGTACTTCGCTTGTAGCTTTTAGGAGCATGTCCATCCATTAAAATCCCACACATGTATATTCTGATTTCACAGATATTTTTTCTCACTGGTCACCGAATCTGGCTAATAAATGGCTCTCTCTCTCTCTTGAGTTTTCTTCTCTTTTTATATTTGGCATCATCTGAGATTTTAATTTGAGGACTATTCATCCTTTCACTGATGTCACAATCCAAGCTTACTATGAAGTCTGTGGGTTCCCACTAGGGTGGTCCCTAACTCTTAAAACATTACTGGTTGATTATCACCCTTTGCTTTAATTTACTCCTGATGATTTAATGTCCTCGACTACTCTGAATTAATGTTTCAGAGAAGACCCTAGCAGTCCTATAGTCAAATGCTTGCTAAGATTAGAGTGTCTGCTAATTCACTCGATAAAAACTCTTTTTTTTCCAAAATGGCTAGGTATTTTATTACATTCATTACCTAATTTGCTATGATTCATTCTCTTTTGTGTTATTCTTTTACTGGGGATTTTTGTTAGATATACTTTGTGTCAATATAATTTAGAAAATTCATTGTTTTCTTTTTTTTTTCATTGCCAGCGTATTAATAGGCTCAGTGACTGATACCCCTTGTGACTTTGTATACTTTAAACCTACCGTTGTGATTATCAGTTCTCCAGGCAGATATGTCAACGTTTGCATTAACGAAGTATTACTGGTTCCTAATGGGCAAGGTTCTAATTTCATTAGTGTTAAAATCGGATTTTAATGACCAGTTTATTTATTCAGCATTATTATTGTGTTTTATCGATTTAATTCCCAGCATTTCTTCTTTCTGGATATTCCTTTTAGTTTCCTATATATTATTTAGGTTAGAACAATGTCATTATATTTAATTCATTAACTTCTCCCTCTATATTTGTTTCTGTTAAATGTGCTTTCTTTTCTTTCCAGCAAAAGATTCTTTTGCTATTAGTTTTTTGAGAATTTTTTTTTGTAGCTAAATAATCCTCTCATAACATGCATTTTTCTTTTTATTAGAACTAGAATTTATTATGCCAGAATTTTCCAGTGAACTTCTATTTTCCTACTCTATGTCATGTATATTGTTTCTCTGATAAACGAATAGAATGTATTCAAGGTTTCTACATAAACTCCCAGTGGCTTATGCTTCTGAGTAGCACAATTGCCTGTCATACAAATAAATATAAGACTTTGAGACACAGGCACCATCTCTTCGGTAAGTTTGATATTAATAAACTGGAACCACGTTTCAGCATTTGTTGAAAGGATGTGGCGTGGGAGACCAGAGAGGATGAGAGATGAAACCTGAGGCCTGAGCCTTGATGTTCCACTTGGTCCCGCCACTTAATCACCCTGTGATCTTGAGCCACCCAGCTGTTCCGGTTCATCTCATTAACTTGCGAATAATAACTTCCACTCTATCTGTATTACACACGTCGCAATAAGATGAAATGAGAGAATTGAGTACAGTGTCCTTCTCTTCATCAAAGCTTCATAGACACATACTCTGTGCTAGATGCTGGGGTATGACATGGAACTTAGTCTAGTGGGGAAGACAAACAATATACAAGTAAACAATAAGTAATTAAATCACAGTAAGTGCTGTAAAGGAAACCATGGGGCATTGCATTTGTGGAGAAATTGCTTAAATTAAAAAAAAAATCTTTAAGAGGAAGCCATGTATGAGCGAAGGCTTGATGGATATTTAAGAACATCATAATTACCGGAGGAACATCCTCAGAAAAGCAGATTCCCAGACACACCTGGGCGGGGCTTCTGATTTGGTGGGACTGTGGTCAGGCCCTAGGATGTGTACTTTTCGAAACCTTTCCAGATGATCCTGTTGACCTGTCAGGTTTGGAAACTACTGCCCTGGAGAAACCCTGGTCAGAAACAAGTGAGCCCATTCAAAGGAATGGCTGCGGCTAGTCTTCTGTGTCCTGCTTCCCGTCTGCCATGTGTAGCTTCTGACCTGTCTCCACATTTCTGAAACTTCGATGATGAAGGGCCGGGAGTCCCCCAACGCTGCTGTGGGGCTGGGCCCCATTTCCCAGCAGAGGTACTGTATCAGGGAAACTTCTGGATGCTAATTATAGGGAAAGGGAGGTCTGTTTCTGGGGCATATACTGCAATTCTGGTGCGTGATGTTGTATGGTAAGAGGATCCTACATCCTCTCTTGGGCATTTTAATGTCTAGTGCCAGGGGACAGTCAAAAACTCACATATACCTGGCCAGGAGTAACATCTACCCTGGTCTGTGACCTGCTTCACAAGGAAGAGGTTGCTGTGGGTCGTTTTAGAAATCCGAATGCTTTCTGTAACTTTATACCAATGGGAAGCATATTTGGAATTCCGTGCAAGCGAGCGTGGAGGGTCCTCACAGCAGCATGCATGGTACTTTCTCTCTCTGCCTAGTTTGAATGTAACCTAAATATATTTTAATATGTATTTAATATAATGGAGGAATTTTAAATGTGGAAGTAGGACTAGCTCTGACTCTGGGATCTTAAGCTCTGGCAAAGCTCAGTTTGAGTCTTGAAGAAGAGGAACCAGGAGCCTCTTCCTCTTTTCTCTCTTCCTCCTGGGATTTTCAGGGAAGCCAGGGGCAATATATTTGAGAACTTATGGTAGCGACTGGTATTGGCCAGTGAGAGGCTTTTAAAAATTTTGTTTGTCTTCTGTGCTCCAAGCTATATATTAAAAAGGTTGGCTATTAGCAGTCCAGTAGTGGTTAGTGGCTGGTAGGCTGCGGCTGGTGACATAATCTTTTGGAATACAGCTTGTCCTTAATTGGGGAAGGGTCTGCATAGTGATTCTTAGTGGTCTCAGGCGCCAAGTCACCTTTTATGCCCAGTGATTGATGCCTCCGGGACCACTAAAGCCAGAAAGATGCTGGTTGTTTTCGGGTGAGGAAACACCTGCTTTCGTTTCTGCCTCATCCCACACTCTTCCTGAGACGTGGGGGTGGGCCGTGTAGCCTCTTCTTCAATGTGCTAACAGCTAGGGAGCAGATACCCCCTTCCCTGGTTTTCTTTGGTTGGAATAGGCTGCAGCTTTTAAAGGACACCCACAAATACAGAGAACAACAGAGAAATAAGCCCAGAAATTACAAGAAGCCTAAAACCCGATCGGTTTCTAAGATGGACATTTTACCCCCTAACAATGATGTCTTGCCTGGAGGCCTGGCTTTATCCTACATCCTCTCTTGGGCATTTTAATGTCTAGTCCCAGGGGACAGTCAAAAACTCACATATACCTGGCCAGGAGTAACATCTACCCTGGTCTGTGACCTGCTTCACAAGGAAGGGGCTCTCTCGCAGCCGTCCCCTTTTCCTACATCAACATTCCTGTATGTCAGGATTCCTACCTGGCACCTGTCCCCCCACTTCTCCCCCCCCACCCCTGGCCTGCCCTCCTCCTTGACAGGGAGGTGAGGCAGTGAGGGTGGCACTCAGCTGGTTGGTGAGTCCCTTTGGAGGCATAGGATGGTCTTTAGCTAGAGCTTTGGGTATCGCTGCAACCAAGTGACAAGGCCAAGTTATGAGACGGCAGGTTTGCGGGGGAACAGGTGAGGAAGGTGCAGAAATGTTTAAGTCCAAGTCCTCCTTCACTGCAACCGGAGATGGTAAGAGGGAGCGAAGCGTGCACACGTCAGATGGCGACTGTGCAGCCCCGCGCGGCCCGGCACTGGTGGTCAGTCCGCCCATGGGATGCTGTCAAATTCCCAAGAGGGAGACAGCCTTCTGGCCTGGAACAGGGGTCCACCCTGAGTGAGGGGCAGGATTGAGTGGAGCCAAAAGGGGTGAGGGGGGCATGATGGGAACAGGGGATGCAGAAGCGCGAAAGGCACAGTGTGGAGCCTGGAAGTCTGTGGGTTTGGCAGGAATCGAGCGTCTTCCTGGATGAGCATGACAGCATGTTTGGGCCAGATTGTGAAAAGCCTAGAAGGTGCTATAATTTGTAAGTGATATTTATACGCCAGGCTCTTTGCACTCAATAACGCTTGCTTGATTTGGCATCTTCTAGTAAAATTTTTATTAAAAGTTGTCCCATTGTCCATATTTAGTTAATGGAAAGTGAAAATAGATAAAAAGGAGAGCATGTAAATCATCCTCTGGAGCATTTCTCAATGTTAAAATTAATTAGATTTTCTGCATTATTTTGGGAATATAATTAAGGGATTAATTCATAATGAGAAAGTCTGTGTGAGTGTGTGTTCCTTCTTCGAGGAATCTAATCTTTGTTAGAGCTTTAATTGTTATAGGGTGACTGAGTTTTCTGAGTTTAGCACATGGTAAGATGGCCCTCGAGTGTGCTGGGGTTGCTGTTAAACTGATTAATTCTCAGGGGGGACATTTTGTGTTCATTGGGGCTTTATTTTGTTGTAGGGAGAAGCTATCTGTTGCCATATGTGATAATTCTAAGACTCTAAGGAAACTTGAGAAATTAGTCCATTCCCCTGTAAAATGCTCAAATCACCTTAAAGGAATTGCTCACGAATAACAGAATTCTAGAATTTCATGAGTTTATTTTATCTTAAAGATAAACAAGACTAGTGGTCATCAAACATTAGTGAACATCAGAACTGCCTGGGAGGCTATTCTGACTGGTTGCTGGGCCCTGCGCCCAATGAGTCTCATTCAGTGGGCATGAGGTGGGGCTTGACAATTTGTACTTCTGTCTAATGTCCAGGTGATGGTGATGCCACTGGTCTGGTGACAATTCCCATTGTTCTACAGAACACTGGCTTCACAGGCTTCATAAATTAGTTCACTAGTTTATTCATTCAAGAAATATTGACTGCCATTCTTCTAGGATGGTTTTTTCAGAGCTGGGGGAACAGCGATGCACAAGACCAAGTTCTGGTGTCCAGAAGTCTCAATTCTAGTGCAAGAGGCGGACAGTGCATCATGCGAGTTTAGGCAGAGGCGTGAGGAACACCAAGTAGGACATCACAGGAGAGTGGTGGGCAGGGAAGACCTCTTCGGGCAGGTGAGCCCTCCAGGCAGAGGTATGGCTGCTCCAAGGGCTTGAGACAGGAAGAGGCTGGGTGTTTGAGGCTGGTCTCACTGGAGTAGAGAGAACAAAGGGGGGACAAGTGAGCAGAGAGCGAGGCAGGTTGCTGATAGGAATCATCCGCAAAACGTTCCCGTTAGCACATAAGTTTAGGATAAACGCTTGTCTCAACAACATTAAGTGTTCTCCTTTATTGCAGAAGTTCTTAAAGCTTTTCCTCTGGTGATAGCCATTATAAATCTCCAGGAGAGGACTAAGGCATTCAGTCTTTCTCAAACTTGGATGACTACAAAACTTTTAATTCCACAATCGTCTCAAAGACTGGTGTTCTTTGAAACCCATTTGGGAAATCTTGATCTAGTGAGTCTTTATCTCTTGTTCTCCAGCTAAGGAATTGAGGACCAGAGAAGTTAAATGACTTGTCTAAAATGATGACGCTTGAGGCCATGTGGGGCAGTGGGGATGAGGACCGGGTTTGAGACTTTGCTCCAGCGTGGTGGTAATGGGGGACGGGTGGCACGTCACCTGCACTCTGTGGGTCTCAGTTTCCTCAGCCGAAATGAGGAGATCGCACCGTTTCTTTTCCCATGATTAGTTAGACCTTGCAGTCACTCTGGGTGGGTGACTAGTGATTTTGTCTTTTTTTTTTTTTTGACTGCGTTTGTGTCAGCTAAGGCAAAGAAAAAACAGTGGGAGACATAAATATATTCATCGAATATCACCATTTAGATTCTTTTTCCTTTGTAAATGAATGTACTTCCCAGACGAGTAATGAAAAAAAAATCTGTCAGAGAATATAAAACTCTAAATTATAAAATGTTGGTAAAGAAAATAAGAAACATAGAAAGACTAAGGTCTATGGTAACATAGTTTGCTGAAAACTGTTTTGTCATAGATTTCAATTTTAATGAAATTCCTAACTGATTTGAATGTAAATGGTAAATCTCACAACAAGTGAAACTTACCTTTCTCTTGTGTGCTTCTTGAGGAATTTTTGAGGGAAAAACAACAAAAATAAAACTTGGATTTTCATCTGTTACTAGCTGGGGTTACATTGGACAGTTTTCTCTGGGCTCATTGTCTTCATCTGTAGAAGGGACCCAAATAATCTTTAAGGACTTTATAGCACTCTTAATTTAAGCTGGTGTCATAAAGATGCCTTTATAGCTCTACTAATTTAATCTACATTTGACAATATTTGCTTTAAAGAGATATTTGTAATACGATCTTTGTAAAGGTGTGGCTACTCGGGATGCATACAGGTAATGTGAAGTTGGGGTGCTCGCAGGTGTGGGTTTGCCCTATTTCAGACCCGTGGTCAGAGTGTACTTCCTGGCCCCCTTGTGGTTGGGTTGGGTCGGGTCACATGACAAGTTCTGGCCAATGAGGCATGTGTGGTGATGGGTGCTACTTCCAGGCCAGAGCACTTGACTGCCAGGGAAAGACCGCCAGAACCTTCTTTTCCTCTGCGTGAGAGTGACGACATTCTGGTGCCCTCAGCTGGGGTTCTGGAATCAGAAGCCACGGAGCAGTTCCCCTAGATGACCTTTGGTGGATTATGAGCTATGCACAAGGAATGAAACTTTGCGGTCATAAACCCTGAGCTGGTTTGAGTTGCTTGTTACAGCGACATAATGTAGCCTACCTTGACTATTGGATTCAGGAAATCCCAAGAAACAGAAGGAAACACAGCTACTGGGAAAATAATTATTTTAAAGAAAAGGTGCCAGTTGGCAATGCCTCTGCTCCCAGCGTCAATAGAATTTTTTCCTAAGGAATTCTGAAATTCCTGTGAACAGTAAAGTTTAAAGACTTGGTTAAGGAATGAATGAATAAGTATTGTTTTTATTATTATGTGGTCAAATTGACGTACGTTATATATAAGCTCGTAGTGCAATAGGCAGAGTACACACACGGTAGTTAAGGTCTCAGGTCGGGCGGGGTCGCCAGGGCTCAGAGCCCAGCTCTGTGTTACTTTGGGCAGGTTTCTTAAGCTCTTTGGGCTCTAGTTTCTTCATCTGCAAAAACTGATAATGTACTCATCTCCTAGTGTCATTGTGAAGAATAAGTCTGTTAATGTATGTCGAGAGCTTAGAATAGCACTTGAAACATACTAGGGAGTCAATAAGTCTTAACCATATTTCCCTTTCTGCCTCCTTTTTTCTCTTTTTATTATTATTGACATAAAAAAAAAGACTGAAAAGATAGACATATCGTTAAAGTAGTCATCTCTGGGTAGCAGGATTCTGAGTGATTTTTATGTTTTTGATTCTTTTTTTTGATATCAAATTCGCACTTAACTTGACTTGCTTTATAACTAGAAAAACACTATTTAAAAATAGTATATTTACTCTGATTATTTTCCAAAAGAACACATGCCAGTATTTATACTAAATCCTGTTTTTCTCTCCCCATTCTGTGCCCTGTCGCTGTTGAGTTTTCGTGTGCTCTGAAACCAGCTTTCTGCCTTGACGGTTTCATTTTGTTAATAATTTTTTTCTTCTCTCGGCCACATGTTGTTGAGACCAGTGGATCTCTTGGTCTCTTAGAGTTCACCACATCTTATTAATTCTTTCCTTGAATCTGTCTCATGCCACCGTCCATTGGCCCCGCTGAGTTTAGATCCTTCCCCCTTGACATGAGGACTATTGGGTGTTCTCGTCCATTGTCTTACTTTGATCCTTATATAGGGACGCCAGGCCAGTGTCTTAAAATCCACTTTGTTTGTGTCGTTCCTTTGCCTAAACACTGTCAGGGGTTCCTCAGGTTCCCCATTACTGAGGATGCAATCCAAGTTCTTAGCTCCATGTCGAGGGTCCCCCACATATGCTCTTTCTGTGCTCTCCCAAATAGTCCACTCTTTACCTTGTTTATTGTCTTTTTCTACTGTATCTTTGTACATGGGTGCCTCCACCCTCGTGCCCCGTTTACGTTCAAATTTTACTCATCCTTGAAGATCTTGCTTAAATATATCCTTGTCTAAAGTGTTCTCATTTTGGCCTTTGTAAATTGCAGTGGCACTGCTCTGTTCCTTGGCAATTAATCACACACTGGCTTGTGATTTTTTTGTATTGAAATGATATTAATCTCTGTCTTTTAACACTTTGTGTGCTTCTCTCTCCCATTAAATGGTAGTATTTCTGAGGGTGCTTGCATTTTCTATCACCCAGTGTCCTGCAGAAGATGGATGATATAAAAGATATCGATTGATGAATTCATATCTTTAATATTTAATATAAATAGATGCTAGGATAAAAAGCCTTCTTTTATTAAAAAAAAAAAGACAATTTCAATTCAGATATTTTCCTTTTTGACTTTACCATTTATGATATTGTTTATCCTCATAGTCTGCGCTTCTTTTAATGGTCAGATTAATATTTGCTTGAATATCTCTCAAAGCAAGCTTTCTGTAATTCACTGATTAAAAAAGGCCATTAAGTTGTTGAGTATAGGATTTTTTTTTTATGAAAAAAACTCCGACTAGTCAAATCTCAGTGACCGGGAGCAAATGCTTCTGTTGCTTAAGACCCAGATGCTGTCCCACTGATACATGAGCTCCTGGAGGGAAGGTACTGCTTCTCGGTCATCTCCAGGATCCCGGTACCTAATACAGTCCTTGTCACGTGGTGTGCGCTCAACGTGTTTCAAACGAAAAAAAATGCAAAGCAGCATTGTAGACTTGGAAGGAGGGGAAAATTACTTAGATATTTTTCAATATTGAATGTCATGAATTTATATATATTTTTTCTAAATGGACAAACAAAGCATGATTTTTAATGATTGTAATTTAATGACAAGATGATTTTTAAAAAAGCTCTTGCTTCCTGTGATGGGCTGAAATATGTCCCCCAATGTGACCAGTGAAGCTCACGCCCCAGTGTGACTGTATTTGGAGACAGGGTCTTTAAGGAGATAATTAAGGTTCACTGAGATAAAAAAAGGTAGGACCCTAATTCCGTAGGACTCGTATTCTTATGAGAGGAGGAAGTGACATGAGCACTCTCTCTCCCTACATGCGCATAGAGGGAAGACCATGTGAAGACACAGAGAGAAGGTGGCCATCTGCTAGCCACAAGAGAGGCCTCACCAGGAGCCAACCTGTCCGTGCCTTGACCTTGGACTTTTAGTCTCCAGAACCATGAAAAAATAAATTTCTTATGATTAAGCCACCCAGTCTGTAGTATTTTGTTACAGCAGCCTGCGCTAACTAATACATCTCCTGACTCGGTAGAGCCTCATTTTGGATTTACAGCACCTACCCATTTTACTGTGACTGCTGCCATCCTGGCTTTGTAGAGATTTCACACTCCGTTTCTCCCTTCCTGCAGAGTGATAATGCTAGCTGGCTATGTGTGCATCCTTGTCTCCAATGTCTGCTTCCTTGAAAGTTACCCCAGAATGCCTAGGGCCGGCCCCTCCCAGATGGTGGTGGGGGCCCAGCCGGTAAGGAACGAGAGAGCAGTAGATGTGATCAGAGAAGCTTTGGAGAGTGGGGACTGAGGGGCAGGAATAGGAAGCCTCAGCTCCGGGCCATTTGATGGCCTGCGGAATAGGGAAATCCCAGCGCTTTGCTCTTTTTCTTGTTTTTCTTTTTTTAAACGATGTTAGTAAATTTGAAGGGAGCGCACTGTAGTGTAATGGCAGTCTTGGCAGTGGCTCTCTGTTCTCTTCAGATGACTATCTCTGGCTTTATTTCTTCCAGTTTCCACTTTCTCAGCTGTCGATGAGTCTTCCTGAGTTGTAGTTATGTTTATGATATCAGAATATTAGAGGGCGTCCTTCACGAGGCCACCTGCCTGCTGGTCTTCGCCCTCGGTGTCCTTGACCGTGCCCTTGATGACCCGCTAAGAGAGAAAACACACTTGCCTTTTAACATCCATGCTGATTCTCCTTCTACTTTTTTTGTGTTGTGTTGTGTTGTTTTGTTACATGTCCAGAACCATTACTTGCACACTTTCGTTGGACAGAACTGGTCAGAATTGTTCACAGAACACAAACTAAATGGACAAAAGAGAAGCCAACGGCTGTGTAGACGTGTTCACTGCAGTCCTTGCCTGAGGATGACCGTGCTATATGGTAGCTCAGCCTCACTGGCCAAGAAGCACAAGAAGGGTTGTCTCAGGCCAATTTTGGATGCTTGAAAACAAAACACGTTTCTTGGGGGATGGATACACACACACAAAGAAAACTGAAATAGATTATTAGATGTATACAAATAAATATATATGTTTGAGGATATTTCAGAGACAGACAGTATTTCGATGAACCAGCACTATGTAGTATCCCCAAATTCAGTCTGCGTGTATTCCAGAATCATCCTAGACCAGTTGCGGTCGAATCCTCATCTTGGGATCTGCTTTTCGGGGAGCCTAACTAAGACACTTACTACAGCAAAGACGTCCGTATTCGTAAGAAGATAATTTCAGACTGTACTAAGATGAAGATTTTAGTCGGAAAACCGCCTTTGTTTCATAATTAAGGTGCATAGCAGGGAAGCATTTATTGAGGAATAAAGTGATCATACATTATATTGTTACAGTATCCGACTCATCGTTTGAACTAAGTGAATGTTAAAGACGATAATTACATGCATAATCAGTGTATGCCAGCATTGTGAGAGTGAACTGTTCACTGGATTATTATCACCATCACCCTAGTCTCATATACCGCAGTGTTTGTGACTCTTGGAGTATCATGTTTATAAAAATCCCACAAGATACGATGTAGGCTGGCAATTTTCAAGCTGAGCTGGCAGCGTTGGGATGAGAACTAATCCAAATTATTAGGGTAAATGTGGAGTAAACGGTGAGGAGACGGGATCCCTTAAGCTGCTTATGGTGGCTGTGGCCCAGGACAGATAATGAGATTTACATAGGTCTCTGTATGCTGGTTCTGGACTCAGTAAACTACTGTCCAATTCAATATAAAAGCTTTGAGCATTTTCACAGACTTTTATTTTTTTTAATCAAGTGTTTCCTTGTAGTGGTACTCAGAATAAGCACAAATTTCAGAATTCTGGGATGAGCATACAGAAATTCATTAAAAGATGCAAAGCTGTCCTAAAGGGATGATTATAAACACATAATTTTGGTCAAAGGAGCTGAACTAGTAAATACCCTAAGGATTGATCCCGTGTGTCTAAATCCCCTGAAATAATGTGAAATTGTTTCTTTTTTTAAAATTTAAATCTATCTGCTATGTAGACCTTTAAGGATATTAAAATCCTATGATCAAAGAGAGATAGAAGTAATGCGCAAAGAGAGAGGGCCAGTCAAGTAAAGGGCTAATCATAATTTGGGCTTAATCCATAATTTAGGAGGGTATTTTTTTAATAGGTTGAATAAAAACCCTCATGAAGATGCATAGCTGGTGCCTGGCACCTGTTCTCGTAATAACCATTGCAAACATTTTCTACTGCTATTATTCCTCTACTATTACTTTTATGTTCTATGAAAAACTTTAAAATGCAAAAGTTAGTTTTGCGACTTATTTCATGGCAAAACCTGGCCTGGTATGATGGGTTGGTTTTTAAATCATACTTAGTGTGAATATTTATTCATTTTATTCTACTGACTCAAATGCTAATCTCCTGAAAAGACCCTCACAGACACACCCAGACATAATGCTTCACCAGCGATCTGGGCATCACTTAGTCCAGTCAAGTTGACATGTAGCATTAACCATCACAAATTCCAGTGGGGGAAAATGATGTCAGTTTAGGGCATGGGTAGGTCTGAATTTTGATTTGTCAGAAATGTATCAGAAGTCAGAGAGAGTAAAGTTACGGGGATGTGTGGTAGCGCTTGATGCCATGAGTTGAAACGATGGAAGCTTCCTGATTTCCTGCTTTGGGTGTCAGTGTGGGGGTCTGGCTGCATTAGTGGGGAAGAGATGAGGCAAACCCTTGGTGGAGACTGCTTGGCCCTGGGTCATGAAGGGGTTTCACACCTTCTCCTATGGGAGGCAGCTTTGCAAATTCAATGCACAAACATTTTCGATGAAACTTTTCTCTCACTTCCAAAATCATACTGTCAAAGAAATGGATCCTTAACTATTTACTGTTTTCTTGGACAGAGTAGTAGTCATTTTGTTGAGATTGTCAAGCCTTTTATTTAAAATCTTTTAGACTATTTAAGTAATCAAAGTACTCATTAATTTAGATCTTTCGCCAAATATTTGACACAAACATCATTCTCCCTCGATTATCTAGATACTTTTAGGTTAAGATCATTATTCGAGGGGTTCCAGATTATCAGATATATGCTTTAGCTTTCCATTTCTCTGGGGGGGCGGTGTTTATGTGTTTGCTAGATCATGAAAAGTTTACTTTCTTGAGTGGAATCAACAATTGATTGTTTCTAAGGTTTCTCACTGATCAATAATAGCATTACCGAAACTCCATTAGCCAAGTTGCAAAGATGTTTGACACTTATGAAAACGTGGTGCATAATATTCATTAAATGTTGTAGTTTAAGCACTGATGCCTGGGAGACACAGCTTAGAATTCTTATTTCCAAATATGCTCTTAGTAAGTGTCTGGTTTTTTCCCCCCTCACCGTATATGCCTATTGGTGAAACTTCCTGAAAGTAGTTGAAAACTGAGGGGATTGGATGAATCATGGTGTTTAAAAGATATTGAGAAATCTGTATCATTGGGAATGAGCCAAAATATAAAAAAGAGTTGCCCCATATCAAATGATGTTTTTTATTCAGGCTACCCCTGCTACAAAATGCAGAATTCTTATTAGAGAATCAGACAGAACGCCAAGCAATTTTTGATGATCACAGTTGACATTTTTATATACTAGTTTCTTTGGTATTTTTAGAAGTATATTAACTTCCCATTTTGAATGATTAATATTACATAATAGCTATATTACCTCTCTCTAGTCGGGTCTCAGAATTAATGTTCTGTAAGCGATGAGATTAATCTAGAAATGTCCTTGAGAACTGTGAGTAAATGTGAAAATTGAACATAGTAAATTCATGAAAACATCTCTAAGATAACTGCTCTGAAACTTATAATAGTTCCTATGATAATTCAGGATTTTCTTTTTAAAGATTAGGACTTAGCGTTGAGATTTCTTAGGTATTATTTGGCTGTTGCATAAATTAATATCTTTCTACTGGGAGAACGCTAACAATGGTTTGATATTTTTATGGTTTGATTTTGATATTTGTTGTGTAAAGCGAGATTTCATTTGAGGCTTCATTGAAATCACTCCGGAGGCCATGTGGTGTAGTGGAAATGTTTGGACTCGAGTCAGATGGACTTGGTCTTGACTCTGCAGCTTACTAGTTTTGTGACTTGAGCATTTCAAAGGTCAGAATCCTCCTGTAAAGTGGGAACTCATTAAACTTATTCAGATATTTTGTTGGGAGGGTCAATGATCGTGTTTAAAAAGCACAGAAGAGGCACTTAAAAGTATGTTTTCTTCTCCCATTTCTTTCTCTCCTTAAGTCTTTTAAAATTCTTATTGGAACCACTATTTTGCACTTATCCTAGAATGTGTCATGTTGGCAATGATCTTTTCTTGTGTGTTTTAGTCCTCAATAAAGAGTTCACCACAAACTCTTTATAGGAAGGGACATAGCCCTTTTTATCACTCATAACATTTGAAAACATTTTTTAAAAATTATAGTTGACATTTAATGTTATATTAGTTTCAGGTGTATAGCATAGTGGTTGGACATTTATATAATCTATGAAGTAATTCCCCTGATAAGTCTAGTACCCACCTGTCACCATACATAATTATTACAATATTATTGACTATATTCTCTATGCTGTACTTTACAACCCTGTGACCGTTTTGTAACTGCCAATTTGTATTTCTTTATCTCTTCACCTTTTTCATCTAGTCCCCCAACCCCCCTCCCATCTGGCAACCATCAGTTTGTTCTCTGTCTCTATAAATTTGCTTATGTTTTATTTATTTGTTTATTTTGTTTTTTAGATTATATATATATATATATATCACTTATAATATTTAACACAAGGTATTTTGTACAGTATAATTTCAACAAGTGACTACTGACTGATAAATGATTAGGGAACAGGGTGTTCTGGGAGATTGAATATTCCGATTATCTGATAACTAGCTATATGAATTCCATATTTGAAGACTTCGGATGCAAATATACACTAACACTAAAATGTTACGGAATATATAACATCAGCCTTTCGTGGCTCTGAAGATACTTTAAAGTCCTGTATTTGTCTCAGAATCATAATTTTAACTATCAAGTTAGATATAATAATAGGAGTAATAATGATAATTGTTATAGCTGACATTGACTGAGCACTTAGTAAGCGTTAAAGGTTTTAAGTGCATTATCTCATTTGTTCCCTCAATAACTCTTGGAAGTAGATAAATTATAGCCCCTATTTATAGAGGAGAAAGCCCGTCCAGCGGGATTAAGTGTTTTGTCTATGATCATGGAGCCAGTCCCTGATGGTCACGGACATCTGATGCTGAAGCCAGAGCTCTCAGGAGCCACTCACCTACTGAGTTGAATCCTAACTGCTCCTGGGACATTGAGCATTATTTTTTATTTAAAACAAAATGCCTGGTATTAGATTGTTCATTTGCCATAGTTCCTTCTCATGAAAGTCGACTATAGATAGGCTAGCTTTCCAAATGAGAATTTATCCTACCACTGTGAATTGAAATGTTGCGTGATAAAAGAAACACAAAATGGTTAGGCATATTAACTTAGTAAAACTGCTCGTATTTACAAATTATCTTTGTTATTGTTAGATACCAAAGAGTCAGAGATTAGCTGTTTTGAATTCAGATGAATTGATTCTCTTCTTTCATCCATGGGGTGGTTACAAAAGAAAATGCCTTAAATTAGGACAATAGTACCTACCTCGTAAGGTTGTTGCGAAGATTAAGTGAGAAAATACATATAAAGGCATTTAGCACAGTATCTTATATATAATAAATGCCCAGTGTTATTTTTTGTAATAGTTCTCCTGTCAGTGACTTTGACTACTAACACTTCTCTGAATCAAGAATAAGCTTTGCAGTGAGCCCCAGGGTAAGCAGTCTTACTGTACTAGACCCAATTCCAGTGGAGTGAAGAGACAAGAAGGGATAAGATTAGAGGTGTCCTAAAAAGTTTATATCGCTTGACTGTAAAATTCAAGGCAAGGCCATAGTGATGCCAGTGTGTGTAGGGACATTTGCACATGACATTATTCCACTTGTGCTTGAGTGTTACTCCAGACTTGCCTCTTTCTTATGAGAATCATGCTTCTTCGAGTATCTGGAAAGCGAACTGGAGTTGTGCCATGCCTACGCCTGTTTACCTGGAAGGTCTTTCCTGGCAGGGACTTACTCTTCCCAGGAGGTAAATTTAATCTTCTCTTAACAGCTGGTGCACTCTTCTGGGTCTTCACCATATTGAAATAAATGTCACACAACATATTTGGAATGTCTTTTTCAGATAATGTACATTTCTCTGCCATCCTTATGGCGGCCAATTAGTGATGAAACGAGATGAAAATCTAAATAATGAGCTTCTTTTTCATTTAGAATGTTTTTAAGACTCTTGTTACTAATAGTTCTAAAAATATTTTGAAATTTTCAGCTCTTATGGGATTAATTTTTTTCAGTATTAGAGACCTATATGCTTCTTATTATTAAACTTTTGTTGCTTTTTGTATTTTAGAGACATGTTTCTGTAAATGGGAAGAGGATGATAGGCTTTGCTTTCAGATCAAGCCAAGTTCTAATTTTGGCTCTACTACTTACTGGTAATTGCTGGTCTGCTAACTTCTCAGGGACTCAGCTTTCTCATCTGTAAATTGGGAAGGATACTATTCTTTTTCCATAAAGCCATTAGTGTTGAATGGCACAAAAGATGTCAAGTTCCTATTATGGTTTCTGGAAGATCATTGATAAACAATATCGATAGCTATGATATCATTTACAGTGAATTACGGTTCAACTAAATATTACTTGAAGTTTATACTCTTATAAATTGAATCTACGAGAAACTGCCAACTCTGGAAGAATGGACTTTACAAATGAATTTCTTTTGTATACAAATATTCCTCGGTGTGCAAGTAATCACACACAGTATGCAAATGAATGCATATGGCTGTGTTCCAATAAAACTTTATTTACCGAATCTGGTTGGTAGTTTGCCGATCTTTAATTTATTATCATAATTTAGCCTGAGAGAAGTCATCATGTAGTATTGAGCAGATCTATCTTAAGAAAAATGGGAGGATAGCATTACAGATACTGTATGCTCATTCACTGGGGAGTTGCTGGGTATTAGGTGCCCTTTTAGGAGGTGCTGTAGATATAAGAACAAATAAAACAAGCCCATTAACCTGTAAAGGCTGCCTTCATGTTATAAAAAACATATTTCAGTTCACACAAAGATGATACGTTTGATGAAGTATTCGCAGTTGAAAGAGATTAACATACTAATTCCAGAAGATATATTAATTTTTTCCTTATTAAAATTCGTATTCAATTAGAAAAAGCTAAAAATATGGAATGTTATAAAGAAAACACCAAAAAAACCCCCAAAAACCCAAATCTATTGTAATTTCACTACCTGAGCCAACAACTTTTAATACGTGGTGTGTTTCCTTCTGGTCTTCCTATTCGTTTATTTTAATGACTTTTTTGAGGCATAATTTACATACCATAAAATTCACCCATTCAAAGTGTGTAATTCAGTGACTTTTAGTAGATTTATAGAATGGTGCAACCGTCACTAGAACCCACTTTTGGAACACTGGTGCTTTTGAGGTATAATTGACATAAAATAAACTGCACATAATTCAATTATATAATTTGATAAAATTTGAATCATGTCTACACCCATGAAACCTTCATCACAATCAAGATCGAGCATTTCCAGCATTGCCAAAAGTTTCCTTGAGCATCTTTGTCATCCCTCCCCCATGCTGGTCCTCCTCCCTCCATACCCACCTCCAGGTAACCACAGACTATTTTCTATTACTTTAGATGAGTTAGTATTTTCTGGAATTTAAAAAATTGAATCATACAGTATGTATTCTTTTATGTCTGCTTTCTTTCCCTCAGCATAATTATTTTGAGACTTATCCATGTTTTAGTGTATATCAACAGTTCATTCCTTTTTGTTGCTAAAAAGTATTCCACTGTATGAATATCCTACAATTTGTTTATCCATTTACCTCTTGATAGACTTTTTGGCTATTTCCGGTGTGGGGATACTACAGATAAAGCTGCTCTGAATATTTGTATATCGCTCTTTGTACGGACATATGCTTTCATTTCTCTTGTGAAAATATCTAGGAGTGAAATGGTCGAATCAAACGATAATTATGTTTAACTCCTTAAGATGCTAGCAAACTGTTTTTCAGAGTGGCTGTAACATTTTACATTCCACATCAGCAGTGTATGAAAATTCTAGTTGCTTCACATTCTTGCCAATACTTGGTATAGTTAGTCTTTTTTAATTTTAACCATTTGACTAGGAGTTTAGTGGCATCTTATTGTGGTTTTAATTTTTTGCTTCCCTAATGACTGGTGAAATCGAACATCTTTCATGTGCATATTTACCATCCATATATTTTCTTTGGTAAAGTATCTATTGAAAAATATTTTTCCTAATGTTTTCTCCCAGAAGTTTTATAGTATTAGGTTTTACATTTAGGTCTCTGATCTATTTTGAGTTAATTTTTGCATATGGATATCTAATGGTTTCAGCACCATTTGTTCAAAAGACTATCTTTTTTAAATTGAATTACCTTTATACATTTGTCAAAAGTCAGTTGTCCATACAGCTGTGTGGGTCTGTTTCTGGAGTTTCTTTTCTATTCCATTGATCTATTTGCCTATATTTAAGCCAGTACTAAAATGTCTTGATTTTAGTATCTTTGGAATAAGTCTTAAAATCAGATGGTGTTAGTTCTCCAATGCTATACTTCTTTTTCAAAATGTTTTTGGCTATTTTGTGACCTTTACATTTCCATATGACTGTTAGAATCACTTTGCTAATTCCTACAATAAAACCTGCTGAGATTTTGATTGAAATTTCATTGAATTTATAGATTGCTTTTGGGAGAATTGACATTTTAACAATATATTTTTTTTGACCCACAAACAAGACGTCTCTTGCTATTTATTTAGATCTTTAATTTATTTCAGCAATGTTTTGTAATTTTTAGTGTATAGATATTGTACATAGTCAGATTTATCTCTAAGGTTTTTATATTTTTTGATACTGTTTTTAATGGTATTTTAATTTCTGATTGTTGCAAGTATATAGAAATATAATCAATTTTTAAAATATTGAACTCATATCCTGCAACCTTGCTAAACTCACTTATTAGTTCTAGTAGGTTTTTGTTGATAGATTTTTTTTTTTTTTTAGGTGAGGTGACCCTTGATTGACCTCACAGATTGCAAGGACCTTGTCAGCTTACAATCCTTTATTTTTTATTTTTATTTTTTACCTCTACAGCACTTGGTCTTCCTAGGTGGTCTCCTATCCAAATACTAACTAGGCCTGACCCTGCTTAGCTTCCGAGATCAGATGGGATCAGGCTTGTTCAGGGTAGCATGGCTGTAGATGATAGTCTTTTTTTAAGTGTATGTTTTTTGACATAATGTGATCATACTATCAACAAAATTTTATATCCCTTATTTTCACTTAAATTTTAAAAATAATTCTCTTCTAAGGTATTAAAACTCTTTGTAAACATTCAAATTAATACTTGCATCATGTCTCAAAATGTAGTTAATCACTATTATTTTTATTGTATTTCTATATATATATAAAACGCAGTGATAAATGTCATAGTAAATTCCAAAAGCTTGTACCAATTATAAAACTGTAGCAGTAATCGACAAGCTAGATGGCAGTCACTCACAGGTGGCCAATATGATGTCTTAAAGCCACAACACATTAAACACCTCTTTCCCATGCCCCAGATGGTAAGTGAAACTGGCTGTTCCCATATGTATGTGCATGCTCCCTTTTAGGATATGTATTACTTTGAAAATATTTCTAAAGGGAGATGGTGAATTTAAGCCAACTATTGCTCATTATGGTGGTGAGGAAACAGACTTCGAATCTGCTTAAACCCTTTTCCCTTCTCATTCGTGACCTAAGATGCTCTCTGGATGTTTTAGCAAAGCGATAGACTGTTCTCTGATGGCTGTGACAGCTCTTCTTTGGCTGTCAGGCCTGCGTCAAAATAACTGAATCACTTAAAGGAAAAAAAATTGCTGCTCAAAATAACCGAGATCAAAGGTCTCTTATCTGCCTGTGCTTGTGAGTGGAAGGAGTGAGCGAGGGAAAATTTCTTTAAATATGATGCTCTGAAGTACCTGGGCTAATTTTCAAAAAATTGTGCAAGTTAAATATGAGTTGGTATCACTGCTGTGTATTGCAGTGAAGTGTGGATTGCTTTTCATGTCCTCTTATACTCTGCAGTAGCTGTGCCACCAAACATATTCACAAGGATGACCGACCACCGCTCACTATGTCCCAGACTGGGTTTCATAGTTAGCTGAGGACCGTAGGCCTGTTTGCACGATGTTTCCCTGTGCGACAGTCCTGAGTGCAATCCCAGGTCCTGGGACTGAGCCTACATCATACTGTAACCTCCACCCTGTCAGCACCAGTCCCCAGCAGCATCCCCTGCCACGCGGGCAGCTGAGGAAGTGGGTCCTGTGCCAGAGGGCATGCAAGAAAGCGGTTGACTGTGAGCAGCGAGCAATAGGAGGCGGGGAACGACATGGAAGCAGAGTCAGATAAATTAGAGACCAAGTTCAAGTGAGGGCCCAGCAAATCCAGGCCACTTCTAGAGAGGCTCTGAGAGCTCTGGAAAGTCAGCTGGGGAGGGCGGTGGCCTCTGGGGAGCCTGGCAGAGGTGGAGGTCAGGCCTGCAGTGGGCTGGGATAAGAATCGAGGCTCTGTGGCTGCAAACCATGGACACCGGTGCTGTCAGACCAAGGGCTCTATGGGGAAGGAGGATAGAGATGGCTCGCAAGGACAGGGCAGCCCCAGGGGTCTAGGGAGCAGGAGCCAGTGGATGGCTGTTCAAGGCGCTATACCGTGAGAATGAATCCACTGCTTTTGTGGCTCCAGTCAAGACGGGCAGCCTATGTCTTTATCTCTTCTCGAGTTGACGACATTCATTAGTGCTTGTGGCACTGCCTAGGCGTGGGGAAGTCATCGGTGAAAAAAACGGCCCTTGTTCTGATGGGACTGGCGTTCCAGTGGGTGAGACAGATCATAAGCAGATGAAAAATGTCGCGTATGGCGGTGTGTGCCATAATGAAAACCGCAGCAGGACAGGGTGAGCGATGGCTTTTCTGGGAAGTGATCTTTGAGCAGCAGTCTGGAAGAAGGTGGTGACTTGTGGCCCCATGTGCATCTAGGATCTCTAAGGGTTTGGATTGGGGCCCTCGGTTTCCCAGGCCAAGCGAGCCTCGTGGCTGGCTGAGTGATCACTGGTAGGAGTTCCTGAGTCATTTCGTGTAAGAGGCAGGTCGAGTTATCCACCGTAGCTGGGAGAGTTCCGGGAGCTGTTCCCCGAGTTGCAGCTGACCCCGCGGAACGACCCCATTTGAGATAATCCCCAGTGCGGCCATACTGGCTTTTGTGATGAGGAAGGAGGAGCGTCTTTGGACTCCGTTGGGACTGGAGGTGGCAGCCTTGACAAGGGCTGGAATAGGTGCAGGTGAACATTGCGGGGTGAAGTTATGCCTTCTCTCTCGAGTAGCCATCGGAAGGTCTACCCGTGGGACCCTCCGCAGGCCAGGCCAGAGCTGAATGAAGAGCCCTCTGGCTTGTCTGTCTCGCTCTGTACCTGGCTTGTCTTAGAGTTAGTGCTTATTCATCACAGACCTCGGATTTGGAACTCATACTTTCTCGTTACTGGATCACGTGACACAGCAATCTGAGAGTCCAGCTAATCACATGTACCATGTGCAAAGTGAGACTTGGGACCTGGGCAGAAGGGTGCCTCCCTTCCATCCTTAACTGGCAGGAGAACCATGCTGTGCTGACTCCAGTGCCTCCGGTACGGACAGCTGTGCGTTGCGGGTCTTGGGGGAGATTTAGTTCATGTTGCTTAAAGAGCACCTGACCGAGCTGGAAAGATAAAAACACTGATGAATGGTATGTAGCAACAGCACACAACCTGCTACCGTGGTTTTGTGTCCTGTTGGTCAGAGGAAGCCTCGTAAAAGAGCTGGGCTTTCGAAAGATGGGGAGTAAAGCATGTGTCGAGCGAGCGAGCTAGTCAAGCAATATGGAGGATGTTCTGGAAAAAAGGGATGAGAAGTGACCATGCAGCCAGCACATAGAAAGTAGACACTCTGGGGACGGGTGAAGCCTGAGGGGGCGTTACTGGCAGACATCAACACACGGACTGGGCAAGACGATGTGGAGACACAGTCAGGAGAGAAGGAATGGCCAAGGCTGCGGGGTCAGGGCTAGAGGTCAGGTGCGGACAGAAATGTGAGATGAGCAGTGAAGTGATAGCAAAGTCAGAGAGGAAGAGTGAGATGACTTCCGGTGGCTTAGTACCTAAGCCTGTGACTAATGAGCTGGGGACGGGAGCCTGTATGTCTTGCCAAGGTAGGGAGGAAGTCCATCCAGACAGGAGAAGCCAGAGGTGCGGCGTAGGAATAAGGGACATCGCCATTCTGTTGACCATGATATTCTTCTAAAATAGAGTGAGTTGACAGAAGGTCTGAGTTTGGGGAGGCCAACAGATTAGGAGGCGACCGCCATGGAAAAGGTAGTTGGTCACAGTTTCCAGGAGGTGGTGACATGGCAGGCCGCAGGGCGGCGGGAGCCTGTCCCGTGCTCCCCCCGGGAGGGAGTGGGTGAGGCGGGGTGGGCAGTTTACAGCTAGCTAGTTTGAATGACTTCAGCTGGCTCTGGGTCGTGGGGCTGTCACTCGTTATCGGGTACCCAGGGCTGGTGGATAATGGCTGGGGTGTGAGGCCAATAAAAGAGGTGGCCGGGCATGGGCTCGGGACTGGGTGGTTTGTATTGGAAAAGCGCACTTGCAGATGAGCTGCTCGCCATCGGTTGGAGTTTGGCGGGCGGTGGTCTCCTTGGGGTCAGCAAGTCTCCTAATGTCAAAACATCGGAATATGGAAAATAAGACATGGTTGTACAGATGTGTGATCGGCGCATAAGTAGTTAGGACGGACCTCCCACATCCAAACTAAGCTATGTGTATCAGTGAATATACAATAATAACAATAAAGCACGTTCTTATACAGCCCTCGCCACGCACCTGATTTTCCACATGGTTTACAAGAATTAACTCATTTACGGCCTGTTAGCAATCTTATGAGAAAATGCTCTGACCATCTCAGCTGAGGAAACAGGCTCAGACAGGTTAAGCGACTTGCTAGTGGTCACGCAGTAGGAGCTGAGGCAAGGATTTGAACCCAGGAGTCTGGCGTCTGTGCTTTAACCACTACACAGTACTACATATGATATGGCCCCTGCCATGAAAAATGGTGAGTTACTTCAAAAGATAAGCCAAAAATGTTTGAAGAGATAGTAAAAGTAAAGAGCAGGGCATCTTTGAGCTCCAGAGAATGGAGTGGCCCGGTTTGTCTCAGAGGGGAGTTTTGCAAGACCCGGGAGTGTGCGAGACAGTTTTTGGGGTGCAAGAAGAATAGATTGGAACTTCTTTCATATTGCAATTCCATCGACCAGCCTGGACTCCCAGTACAGCTCCCCAGCGATGGTGTCATCAGGTCTGACGCGACACAGCCACGAGACGTGAAATTTATGAGGTTCACTGAAGGCCGCGTGGATTGACATCTCCCGCCGTTAGCTCGCATCTGAAGAGACCGCGCGCGCGGAGGGAGAGCTCCCCGCTGACGTCTGCTGTCGTTCGTGTTGGTGGGTGATGACGGGGACGAGTCCCGGGGCTGGGTCACAGCAGCGAGCACCCCGACCAGGACCCCCCGCTCTCGGGAGCTGCGTCCTGGTTGGGGAGGACAGGTGATAAACACGATGGGTGAAGGAAATGATACAGCGCGTTAGGCGGAGACATATACTAAGGAGGAACCTAAAGCAGAAGCGGGGCGGGCAGGACTGGGGGAAGAGGGGGGCCTCCGGGAGAAGGCACTGTTGGAGCAGCCGTGCTGGAGGTGAGAGTGGGGACCACGTGGCTCTCCGGGGGAAGAGTGTTCAGTGCGCTCAGGCACGCGCGGGCGCTCACGCACACACACACACGCACACGCACCACACACAGAGCAAACGCTAAAGCCCGAGCTGGGAACGTGCCTGGAGGAGTGCGGGAGGGCGAGGAGGTCGTGGAGGTCACGGTTCAGTTGTGACGGGAGCGGAGTGAGCTGGAGGAGGGTCAGGAGATGAAGCAGAGAGATTACGGGGTGCGTCCCGCGTGTGGGCAGGTGCTTGTGGCTATGGAACAGGACCCTGGCTTTTCCTGAGTGAGATGAGAAGCCACTGGAGGGTGTGAGCAAAGGAGTTTCTAGGCTCCTGTTTCTAGAGGGCCGTTCAGGCTGCCGTGTTGAAAATAGAAGGCAGGGCAGGGATTCCAGAGGGAGGCCGAGAGCAGTTTCCCAGATGAGTGACAGTGGTGGCTTGGACCAGGGCCGAGTTAAGGAGAAGGAGCTGCATGCGGGATGTGATGGTAGAACCGATGGGGTTTACTGATACATGTCAGATGTGAGCGGCGAGAGAGAGACCAGTGCTATACACACGTTATTTATAGTGCAATTACACCGCGAGCAAATGTTTACAACCTTTTATTGATAGGGACGCATGATGAAAAAGTGTGTTTTTTGTGCACGTGAAAATCCCCTGCAAATTACATAGTTTATAGGGATTCTGAAGAGAGAGACCAGTGAGGAGGGCGATGGGTGCTAAACTTGGTTGGGCCTTGAAGAACAAGTAGGAGTCAGACAGATAGAGGGGCCCAGGGCACTGTGGGTCCTTGCAGCTCTGGCATCATTCTGCGTTGAGCCCTGAGTTAGGCAGTAGGTTTTGTGATTGAAATGGCAGCAGGAGTCCACCCCTGAACCTTTTCTTTAGATGGGGGTGGGGGTGTGGCAAGTGAGGGGCTGGGGGTGATTGGGAATTTTTGACTGGGGAATGAGTGGTATGAGTTTGCGTCAACAATTCACTCCTCTAATAAGCTCTGAATGAGTGCCATTGGTTAATCAATGAATGACAGTAACTCAGTAGCTAGAATGATTTATTTAGTAAATGGGGCCATGTCGATGAGTTATCGTATATATTTATATATGTTATATGTACTTATTGATGTATATTTATATGTAGTATGGTTGTTATACCATACCACATAGTCTAGCATATAGTATAGTTATATAGACATACATGCATGTGGACATATTTATTTCCATTAATGAGAATGATTCTGTTAGACTTACAGTGGTTGTTATATAATTATTGTTTTTTTTCTGATTATACGGCTGGATTTTACCAAGCTCTATCTGTGTGTCAGAAAGTAAAGATTTCTCGGTGACTGCCATTTAACTGGACTTCCCTTCACGGAGTAATTGCATGGTCTCACCTGCACCCATCCTGCAGACTGCAGGTGGGCGCTCTGGGATGTGGCTCTAGGTACCCCAGACATAATAAATACGATGGCAGAAATACCCTTTCCTCCCGTCTGTGTTTGTAAGACAGTCTCTTTTATGCCAGAGGAACTATTTTGGGAAGATGATTCGTGTCACATTTTGGCCTCGTTTACAGTTATAAGTTGTAAATGGTGCTGGTTTGCCTGGAGGTGTAAACAGAAATTTTATCTTCATATGTGTGTGGAACTACCTGAGACTGAAAAATAAAAGTACTTTCTAGTCTCGAGTTCTGTTTTAGGCTGTAAATGGGGAGGTTAATAAGATATTTATCAAAATTCTAATTTTATTTTATTAAAAGCATGCCTCCAAAAGGATTCCAATTACTTGTGGCTACACCATCATTTACAAACACAGATGGAGAAGTGGAAGAACCTAATGCCTTATCGTTACAAGCAGATTCTGCAAAATAAACACGGCTTTCTCCACTGAAATACTGTGAAAAGTGAGGGCAGGTGGTAAATTACTTCTGTCGTTTAAGGAACAGAAGGGACAAGATTATTCAAAGTTTATTTAGGTATAGATGATAAAGACGAGCTATTCTGATGATTTTGATTTCCTTTCTGGTAAATAAAGTGCTATGGGAAGGATATGGCAAACCACTTATTTATTCAGTGATTAAAATGCATAATGGCAATAGAAATGAGAAACATGTAACACCTGAGTTTATTATGCCTCGCACACAGGAGTTCTTTAAAAGTGTTCATTGATTTGTCCCCAAGTTACAAGATGAAAAAAAAAAAGAGGTTCAGAGTGTGGCTAGATTTTTCTATGACTTTCAAGGAATTTCATAGCCTACCTCAAAATTTAAAAATTTGCAAAATATTATTTATTTAAAAAAATTTAAATCACAGCATGAAAACAATGTAAAGAAGTGAGTTTTTTTTGTTTGTTTCATTTTTTTTTTTTTTTTGCTGTAAGCCCATTTGATGGCTACATTTTTGGGTGGAATGACTGTCTTTCTAGTCTACTGACATTAAGACTCTTCCTCCCCCACCTTGGACATGTGCTTTAAAAATTATCTTCTATTTCAGCTGTAGGTTGGTGCTTTCCATTTGGGTCTTCTCACTCATGCTGTTTAAAGAGATTTAGTAATATTTAATTAAGATTCCTCAATTAACAGCAAAACCAAATGCATTGTGAGAGCTTTGATTCCCAAGTGGTAATTTGAAAATATTATTGATTTGAGTGTGCTTACACACGCAGCTTTGCCAAATCAGCTGAATCCAGCTTCATGGCAAAATCTGGCCTTGAGTTCTCTCAACCTGTTAGCATCCTCCATCTGTGACAAGTGACATCTACTTTCCCCCCCATTTTCTTATGTTGAGACTACCTTTTATCTTATCTCATCTATTAACTAGCCTCATTAACTAGCCCAAGCTTATACTTTCGGAAATTTAAATTGAGTGGATCGGGGGTGGAGCCTAAGCACATATATTAAAAACGAAAGTAACCAAAAAGTTCTTCAAATGATTCTTATGTGCTAAGAGGACACCAGGCATCAGTTAAATAAAAGGCAAAATTTGAAACCCAAATGTCAATACAGACACGATCTCTAAAGTTCTCTGTTTTTGGAAGTTAACTGGATTTAACCGTGACATGTGCATGGTCTGACTGAAATTAGACAAATACTGAAACGTAAGTAATATGTCGCCGTATTTTATATTTCTCCTTTTGTCTTCTCAGCCATCATGTATGTCATGGGAGCACTTGGTCCTGCAGTGGGATATTTATTAGGTGGACTTCTTATTGGTTTTTATGTTGATCCCAGAAATCCTGTTCGCCTTGACCAGAATGACCCTCGTTTCATTGGAAACTGGTAAGAACTGTTTACTAAATTTTTCATTTCATTTATTACTAATGAGAGAGTACCTTCATCGTTGAAATAAAAATTTTCCCAATGGGAAGATGAAAAATAACTAAAAATCACCCAGGAGGAGGTGGTAGGCAAAATAATAATCTCCTAAAGTTATCCATGTCCTAAACCCTAGAACCTATGAATATATCACCTTCCATGGGAAAAGGGACTTTGAAGATGTGATTAAGTCGAAGACCTTGAGATGGGAAGATTATCCTGCTCGACCCGATATAATCATGAGGGTCGTTATAAAGGAAAGAGGGGGCAGGAGGGGCAGAGGAAGAAAAGGAACTGTGGCGATCGAGTCAGAGGTTGGAGCGATGCGCTTTGAAGATGGAGGAAGGGACCGCGGATTGCAGGCGGACTCTAGAAGCTGGGAAAGCAAGGAAACGGGTTCTTTCTTAGACCCTCCTGAAGGAATGCAGCTCCGTCAACCCATTTTAGACATCTGACCTTGACAACTATGAGAATACATTTGTGTTGTTTTAAGCCCCTAAGTGCGTGGTAATTTGTTGCAGCAACTACAGGCACCGAATACGGAGGGTTCGGGAATCTTGGCTCAGTCCTCAATCTTGAGGATGGAGGCGTTCGTTTCCTTTATAGCAGAAGGGAGGAAAGGGTGATGTGGCTGTGCTGGGACTTTCCTGTGAACTTCAGTCAAAGCTTTCACGGTCTTTTCTGTGCCTTTAAAAAAATATTTCCCCCCACTTCCTTATTATGTCCACCGCTTTGTCCACCGTTCCCACTGCCCAGAACCCCAGCCCTCCTCTCTCGTCGTCACACTCGGTGAATCGCTCGTTTCACTCAGCGATAGTTTGTTTCTCTGTGTGGGCTGGAGACTTAGCTTCTCCGTCACTCGCCAGCCCTCAGTTGTCCTGCTAAATAATAAATTAGGACTTCGAATGGGAGCTCCACTTTAGATGTTAGGTTATTTATTCAAAGAGCCAGCGCTGTTTGTGTTCTTAGCCCTTTACTTGAACGTAGGTTTTTTCTTTTTCTTTTTTTTCAGTATTGTAAGCACTAACTGGAAGTATTAGTGTCCCGAATTCGTTTAACATGGATTAGTAATAGGTATATATCGATAAGAAATTTTCATTTTATAGCAGAGAATACTGCAGCATTAGACATTAGGGTCAAGAATTGCTTTCTAAAGAGTTTCTTAGAGTTCTCTCTCTGCTTCGTTATAAGGTAATAACCTCATAACTTCGAGTCCACAGGAATAGATGTTTAACACTGTCTATTTTCAAAGCAGTTAACAAATATTAATTAAGCCACACGACACTTCTTACTTTCCTAAGTAATGCTCTTTGCCCATGGACGTGCTGAGATTTCGATGAGCCTGGCCTTCCACAATTTTGAAATTATACAAAAGGAAATTCCCTCGTCAGCATTAGGGGAATAACACGGGAATTTTAAGTTCTTTACTGATAGTGAAATTTTTGGTCTCCACTAGAGATTTTTTTTCCTTCAAGTTTTGAAATAAATCAGAGTAAGGATTGTTTTTTTTTGATTCTCAGAAAACTAGATTGTTAAAATATATTCACGAACATCCCATCTATATTCTGTGTTCCATACAGACGTCCGCGAGAAGTGCAGGGCAATAAGGGAACATCTGGGAGGAGAGAGGCAAAGGGGACCGACTCGGGGTCAGGGAGAAGCGAGCAGGGGCTTTAGGCTCACGCGTGCTTTCTGCCATCTTTAAAAAGTTTTCTAGTAGACGTCAACCCAGTTGGTAGCAAAGTGGAGTGATTGAGAGGGCAGACGCTGAAGTCACAGTCTCCTGGGTTTTGGTCCCAGTCGGCCACCGCAGAGCCATGTGACCTTGCGGAAGTTACTTTACTTCTCTCTGTCTCAGTGGTTGCTGTCATTTTATCAATCTGTAAAATGGAAGCAGTTACAGTACCTACCTCATAGGGTCGTTGTGAGGAGTGAATGAATCTATATGTGCAGAACTCTGTAGTTCTTGCTACCTAATATGTGTGAGTTATTATTTAGTCCTTTGAATTTCATCAATGTTCAGGGAGTTTTATTCATTTTAACGGCCCAGCATTAGTCCTACGAATGAGGAAATTTCTCAATATGCAAATCTAAATAGGGGTCAATTTAAAATGAGATTCGTTTATTGAGTAGCCCTGCTCGTAAGACTTCCACCTTGAACAAAGGCATAGTTATCTGACGGTGTGACTTTATACCATGCCTTGCAGAATGATATGTTTTCCCATAAACATATGCTGAAAGAGTGAAGGGGGAAATGGACGATTCACGCTAGCATTTATCGGGAGGTTTCTGTGTCAAGCATTACACCAAGAACTTTACACACATTTTCATTTAAGCCTTGTAACAACCATCTGTAGTCGCTTATCTTTTGCCCATTTTGCAGATGAGGAAATTGATGCTCAGCCATTTGAATAACTTGCCCGGAGCCTCAGAGTCAGTGAGAGCTGGAAGGAACTGGGTCCAGGTGGATGCTTAGGCCGTAGACTTAACCCACCCCTTTTAGAGAGCAGTCTCTGGGTAATGGTGCATTAAAAGGAGGCAGGGACCCTGGCTTTTCAATTTTGGCTCTCACTCAGGTGTCTTTTTCCAGCGTATAATGCGCACTTTCTTGTCCTACTCAGGTTTCCTCGGTGTCCCCTTTAGGACCAGCGTTACGTCACGCGTTCACTACAGTGTCACTGTAGACCGTTGAATGCGGGCTGGCTGGCTCTGCTTAGAGATGCCAAACTTTTATATTATTGTTTATTCCCTATAATTCTTTCTCTTCTTCTGTTTTTTTCTCTCGCTTTGGGAGATGTTTGCATTACAATTTTGAGTCAATGGCTCTGGGGGGGTGGCGGTGGGAGTATATATCTACGTAAAAACAAACAAAACCAGCTACTACGAATTGATTGCAGATGGGGCAGACATTTTATTAGGTGCATTCCATACGTGGTCTTATTATTTTGGTGACCCCAAAACAGTTATTTTTACCCCCTGCCCCTTTCAGATGAGAAAGCCAGTTCAGAAAAGCAAATAACTTCCCTAGGATCTTAGAGCGAGTAAGTGGCAAAGACAGGAGAAAAACCCAGTTCTGTCTGAAGCCGCAGCTCAAGAACTGTCTCTTACACTATGCTGCCTGCCCTCCTGTGGAGAGAGTGGGAGAGGTCTGGGGAACTGGAGGTTCAGGAGAAGTGATTGTAGGGTTTGTAGAAAGATTCAGGAATGGTCAATGAGCAGGGCCGGGTTAGTAGACGCCTTGTAAGCAGCCAAGTGCTCAAGGGGCCAGATATTATAATAGCTATGTTCCTGCAGACAGATGACTTTGTTTTTTAAAAACTATTTTATTCGATTTATTTATTCAAGACATTTTTTTGAGTACCTAACTTGTGTCAGGCGGTGGGTTCATGATTATATTCTGACTAAGTGAGATCGCTACAAGTCTGCCCTGAGCAATCTTCTCAAAATAAAACCTCCTCCGATTGTCTTAAAATCTTTATTTGATATAACCTTAAAAATGTTTGAAAATAACACACTGGATTATTAATGACTCGTTCTGGAAATCCTTCTCTCAGCTAAGCTATGACCTTTAGCAGCCGACGACACTAAACACTAATACAAACACTATTTTTACAAATGAGTTTTCACTTTGCAATTGATCTATATTCTTACTGGGTTGAATTCAGCATTACGCTTAGAATGCTGCTTGTGTTCTGGTGACAACTGATGGGAACGTGTCCAGACAGAGGACAGAGTCTGAGTGCTCATGAACTTGGAAGCTTTCAGGATGGAGTTTGGAGTCGAGGAATCCTAGTTAGAAAGTGGTGGGGCGTGTTAGGTAGGACCTGGGGCCTCTTTTTGCTAAGAAAAGGAGACTGAGAAATTAACCCGGTCTCAAACGCAGGACTAGGAGTCCAGTTCCCCTCCCTGTACGTGCCTCCTGGTCTCTGCAGCATGGCGGCCTCAGACGAGTTCAAAAAAGGAGCCTCAAGTTCCGCTTCTTGGAAGCTTGCTGACCCGCAGTCCCCCTGTCTGAGCCACTGTGGCATTCAGAGTCTATAGGACGTGATGTGACACTTAGTTGTACGCATCCTTGCATATTTTGGAGATTGCTTCTTACATTTCAGCTCACTTACCACTAGATCGTACATTCACAAAGGCAAGGAGCAAATGAAATGTCCTGGGTGGCTCTCGCGGTTTAGCATTGTGACGGGGAGCTAAGAGGATCAGAGCACTCTCAAGGGTTTGTAGAAAAATATTAGAGTGCCATCGGCCAGTTAACATGGTTTTCTTCTAAGAAAAAATCTCTATATTGGCCCGCAAAGCATGCTATAGAGTCTGTATTATTTTCCTGTTAAGTCTATGAGTTATTGATTTATTGTAAAATACACATCGTAGCAGGACAATGTTAACTGGCAGAACTAACATATATGTGCTTAAAATACTCAAATGATATTCTAGTCAAGGTGCTGATTATAATATTCATTATAATATCAGTATAATTATTGGGTAGATTTCTCGTTTGTACTGCAGAGAGGGAATATTCCTATATTTTCTTTGTCCAACTTTCTACCGCTTCACAGTGATGAAGGTAAAAAGTTTTCGCTGGAGAATTCTATCACCCCAAACTTCTACTTTGCTAGTTTGTTCTCACTCATATTGCAAAAGCCGTAAACACTATTCACATTTCCCAATTTTTCAGGTGGAGCGGATTCCTCCTTTGTGCCATTGCAATGTTTCTTGTGATATTCCCAATGTTTACTTTTCCAAAAAAGCTTCCGCCTCGACACAAGAAAAAGAAAAAGAAAAAATTTTCTGTCGATGCCGTCAATGATGACGACGTTGTCAAGGAGAAATCGAATAACAGTGAACAAGTGGACAAAAAAGTTTCTTCTATGGGATTTGGAAAGAATGTCAGAGGTAAAGCCTATCTCTTTAATAACTAAAAATGATCTGAAACACTTTAGATTAGTGTTACTTAAACCACGATTCCAGCCTGGTGCTGCCTACCACCCATTGATGTAATTTTATGCAGTAATTTTATGCCTGTTGAATCTAATCATAATTAATTTTGACAGTAATTTTATGCCTGTTGAATCTAATAACAATTAATTGGGCTTATATTGAATATGTTTTTTTTTTTTTAAATTCGCTTTTTGTAACGATTCATCTTTAATGTATTTTACGAAAGTGTCAATACGTGATAGACTGGAAATAATAATAATAAAATGATTTTTCCTTACAGATTGGGAAGCACTGAGTTAGAGCCAAAGATACAGACATTTACATAGATGGCATTTACTATCTTTACGGATGTCTGATTTTTTTAAAATGCCGATTGCACGGTCTAAGGGACGGTTTGTTTCAGGGTAATGGTGGGTTTGGTGGTACAGCCTGATCCTAACATAAATATAAAACCTACCACTAGACAGAAATCTCGCTCAACAGTCGCTCTGTCCATGCTCGTAAGTGACCAGAGAGAAGGGCAGTCAGGGGGTGGGCTTCCAAACTCAACGCAGAAACATCTAGAAAGTCTTAGTGATGCATACTGGTCTACTTTTTCATTTTTATTTCTCTTAAAAAAAACGATGACCTTATTAAAGATGGGTTAGGCAATTCTCAAACCTAGACAGTTCCCATGAATCTTCACCAGCCAGTCTTTGTCCCGTAGTCAATATATCGGTTAAGGGCCAATGAGTTTATTTAATCCAAGAAACCTACAATGCTACACTCTTATTAGTTTCTGCTATTTCCTGAATCCATGAATTGATAATTTTTTGGAAAAGCTGAAGCCGAATATTTATCAAGTGCTTACCTTGGTCAAGGTCGTGTTAGGTAACGTTCACCTAAGGCACGTTATCCTCTGACTTTGGCTGTGTATGCAGGGAGGCCAGAGAGGCACCGTCCGGCCCCCTGCCCGCCTCATCGTTTTGTTACAACTGTGTGTACTTTCGGAACTGCCAAAATTTCTTCTTCTGCTTTCATAACAAAAAGAATCCTCTGGAAGCCCTTGTGACCTGCGCTCTTACTCCGTGCACCATCGTGTTTCATGGATGTGTTAGGGACCATTATGGCCACTACCAACAGACTGACTTTTTTGTTTACAATTTTGTTGAAAACAAGCAATGTTGATGCTAAAGAATTTACAAGACAGGAATGGACTTGGCATCTTCATTTATGGAAAACATAAAGTAGAATATAAAGTAGACTTAATTTATGGAGAGATAAAGGCATACGTAAGCTAAAATGGTATATTTTATAGTTTGGGAATAGATGCCTTGAGTGTGAAACAGACGCTCTGTCGGAGAGTGGATAGAAGAGAGCGAGAAGGTCGATAGGAAATGCCAACAGCAGATACCACTGTTGATGGGAACGGAGTTCTCCTGGAGGACGCAGCGTGGACAGTGCTGCCACTGTCCCATCCGTACTCTGGACCTCACCGTCTTCATGGCGGTGGCCCGCTGGTTGTCAGTACTCGCATCGTTCGTGTGAAGGTTTTCTATGTGGGCTGGGAAACTGCTTGGCTCCCGCTTGAGGCAGGTTCAGATGCCAAGGTGTCAGCACACTGGCCTCCCCATACCCCACCCAAGCAGCCTTAAACAATGACAGACAGACGCCCAGCCCGCTCGCGTCATGGCTGAGACAGTCCTTCGGTGTGCTCCGCATCCTCTGGGGGCTGCCCTCTGCCTGTGCATCATGTCCATGCTCCCGTCCAGCACTTCCTGAACCAAATGAACGTTTGAACTTGAATTCTTGTCTCAGGACCTGCTTCTGCGGGGACATGCACTTAGGCAGGCAGGTTCAGAACTTTTAAGTTATTTTAAAAAATTGAATCTGTACGCTATTTTATTGCATATCTTCTTGTGCTGCTAAGGACTGCTCCCCACCCTCTTTTCTCTGCTCAGTTTCATGGTTCAGAATATTTTCTTTTAAAAGAAAGAATAAGAAGAGGCTTTTAACAGTAATGGGTAGTTTGTTGATAAAATCTGTTTCTGTTCTGATTATCTTGTATTTCGGATTAATTCTCAGCCTTCTTAAATCTGTGCCTTAATCCTGATGACTGATCTCACTTCTGTGGCTAAACCTCCTGATTAGGACACAGAGCTGGTTCTTTTTATTATTTCCACCTGTACTGGAGTCTCCAGTTGTATCTAGACGGGAACTTCAAGAGACACTTTTTTTTTTCCGGTTAAAAGGGAATTCCGTTTTAATGGGATCGTAACAGGAGAATGTTCTGCTAAAAAATAATTCAAATTATATTGGCGATATTGAAATAATGTTCAATTAGAATATATAAAGTTAATTTATCTTTATCTTATACATATTGACTTCCTTTAAGGTATCTAATACCTCTCAACTATAGAAAATGAAATTAGACCTATAGTCTCACATTTAACCTGATTTTCAAAAGAACAAGTTAAATCTCTGGGAATTATTCCAGTGTTGACATAATTCATATTAGACAGCTGAGATGGGTTATTAAGGTATTTAGTTAAAGAATGGTTGCTAAGATTTTCTTTTGAGTTAAATCTGAGTTTGATTCCCAGATCATCTTTCCTCTTGTTCTGTTTTCTGGAGCAGGGCTTCTCCGGGTCTTTATTTCATGCATAAAATTTGAATATAGTATTAGCTCCTTCAGAGAGGTGGTGGAAAGATAGCTGTTAACGTGTACTTCCTGAAAAAGAAAATGATTTGGACCATGCTGAACGGTGCCCTTTTGGAAAGTTCTATTGTAGAGAGCACTAGAAGAAAATATACTATATTTTTGACTCTCTGCCTCCATATTTTAATGTTAGGCATTGAGAAAGTCTGACTCAGTGTTTCTAGATTCTTAATATAAATTATGCAGGAATAAGAGTGTTTTATAAAACACCACAAAGGAGAAAGAATTTTTAGTGTGTCTGTATCACCTTTCCATAAAAAGATTAGCACTGATTGCACCAAAATCTTACCAATAAAAATAAACACCTAAAATATTTACGTGGATCAATTTTTCTGAGGTTTGAGGTCCATTTTGATGTCTTCTAAATTTAACTGGGTATCTTCCTAAATAGAAAACTTTGGGTGGAAGTTAATCATAAGAAAAAAAAAAACTTTTTGTGTCCACTTTTAATTTTTTAAGCTTAATTGCATAGCATTATAAATTAGCATAAAATATAACATATTTTTTTCTGCTAGACTTTTATGTTAGAGTGTAATATGTTTACAATATTAACTAAATAAAGGGGTCACTCTGAGGTGATGAACGCTTTAAAGAGGCCATTGAAATTTACAGAATTTTTACCAGTAAAGGATTATATTGTCACCATTTAATCCAACAACATTCACGCTATGGAAGGGGTCATATACTCCATGCTGTGGCAGATATGAAGATGAGTGAGCCAGGCTTTGCTCTCAGAGAGCGTACAGTCCACTGAGGGAGACAGGACAAATACAGATGAAAATATGCTAAAGACCACAAAGGAGGCTGGCCACAGTGGCGTGAGGTTCAAAGGCAAGCAAGGGAACGTCTAGTCTAGTTGAGGGATCGGGAAAGGTTTCATGGAGGCGGTGGCATTCGTGATGAACCTTGGAAGACTGGGAGAATTTCAGTAGATGGAGGGGGCCTGGTGGGAGTATTCTAGTCAGAGAGAGCAAAGGCAAGAAGGTCAAGCGTATTGTGGCTGTGTGTTGGCTATGCATGGCAGAGGCCTGGGCGGGAAGGTTGGGAAGGCGAGGTAGGGCCATGCGGTGCGTGGAGGGCTTGAGTTCTAGCTTTGCACTGAGTCCATCCCTAATGGGCAGTGGGAAGGTCTGAGAGGACGTTTGGCAGGCGTTAGGGAGAGAGGGTGGCCCAGGTAGAAAACTATGGACAGAGCCCAAGTGAGGGGTGCTGATGGTTTTGACTAATACAGAAGGAAAGGGCAGGGCCCCCCTAAACTGGTCTCCCCGCTTCTCTCCCTGCCCTTTCTGTTGCTTTCAATTCGGCTGCCAGAAGGCTCCTGTGGAAATGCCTCTCCTCCGCTCAAAGCCTCTGCGGTCTTCCGTCTCACTCACAGAGAAGTCCCATCCCCGTGTGACCTCCCAGGGCTACGATCTGATCCCCGGTTACCCATCCGACCCCATCACCTTCTTGCCGTCCCTTTCGTTTATTCTGCTGCAACCACATTTTGCTCATGGCTGGTCCTCAATCGTGCCGGGCACACTCCCACCTCAGGGCCTTTGCACGTGCCATTCCCATGCTGAGAACGCTCTCCCCCAGATCCTCTCACTTCCTTCAAGGTGAAACTCAGATGGTCCCTTTACAGTGAGGCCTCGCTTAACTACCCCGCTTAAAACTCTCCACCCTCCTCTCCAAAACGTCATATCTCCTTCCCTCCTTTCTTTTTCTCCTTAACACCCATCACTATCTAACATACTATGCATTTTACTTATTTATATTACTTATTGTCTCCACAATGAGAAAGTAAGCTCCATGAAGGCAAGGATTTTTTTTTTGTCCACTGTGCTCCCTGATGAATTTACACCACATAGCAGATAGTGCGTATTCGATGAATGAATTACTGAAAGCTGAGGAGGGAAGAAAAGGGTTGTGTCTATAGGATGTGGTAACAGAGATGGGAATGATGGGGAGGGAGGTACCAAAGATGGATTCCGGGTTCCAACTCAAGTAATGGGGAGAAGAACTAGCTGAGGGGGTCAGAAGGAATCAGTTGTGCATTGGAGCTTACCAGGAACACCGAGAACCATCACATGTGGCCCGTAGCTAGACATTTTAAAGCTAGTGAAGTATGGAATGTGTTAGAGCCTTTCCTTGACTCAGCAGAGGGAGAGAGGACCCAGAGCCCCGTGCCTGGGCCATGCAGTCATAGCCCTTTTGCATATTTATTGCCTTTGCGTCTTTGCTAAATTGCACGTTGCAGCTTTTATTGGAAGCTGTTGCTTGAATTTCCCATATTGCATAGGAGGATGGCTCAGTGCCTTTTCCATGAAACCCTGTTGCTTGAGAACAGTGGTTCTCAAACTTAGTCTACTAGGAAGTACCGCGAGGGTTTCTTAAAATCCAGAGTGCTGGGCCAGGCCCTGAGTATCTGATCTAGGTGGCCTGGGGTGTAGCCTGAGGACCTGCATGTTTAACAAGGGGTGATACGGATGCCAGTGGTCCAGGGACCACACCATGAGAATCACTGCTCTAGAACATAAGGAAGAAAAGCTTTGTTTTCTCTGAAGGAATGAGAATGTTTCTGCTAATGATGATTATACAACTTTTTGCTTTGGAATCAAATTTGAACCCCGGGAAAGATCTTATAGACATATTTGATTCTTTTCTCTGGTTTTGATGTTCTGCTCTGCTTTATCTTCTCTATTTCTAATTCTTTGTTTCAATTCCCTTTTACGTTTTTTTTGTTGTATGTATGTTTTCTTGTGATAAGCTGAACCTTTAGATTTGGTCTTTCAGCTTATGAGGAAAAAGGTAACTGGCCTGGCAAAGAATTCTTAACAAAAAGAAAGCACTTTCTTTACATTCAGTGGAGATGGACTGTGGGGTTGCTCATCAGAGAGGTATCTACCTAGAAAGATACATCAAAATATTCATCAAAGCTGCATTTAAGCAAGCAGGGTAGCACTCTGGCCAGTAACTACTAGTCATATATTCTGGGGCTCCAGGGTCCCCCTTTCTGTCCCCTGTCTGCAGAGAAGTAGCTCAGGAGCTTCACGTGCTCGCCCAGCGGTGACTGTGGCCCATGGTCACCCGATTGCTTCTGTGCCTTTAATGGCAAACAGGGAATGCCTTTGCCAGTGTGGGTGGGAGAAATGGGAATACTTTCAGGGGGAGTCTGGGGATCGTTAGTTTCAAAGAAAATGAGCAGGAATGAAATGAAATGAAATGAATGAAATGAAAACGAGCAGGACAGTTGGGTCCTATGTGGGCCACGTTACATAGGAAGGGCAGCTGTGGTTTTGCTTTTACGGAAAGACGTGACTAGAAGTAGTTTGATGTTCTCGGCTAACAGGTGTCAAAATGTTATATCTGCTACCTGCCTATGAAATACACAGGATGGCACAAGACTTGCAGGCCATACAGGTTATCGAGGTGTCCACTGCATTGGTGGCGGTATGTTTCCTCCAGCTTGTTGATGCACCCAAAGGCTTAAAAGTACATAAATGGTGGGGACAAAAAGATTAGAGGTAAAGGAAAAATTAAATACTCTAAGTTCTTATAAAAGAAGGGAATCAAGGAATCTCATGGAGAGGCGTTAAAGGGAGTGGTTTTATAATTTGTACCTGCAGGATTTTAGTTTATGGAAGTGACTGCGTGACGACATGGAGAGGTCAATGCCATTGAAAGAAGAATTTATTGCTTACATTTCTTGAGAGAAGGGGCCACACTGTGCCATGCAGGGCCACAGGGGCAGCACCAGGTTTTGGTCAGTCAACAAAAGTAGCAAGGGAAAAGCCAAGGGCAGAGCCTGGGTTTCTTTGAGAATGACAAAGCAGGCCAGAGCGAACAGCTTATGATCGGCTAGTCTGAATAATTCCAGTGGGCTCTGGGCTGCAAGGGTGGTCTCTGCTTGTTTGGTACCCGATGCTAGGTCGTTTAGGGTGGGGGAGATACTGGCGGTGCATGAGAGTTAGACAAGGAGGTGGTTGGGTCTGTAGACTCAGGATTGGTCAGTTTGCATATAAAAGATGTGCCTTTTCTGCTTGTTCAATCAATGTTTCCCTCACGTTTTACTTTTTTTATTTAAGAAACTGGCATTATCGAAGACTTTTAGGAAAGAGCTAGACTGGTTCAATAACTCTAATTATGGAGACGTGGATGGCGATATCTATCAAGAAAACTTCTCTCCTCTGTTTCCTTTTCTCTTTCACAATTATCTTTATTAAGCAACTGCTACAGGACGAAGAACTCAAGATACATATATGAAAACTTACAGTGTGTGCCTTCAAAGGGAGGTAGAAAGGAAAATAGACATAATAAAATATTAGTATTTAAGTGGAGACACGTACATTCTAAGGAAGGTTGAAGGAAGAAGAGGAAGGAATTCTTGAGTTAGCTGCCTGAGTCAGGAAAGACTTTTGGAAGATGACATGTTGCTGCATCCTTTACAAACTGTAGGGTTTTGCTTTTTTTTTTTTTTTTAAATTTGTTTTAGAATATACAAGTAATACGTGTGCATGGTAGAAAATTTAGAAACTATGTAAAAGTTTAAAGTATAGAATAAGAGTGATTCACAGTCTGATTCCTGAACTTTAGTAAATGCTTAAGTTTCTTTATAATAAAAAAGTATATTTTGAAAGTAGATAGAGGTGGCAGTTGTACCATTGTGAATGTACTCATCCTTTCTGGTTTTGTGTCAATTTGCCCTTATAAATGAATTTGTAGGATTTCTTAGCATTAATTTAGTTCTAAAAAGTGATGATCTCTATCGTTATTTCATCTCTTCTTTGTTATGCTTTTTGCTACCTCTTTGACCTTACAATGACACAGTTATAAATGACACCAAGAAACATCTGTGGCATAACAACAAGGTATTTGGCTGCAAATTTATGGACTTAGCAACTTATTTGCTAACTTAGTTTTTTAAACTTTGTGCTTTTGAAATAATTTTGAATATACATAAAAGCCACAGAAATAGCACACAGAACTCCTGCGTACCCTGCACCCAATCCCCCATCGTTGATGTTATTGAGCCATCTGCGAAGTTGAAGATATGATGCTCTACTACCCCGTAGTATTCCATGTGTGCTTCCTAAATACAAGGACACTCTCCTACGTGACCACCAGGCAGCCATCAAAGTCAGAAAATTAACATCGATCCCGTGCTGCCATCTAGACCACGTGCCCCACTCAAATGTCGCCTATTATCCTAACAATGCCCTTTATATCCAAGATCTAATCCAGGACCACACGTTGTGTTCAGTTGTCCTATCTCTTCATCTCCTTCAGTCTGGATAAGTTCCCCATATGTTCTTCTCTTTTACGACCTTGATCTTTTTAGAAAGTAACTTTATAAAATATCCCCCAACTTGGGTTGAATGATGTCCTCTCCTGACTTAAGCACTTTTGTGGACATATCACTGAAATGACGCTGTGCTCGATGTGTTGTAACGGAAGCCACACGAATTTGCCTTGTTACCAGTTAGGTGAACTTTTATCACTTGGACAAAATTGTATCTGCCAGATTTTTCCACTGTAAAGTAAATAAATATATTGCAGTTATAAATCAATATATTGCCCTGGGAGAGATAGAAGCCTGGATTCCTGTCACAACATAATGGCCAACTAATTAATACATAAGCTCGTCGTATATGTTTCTGTTTAATATATATTGTTGATTCTTTAATGCGGAACCCGTGGCCGCAGCACTCTTGCTCAGGCCTGCAGGAAGCTCATCTTACACATGTGTTTTCTCTGCGAGGCACATCGCAGCCCCTTGTACTTAGAAACACTACACAGCACTCCAGCACTATGCCTGGGGACGGGCGGCGGGGTAGGGGGGCAGTGGGGGAGGGAGGATTTTAAACAATGAAATCACCAAAGCACAAAAATGTGAAAAATGTGGCAATATATTGTGAAAAGGACACTTGTTTCCAGTACGAGAGCTGAAACAAGAAGGCCTTGTCTTGTGCAACGTCAGCCAAGAATCTGTGTATCCTGCGACTCACGCTTTTTGCCATTCTGCGCATGTCCTTGAAGGACTGTGTGCTGCTAGTATTGATTTTCTAGTTACAAGTGAATTCTGGCGAGTGGGCAGATTTGCGAATACTGAATCTGTAAATAATGAGGATTGACCCTTTCTTGTTCCTATTAAACTCTCACTTAACCATTTTTGGCATCAGTTGAGCTCAGATTGTTCCAGATTTGGCCACTGGGAATCCTTCCTGTTGTCTTCCCTGTCTTTCTCACATGTCCCCATCATTCTTTGACTGTTTGTTTACTTTCTTGTTCAGTGAGATTTTCCAGGCTCATCTTGTATTTTCTCTGCCCCAGCTCTGAAGTTAGACATTTCTCCAAGGAACTTTGGTTTCATTTAATGGAAAATGACACTTAGAAACCAATAGCTGTGTGCCAGGTGGGCTCATTGCTACCAGGGTGTTATTACTTCTAAGCCCTATTAGTAGAAAGAGTTAGAAAATATGTTTATGTACACACACACGCTGCCCCCTATCTGTCATCAATCTATCATTGTCTTTGTCTATGTCTGTCCATCTGTCTATCATCTATCTATCTACCTGTCTATCATCTATCTATCTACCTGTCTATCATCTATCTATCTACCTGTCTATCATCTATTCATTTACCTGTTCATTGGATTCATCATCTATTCATTCATTCATTCATCTATCTATCTATTATTCATCTATCTATCTATCTATCATTCATTCATTTCCATCTATCTATCTATCTATCTATCTATCTCATCTATTTATCATCATCTATCTCATGAATACATACCAATACCTCCAGTTCCAATCTTAAATCTCAGATATCCATATTTGTAACTCCCTCCTCTGGCAGTTAGAAAACTGACTTCTATCATTCTCAATGTCTTGACTTATTTGCTTACTCCCTCTGTATGTAAACAAACTTCCAGCCCCATCAAGCAAAGACACAGTCCTGGACACCTGACCCACCCCACTCCTGCAGGACAAGTGTGCTGAAAGTTTAGCCCCAGCCAAGGGGAAGAAGGAAGAGGAAAGAAAAAAAAAAGCTAACTTAAAGGTTTTTAAAGTCTGAACTTTTGTTAAATTCTTTTTAAATAACTGGGCTTTTTTTTTTTTTTAATGAAAGAAGAGAGAAACATCACATATATTTTTAGTTACCTTTGATTTTAGAAGGTTATTTTACCATACCAAATGGGTGAGAAAGAAAAACCAGTTTTATATAACTAGTATCTTTTAAAATATTCATGTGATATATATGTCATCTTCTTGGATTAAAAAAATTTTATTTTATATTTTCCCCAGATGTTTCAGATTCAACACATTGGCTTTAATATAACAGCTAAACTTAACTTGAATCTTTAACTGTTGATATAAAATCTTAACTTTCTAATTTTTAAATTTTGAATATGACTTTGATTTGTAGTGTTTACAAGAGAGTATTGGGTAATTTTACGACATATTTTGATTACATTTTTTTCTGATGTGTTTATCCATGTTAAAAAAAGTATGTATCTTAATTTTTCTCTTAAAATGTTTATTTAAACTTTAAACAATTAAATTAAGTTATAGAACATTAAATTTAATTTACATTTTAAAAAGATAATAACAGTCTTGCCTTCCTAAGTTGTAAATTCCCATGAATAGGCAATAAATTATAGCTTTAACAGTAGTCGTTGCTTAATTTTTATGAAATGATTTTATTATGTTGTTGCACATAGAGATAATTGTTCTGATAACTGAGATGACTGTACATGTCAAAAATAATGTAGCTTACCTTTTCCATGAAGATATATAAAGACTACATGAATGTGAGGTAATTCACATTATAAACATGGAAAAAATATATAGCTATATATGCAAGAATTTTTTATTTTTCTCTTTACCAATCTTACTTCCATTCACAGAATTTCTTGCTGTTAGAGAAGTATACATTTGACTGCATATAAATACAGTTTTGATTTGATTTTTACTTAAATATTATATATAAATATATAATCTATATTATAAATTTATATATATGCATACATTTATACAGCAGCCAGCTTTGTTCATTAATAAAATTATGAGTTCTTTTATGCCAGTATGTAAAGCTTATTTCAGTTTTAACTACTGCACCGTATTTCATTATATGGCTGTGCCATAATTTAAATACTTCCTGTTGATTGACATTTAGGGTTTTTTTTTTCTCCACATGGCGCTGTGATAAACAGTGCTGACATGAAAATATTTGCACATACATCCTGATGCATGTATATGGCAAGTTCTGTGAAATAAATGCCTACACTCGAAGATGAGATTTCTCTCTCTTGCTTGAGAGGCAGATGGGCAGGTGCCAAGTGACCACCTCTGGGCTCTCATGCTCCTTTAGAGATCATTTCACTGTGTTCCAAAGTCCTTAGGAGTGTCTGACCTGGTGGCCTTGTTCCTTGTGCCATTTTAGCTGTATTATTTCCTGTTTTGTACTCAGGCTAAGAGGTTAGACATTCAACATCAGGTAACAGTGCCTCTGCTCTGGGTGCCTGCAATGCTGGGTCAAAGAGATGGCAACTCAGAAGTGCATCTTCTCAGGGGAGCGCTAGTTGGGTGAGGTGGAAACTATAATTTAGGACTGTTTTGCAGGTACTTTACAGATTTAGGAGACTTTGGAGTCTTAACAGAGCATAATATTGTTTTAATCAATAAAAATGCAAATAATTTATTTTAAACAGTTTTTGAAACAGTTGTCACAGGTCAGGTACTTCTTGTAAGGATAATCTGTATGGGTATGTTTTTAGATACTTCATTAAATTTTCTTATCCTAGTTGAAAATTTTTTAAAAAATACCCAAACCTATTTAATAAAGGGGATAATTTCTAATCGGTTGTCAGGTTTTCTATTTTTATTCTCTATTCAGTATTCTCAAGTATTGCAGAATGGCTATTTCCAGTTCATTTCAAAAACAATTCAATTTTATTTTATTTTTCATCCCTTGTTTATAACATTCATTTGTCATTTTTGTCATTTTGTAGACCTACCAAGAGCAGCTGTCAGGATCTTAAGCAACATGACATTCCTTTTTGTGAGTTTGTCATACACAGCTGAGAGTGCCATTGTAACTGCTTTCATTACCTTCATTCCCAAGTTCATCGAGTCACAGTTTGGTATTCCGGCTTCCAATGCCAGCATCTACACTGGTAAGGCACTGCCGTTAGAGCTCCTTCAAAACATGATCATTTTTGACCACTAAACTAAAATGCAATGAGTGAAGAGAACTAACGTTCATTCTAACATCAAAGTGTTAAATAAGTTCATTAACAGCTACCTCTCTCCCACCCACCAGATTTTAGGAGGAGGAAGTGTTTGAATGTTTTCTCTTTGCTTCAGATAATATTACTGTGTGACATTTTTACCAATTGTGTTTTGCATATTTATGTTTTTATGGTTCTCAGGTAAAAAGAATGACATAGGCAATGGAATTCAAATGTAAATCTGAATAAATCTTTTCATGGGTTGGCATGAGTCTCAACATATTCGATTTTTAAACACTGATAATTTGAAACATCGATCAGTTCTATGATGGTATCAGGATTTCCCTTTCATAAGTGTGAACAGATTTCAATCTGATTACTGGAGATGCTTGAGTTTAGAAAGAAAGTTTATGAATTTTGTTTAGAAGGTATTTCATGTCTGGGATAACTGTTATTTAGGAGACTTTGATACATGCACCTATAGTACTTAGTGCTCAAATCTTTTTTTTTTTAATGTAAATGGGGTATTCAGAAATGTGGGAATATTAGCTCTCAGATATTGGGGGAATTTTCAGTGTATTATATCATATGATATTCTGGATATTTCCTTAGTGGTTTTGAAGATGGTCACATGATTATATCTACCTAAGGCTCATTTTATTAATAGAGTATATTTAAACGCGTAAGTGGAGAATTATGATAATTCTTCCTATGACTTTGGCTCCCACTTTCTCCTCCATGTCCACAAACACACCCAGCAAGCATGAATTATCTGAAAATTAAGAGGCAAAGTTATGTTAGTGTAGGAATAAAAGTTGACTTGAAATATTTGGGTTACCACTTTGTTCTCTCTTTAACTTCACACATAAAAATATTCATAATTGGGTTGTGCGTCCACGATAGGAAACTTTTTTATAAAGAGTGTACTGCTGTGGACCATTGTACTAACTGTAACCTAAAAATATGGTTTTCTTTCTCTTTTAAACATATGTGTTTTCTTTATATTAAGGTAAAATTGAAAGGTTGCTTTATAGTTTGGTTGTCAGAAAATCTGAACCTCCCATTTCTAGCTTAATTCTTACATGGACTGTTTGCTGAGCAAAAATTCTCCAACAGGGAAACCAAGAGTTGGCTCAATTTGAAGAGTAGCTCGATTTGAAGCCACGTAGCTGTTAGGCACGCAGTAGTTGCAAGCATTTCCCAAACCGTTTCCATATTAAAAAGTGTTGCTGGAAAGAAGGTTTATAGCTGAATAAATTTGGAACTTGCCGAGTTAAAGTATTATGGAGTTCTTTGCTGCAGGATTTTCATAACCCTGAATATGTTAATGTGCATTGTGAAACTCCCAGTGGAGGGTTCAGACTACAGTCTTTTCCAAATTTATTTGACCATGAAATCCAGTTTTTTAGAGGCATCTTTCTCAAGAACAGAGTTCCTCAGGGCATACATCGGGGAACATTGCTAGTCCATCCTGCGTGTCCTAGTTCTAGACAGACTGGAGAGCTGAGCTGTCCCCCAGATGTGCCATTTTGATCTACTGGGGCCGTGGCACAGTGCCGAGCTAGCTAGGAATTGATGCGTGATGAACACATGTTGGCCAGACCGTCTCTTAATTACTCCGTAGACAACTCCTGTGGAAAAATAGAGTAAAAGGTTCAGCTGGACCTGGGTCACTCGGCTGTAGAATCCCACAGTGGGGTGGGCAAGGCGGTCGTTGCCGAGTGTGGCTTCCTTGGCAAAGAGGGTGTAGGACTGAATGAAGCTAACCCGGGATTGTTCGCCCTGTGTACCAACCAACATCAGGAGTACAGAAGCAGCATCACAAAGTGCCAGTTCCATCTGGTTTTGTCATCGGCATTTTTTTGGGATCATTGCCAGTGCAATTTATTTAATGTTTGATAGTCTCCTGTGTTCAGATAAAAGGCTTTTTATTCCCAGCTCACACAATTTTTCCTTCCTTTCCAGATCAATAACAAATAAAAATAGTCAAGAGACATTCAGATTAATTAAGAGTACGAGGTGGTCTATCATTACATGAAGATTAAACAAGGATGATAATTCTTTTTAAAACTCATCTTGAGTTTTTGAATTTTTATCAGGTGAAAACTTCTTCCTCTCTGAGCAGAGATTTGTATTTCTTAAGGACTTTTTAATTTAATTTAATCTTTCAGTCTCTAAATCTCTTTCTATTCATGTAAGTGATATGCAGAATTAAGAAATATATACAAAGAAGGATTTAAAAATAGTTTTAATTTCTCATCTGACAAAGTTTTTGAGTTAAAACTTTTTTTTATTAAAAAAATTATTGGATAAATACCTAGACCCTCCATTTCAATTTGCTTGTGTTGCGTTATATGGTAGAAGTGAAACTTCATACATGTATCAAAAGATGGGCCATAGCTCACTCTCTCGTATAGTCATTGAACATCAGCTCTGTACACAGCACTATGCCGTGTGCATGTGTGTGTGCGTGTGCACGCGCGTGCGCGTGTGCATCAAGACTCAAACCAGGACCTTAAGTTGCTTATAGATCTAAGAGAAGAGAGAAAGCTTACACGATAAGTTTAGGAAAAGCTGTTTTACTAAATTGATAGAAAATTTGGGTTGCAGAGATTATTTTGACGGGTGGAGTGGTGTGTTTGGGGTACGTTTCATGGAGGAAATGCTTTAAACCAAGTTTTTAAGGAAAAGTAGAACGTGACCATTTGGAGTTTGGAGGGAGGGCGTTTATTCCCTGTGGAGGACCAGCTTGAGCAAAAGCAAAGAACAGAGAAGGATAAGGCTTGTTTTGTCCTCTCCCCCGCCCTCCAAGAAAGAGCACTTTATTTCCTAGGAGAGGAACGGGGAGGGTTATACAGGCAAGCGGGTGGGGGTGGAGGTGGGAGAGATGAGTACTTTCTGGCACTGGGAAGAGGAAAGTGCTCAAGGACCTTCAGCACCACTGGGTCAGATTGTAATCACACTGGGGACACCTGTGCTCTGCGGGGAGGCGGCGACACCCGTGTCTGATGAGGGTGTCATCAAAACACCTTAACTGACTCCATTTGTTTTTATCTGCGCCACAGTAGACCTGTGTTCACGCTGTAATCTTCCCCTTTTGTGGTTTTTCTGTTCACCCATTTAGGGTCACATTTATTGATTGAAATAAAATATTACGAAGTTGATATTTTGGGAAATCATGAAATGAGGGGAAGAACCCTGAAGGAGGAGTTAGAAAGCACGGCCCCGAATCCCGCCACTGCTGGTTCCTAGGTGCGTGACTCTGGGCAAGTCACTTAACGCCCTCAACTTCAGCTGAAACTGAAGTTTATCAGTACAATAAGGGTCATATCTCCCCTGTCTCTGTGTGTCAGTATTGTCGTGAGGATCAAAAGAAGCAGTGAAGAGTGATTTGTTCCGAAGCTTAACTAACGTCACGTAGGTACAGCAATATCCATCGGAGAATGTAACTTTATATATTATAGGAAAGAAACTTAGTATTTACGATGATGATGATAACACCTTACCTTCGAACGTCATGCAGCTTGAACAGGTCAGAGAATGGAACCTCTGCAATAATAACATGATAATAATAAAACCACTACTGACGTATGTTGAGTGTTTACTAAGAAGACACTATCTAAGCACTTTTGTATGGATAATATGTAATGAATGCCCGTGCAGTGGATGTTATTGATTCTGCCCATTTTCCAGATAAGGAAACAGAGGTCTAGAGAGGTTGAAATAACTTACTTATTTTTTTTTTTTTAAATAACTTACTTAAAGACATGTGAATATGGAGAGCCAGGAGGCTAGACTTTATAATCTCTGGAGTATATATGTCCAAATGTGATTTTTATTGAAATATTAGGAACATGCTATTGTCATCATTTGCAGTCAGGTTTTTTTTTTCCTATTTCCAGAGAAATCATATTCTGATGCAGATTCAGCTTCCACCTACTCTGTAGCAGCCTTTGCCACTGAACCATGGTCACAAAATTCATTTTCAGAGCACCGTGGTCTTCGAGCATCACCTTTGTTTTCCCGGGATCTGACCCTTTGGTGTGCAGAATTATAAAGAGTTAGACTTCCGTTTTTCTTTATAAGAGAAATAGCCTTGAAAGCTCTATTTTGTTTTTCAGCAGAGAATAACCGAGAGACTTATTTCTGTGGTAAGGGAATTAGGTTGGAGCATGATTTTTGAAAAAGTAACTTTAATTTTTGTGGTTGTCTAATTAATCAGATATTTGCCATCCATCTTCAGACACCGATTTGGGGTTTTGTCGATGAGATTCACAGCGATACCACTGAACTCAGATTGCGGCCTTGGGGAGTCACTGGGTCTTTAGACGCAAAAGAGGCATCAATGTGCTTTGATTGTTTCGTTCTTCGTTTCGTTAACAGCTTTTCCGTGCCAGTTCTTTAATTTTAGGAGTAGTTTTTTCCTCCAAGAATTTCTGTTTATTTTTAAACATAGTAGAAAACAGAGTTTACATAGAAATGTTATTCCTGTTTTCGCCTTGTCATTTTCTAGTTTTAATAATCATCATTTTAAATGTGAGTGTGGTAGTCTGTCAGACAGGTACAGCTAAAATGTGCTTAATCATTTCCATTTGGTTGAACTTTTAGCTTGTTTCCAATTTAAATTTTATTTTTGAATCTATAACAAATATCCTGAGGCATATAACTTATCCTCAGATTGTTATTCTGTTATGGCATAGTCCCAGAAGTAAAATTACTAGACCCATAGGTATTTTTAAGGCCCTTGATGCACGATAGTTTTAAAAATCCAGTTTTGTACTAATTTTATAAATATACAGTACACATAAGTTTTTAAAGAATATTGAAATTAGACTTTTAAATGCAAACAGACTATCTTAGGTACAGATGGACTTAGCATCACTGCCCATTTCCAAGGTCAGGCAGTGGCATTTGACTCCATGAGACGTGTGCGCACGCAAACCCAGTGTGCTGTGGGAAAGAAGAGATAGGACTCAGCAAACCGACATCCTGCAGCAGCTGCCAGAGACTCACTGCTATAGTTGTGAACAATCTTGTGATGAATAGAGGATATTAGGAACTAAGAGCGTCAGTTATAGGTTCTTTGTCTTTTGGTCAGAGAGGTATTTATCACACTAAATTACACTTTGTTTTTCTTCAATGCTAATTAGAATTTTTGTAAAGATTATTGTGGACGATAAATCAAGATACTCAGATTCTCTCTATTTGTTCACTAGCCAGTTAATTTAGGACATACTTGAGTGGTTACCATGTGACAAGTTCTTAGCCAATGCACTAATAGTGACAGTAAAACAGGGATTAATTGCTTAAGAAGGCTCCGGGGATCCAAAAATGACAATGTTTACACAAAGATACTATACAAAATGGCATTAAAGTAAGAATGTATTTTGCAGACACAGGCTGCCTCTGAAAGGGCGTGTGAAGACCAGTGTTCTCGCTCACCTCAGGCACCACCTGTGTGTGCCTGGAACAAACACGCAAGGACCTGAGTTTATAATGGAGTCTTGGCTGGAGTTTTTAATATTTTTATAATATTTTAATATTTAAAATTTTAAAAATATTTTTACATTTTCTATCTTTTGCTGGTCATGTGGGTTCCTGCTTCATAACCGGCCTCAACATGAGGGCTCTCCAGGGGATCTTAGTAAGACCAGAGGCAAATCAGCATGGTCACCATCATTAATACACAACGCTGACAGGCCAGTGTAAACCACCCAACACTGTTGATCGCTGTGTTTCACATCATGACCAGGGGTCAGCACCCTGCAGGTATATTTTCTCGATTTAGCAGGAAGCTCAGGTGGACTCCCCACCTGCTGGGTAGCCCTCAGAGTTTCCCCAGGGCAGTGCATAAGGTGGCCAGCAGCCCTGCCTTTATGTCACTAACGCACTGTGTGACTTCAGGCTCATCGTTTTTTCTCTTTAGGTCTGTTTTCCAACTCAGAAAACAGTAATTTGGACTGGAATCAACTCTCTGATTTCTTCCTGCTCTAATATCTTAATTAAATAATTCTTGCAAGGCCACATATACCAAATAGAGTTACTCTTCAATTCCCCATAGAATTATATATATATTTTTTACAAAGGGACTAGTTATTTAACAATTCATGTGGTATTTTCAGTCATGTCACATCCCTACAAACTTTGGTCCTGTCCAACACCAATGCTTGTTTCTTTGTCGTGGGCAGCCTGATATAGTCCACAGATCTCTCTTTGAATCCCAGATCTGTCGCTTAACTGTGTGCTTTCAACCAAGTCAGTTAAACCACTCTGCCTCACTTTCTCATTTGTAAATGTGGGTGATCATATCCCAGGGCTACCGTAAAAAATATTAAATGAGATATTTTATCTTACAGCATTTGTATATAATAGATACTCAAGAAAAATGAGTTTTCTTCCTTCTATGTTATGAGACTGTGTTAAATTTAAATCCCCATTAAAAGGTTTTGTTAGGTTTTCTGACTTAAAACAGACTTTGTATCCGTCTAATTTAGAGTGATAATTTGAAAATATTCTGTTAAATCATACCCGTTAAGAGAAGTATTATATTCAAATGAAATTATAAGGAGGGGCGGTTTTAGTCTTGATCATAGGAGTAAAGCAGCAGAAGCTTTCTGGGGCGGGAGACAGCCAGGAGGTATTGGGGAGGAGCATTTGATTGCAAGATGTTATGGTCACTCTCTCTCTGTCCTTGAATTGCTTGGAATCGGTTCACCAAATGACCGGCCTCCTGTTCGCCCAGTGACCCAAATGACCATTATTTCTTTGGTGATCTTTTCCCTTTATAAATTTTTGGAGTAAAAATTTAGATTCTAGCAAATTTGTGCGGTGACTGATACATTTAACAAATCTGATGATGAATTCATAGCTTTTCATAGGTTTGATGGGCTTTCATCCATTGCAGCATCATTCTTTTCAATGTTCCGATTGTCCCGTCTTTGGCCCCTGGGAGCCCCTTTAAGTTGGCATCTGTGTCCTTGTCATGACCTTCGCCATCTTTGTACTTTCCAGCAGAACAAAAGATGACTCGTTCATTTTATGTTTCCTGTTCTAGACCCGGGATCGGTCATATTTCTCTAAGGAATGCTGGTTCCTTCTGGAGGAAATGATATTTGGAAATTACCATCTGGGCACTAGGGTTGCCCATTGTTACAGGTTGTCATTGTTTCTAAGACTCGTTAAAGAGAAAGAAAAACAAATCATGAGGTTATACTGCTTCAAATATAAGATTATGGGCTATTACTTCTTTGATATTATATTGTATCTCTCTGCTCTAATGCTGACAATCTTTTTTCTAATGTCTTTGACATAATTATAAGTGTGTATACGTGTGTGTGTGTATAATAGTGTCAAACTAGCTATCAGTATTAATTACTATAAAATGCAAAATGCAGTTTTCGACTTCTCTGTGGTTCTTTCTGTCCAGAGGCTATCTCTTACAACATGCAAAATCCTGTGACCTAAAGCTGTTTGAAATAATTCTTCTCTGTTTGCTTATGTCTGCAACCTGATATGCTGTGGAGTTTGTTTTGTTTTCAGATTTTAGGGACCACTTTATTTTATATTTTTAAGTTAAATTTGTTTTAATTCTCTAAGACATTTATAAGATTTGAAAGTCAAAGCCATAAAACGAAGGACATTCAGAGAGGCCTTGCTTCCTTCCTTCCCGCTTTCCTCCAATTCTCTCTTCCGCTATAGGCAGCATTTTGTTAGTTTATCCCTCTTTCGTTTCTTTTTGAATCTGTAAGTAAATCTGCGTACTATGTATGCAGTATATATAACACAGACATCAGTATGTTACATTAGTATTTTCCTCCTTTTCTCTCCAAAGTTGGTACACTGTACCCTCTGGTCTGCCCTGGAACGTCATCAGAGACCTTGCTCTGTTCTTCACAGCCACGCGGCGCTCTATTGTGTGGATGTGTCAGAGTCCACCTCGTCCCCTATTGGTGGACTTTGGGTTGTTTCCATCCTTTTGCTACAATGACGCATATTGTGATCTGTTTAAGTCATTTTATAGGAAATAGCCAGTTGCCCATTTGTCTACTATACACTTATTTCTTTTTAACTATTTAGTTTAATCGCTCCACTGTCACTATGCCTTTGTCCTGGCAGAGACGCCGATTCTGGAGAAGGGAGAGAGACCAAGCACTCATGGGGGTATCGGTCACGTGATACTCAGTCCTTCCCCAGCCCCACGGTGTAGCATTTACCATCAGATTGTTAGAAAGATCAAGAGAGAGAATCTTTCTGAAAGCACTTTGAAAACTCCATATAGCTTTTGGGACTCAAATCAAACTTGAGTCTCCTTCAGGATGGGCCTGTGCCATGACGGCGAAGGCGGGTGACCTTCCCTGGGCTTCCACCCTGAGCTAGGCGCGGTGATGGAGGGGCTTCTGTGCATCATCCGGAGCCCTCCCTCCAGCGCTGCTGTGGGGGCTCCTACTCTGTGCAGCGGAGAGTCGATGAAACCGAGGTGTATAGAACAATTTTGCAAACCGTACACCCAGAGATTCATAATACAGGCCCATAACATATGTGGATGGAGCCGGTCCTCAGAGAAGCTGCTAACATTTTAGAATTTTTATTTCACTAATTCTCTCCCCTCCAACTTTTCACATATTGGGTAAGACATACAGTATGGTAGTTAAGAGAATTAGTTTTGCAGGAGACACATCTTTTTTAAATTCTTACTCTTTCTTTTTATCCATCCATCCATCCATCTATAAATATTTATAAAGCTTCTGCTATGGGTCTGGCACTTGGCCAAGTGCTGGAAAAGCCATGACAAGAACATATTGGGATGTCACCCTCAAAGACCTTATAGTACAGTACAGCATAGTATGGTGTAGTGTAGTGTAGTGTGGTGTGGTGTAGTATAGCGTAGTGTAGCGTAGCGTAGCATAGCATAGCATAGTATAGTATAGTACAGTGCAGTGTAGTATAGCATAGCATAGCATAGTATAGTATAGTAACAGGCTGCCTGAGTCCCTGGGCAAGATCATTTACCTTTCCGGGAGTGAGAGGTTGTGAGGATTAAGTGAGGGAATAGAGGGGACGTGTTAGCACAGTGGTTGAGAAGGAGCTGTTAGTGATAACTGCAATGCCCACTCGGTGAGACACTCTCAGGAAAAGGAGTCTGAGGCGGAAGAGCGAAGCCAGGACTTAGGACACGTGGAATCATAGGCAAGAGGACTGAGGGAAATAGATTCAAAGAATAAGAAGAGAAAGTGTGGCTAACAAAGTAGGAAAAAGAAAGAGAAGGCTTGAAACTAATATGAAGGGCTGAGGGATTGTTTCAACGGAACCGAAGGAGGCTTGAGACGTAATGAAAATGATAAAAAAACAGTTGGAACTGGCTTCAGCTGAGTCAGTGTTGAGCTAGGGTTAAATCTTTATATCTCTGATTTATTTATTCTCTGTTTATTTTTCAGCATCAAATATGTCTATTTTTCAAAACTCTTGGGGGCAGGAGGAAGACATTTTAAGTGTTTTTAATTTTATATTTTGAGCACGGTGCAGTGAAATTTCAGTTGACCAAATCTCTGAATTAAATAAAATAGTTCTGTTTCACTCATCTTTGGTGATTAATGGCATAGTCCTTATGTTGGAGATATGTTTCCCATGCTCGCACACACACACAGACACACAGACACACATCAAGACACACAGACACACACACACACACACACACACACAGAAACATCACTTATAAGGGATTTTCCAGGCTCGGAGGCCATTCAGCTGTTTTCCACAGATTTCTCCATTCACATTTATTGCCCCTCGAGAGCTTTAGTCGTCACAAATACTATACTGTGTTCAGAGAGCAGGATTTGTTTACATATAAAAGTTGAGTTGAGAAAGATTAGGGAGCTTTTCAAAAGCACTTAAAACCCAGGGGAAAGAATGAATGTCAGGAGCAGATGTAAGAGCATTTCTGCTGCTAAGTGCATTGTGTGCTTTGTTAAATCAGCATCCACAGAACACCCAGCAGAGCTGATGAATGAAGGAATGTAAACATTTATCTCTCTGTCCCTCAGTCTCATCTTTGAAATGAGGGATTGATTGAATTAGATGACCTTTCAGCAAAGATCAGCTAACACACATTGCACCCGCATCCCCTCCCCTCCCCTCGCCAGCCCTGCAAAATCCTTTGATTTTTGTGAGCAACTTCTTTTTCTAGGCATTCAGGTTACGCATTTGTCTTACCATTTACTTTGGATATGTGTAATACTTTTTCTTGGCAGTTTAAATATAATATGTCCATATGGATTCTTTATTCTCCTTTGGTGCATATGATAGAATGAGGTAGAATTGCTTAACTTTTTGCTTTTTTTGAAGGGACTATCATGGAGTAAGGTAGCTCGATGATTAAATTTCTCCTTTTGAGAATTGGGAAACTTTTCACCAGGCACGGTCTCATTTTAGTAGGTACATATTCTGTTTAAGAGAGGTGATCCCTACCTGCTTTGTAGTGAGCCAATATCTTATAGGAGGAAGGTGATGGATTTTGAACTCAGAAGGTCTGGGACGAAGATCTGCCTCTGCCATTTGTTCACTATATAATCTTGGGTGAGTTAAGTAATCTCTCCAACCTCAGTTTTACCAGCTGTGAAATGGTGTAATCACATTCATTTGACAGGGCTGTTGAAGTTTTAAAAAGTTAAACATTACTTATTATTAGTGTAAAGAACAACACAAATATTAATTTTTAACGAGAATGACCCTGGCTTTCCTTTCTATTCATCAAATACTCCATCTTCCATAATGAGGCAGCAGAATCAGGATTATTATTGAAAGAGATGAGGAAGGGAGGAAAGGAGGGGATGGAGTGTCATATTATCCCAGGTTTATAGATAGGTAAGTAAAGGTATCAGCACCACTTAAAGGATCCATGGCCTCATTAGTAGCAGCGTATTGGGGCTGGAGATGAAACGTTTTGACTCCCAGCTCATGCTACCATCTCTCGTTTCCTCAGAGATGCTTTCTGTTGACTTATAAAAATCATGTCGAGAGCTAATAAATACCTTGGCCCTTAATTATGGCCAGGATATGGTTATTACCACACACACAGGCAGGAAGTACCTTACTCTTTCCAACTAAATAATGAGACATGTGCTTAGACATCATTAGAAGTTGCAATAATGTCCTTTTGCAACCTGAGCCATCTCACGATGGACCACATTTGCTTTGCTGTCAGGCTCAAGTTCCCCTTGTGGCATCTTTCCATTGGCCAGAGGACAGAACATTTGGATTTGTTACTGCTAGATCAATTGGATTTCAGACAAATAGTTAATTTTTTTCGAATCATTGTATTGAAAATTTTTCCATATCTTTCTTTGAATAGAGATGAATGTAATTTATGTTGGTTTTTTTGTTAGAGTGAATATTTAGAAACATTATAGGTGTACAGTTATCTTACCTGTACAAGGAACAATTTGTGTATAATTGTTTTATATAGAATAGTTCAGTATTATTTTGTAACATCTTCCTTAAATTTGTTCAAAATACCTTCTGTGTAAATACCAAACCCTTTTGGAAATGCAATTGAGCTTGGCGGAATCACTGAGAAATGAAGCAGAGAAGGACAGTCGTGTAAATGTCCATATCGTTTGGGAAAATTTTCCAGTAGAATGTCTGTATTCATGACATTCCAAGTTTCTCTTTGTTCCTAGTTCAGCCTTGCTCTCAGAGGCAGTTATTCATGTAATCAATGGGTTCGTAGTTGTAGTTATGAGATACAGATTTCATATATATATATATGAAATTTCATATATATATATTTCATATATATCAGCAAACTCAATTTCATATATATATATATGAAATTTCATATATATATATTTCAATTTGTACTTAAAGCTTTTGTTTATTTGAAAAGAGTAGTCGACATTAACTTTGCTGAGCAAAACATTCTGCGCACTAATTGAAGATTTTTAGGGTGAATGTTTAAAATATTTAAGAAAACTACTTTACAAGTTGTCTTAAGTATTACAGAGGCATCAGATCTATTCCCAGTGCTGACGACTAATAATAGATAAATCTAATTCGTCATTAGATCAGATTCCCAAGAATCTTGGAACAAGGTACCAGTAGAAATTTTGTGTTAATATAAACTGTCTGTCCCGTGGAGAATTTTGCTCTATGCTGTGCGCTGTGAGCCTGACCAAGGTCATAACCTAGGGATACTGTGTCCATTCCCTCAATTCACTGAGTGGTTCCTGAGTGCCTACTATTTAGCAAAGTACTCTCATGGACATTATGGAGTATATGAAGATGAATGAAAGAGTTTTAATAGAGAAAATAAAATTGAAGAAATAGTGTGGATTGGTTTTATATTATGGAGAGCTTTGAGTCTCTAGGGGAAGAATTTTTAGATCATCCAGTAATAAACAGAAAATGTAGGAACTCATTTTTTAAAAGAAAGACTGCTACAATTCTGTTAGTTGCAATGGGATTATTATTTGATGGGGTTCCACTTAATCAAATAGATACTCATATCCTGTGATATTATTTTAGTCACTTGGCATATGCTCCTGTTTCTAAAAAGCAAATTGAAATTGTCCTAAACAACTGAGTACCTATCTCATTTTGGGGGAGAGAGGGAATATCAAAGAAAGGGATTATGTAATTTTTCTTAGTTACCTTTTCTGTTGATTCATAATCCTGTTCATGTGTTTTTTAAAATATCAACCTCCTCTATCAAATACTTTCTTTTGAGGGATGTAAGGAATAAGTGAACAAAATATTGGCTATCAGAAATATACACGATACATACATACACACATTTACACACACACCACATATGTTAACAAGTTTCAGCCTTTTTGTATTGAAGGTTTGAGTTTGTTTTAGCTGACAGTGTAACTAATTAAAAACTTAAGTAAGAGTTGGACTAGGTTTCAGCTTTAGCAGGAACAACAGATTTGGAATTCAGGTAGCGGATTTCTCATCTCAGATCTGGAAGAATTCTGGCTTAGAAATCAGATTTGTGTCCTGGCTCTGCACTGTTAGCTTGGTGAATCATTCACGTGTCTTACTTTCCTTCATGTTAAATTTTGTGGAAAACGGGGATAAACAGTAACACATCTCATGAGGTAAGAGCAAGTGCAAGGGCTTTAAGACTTAAAGCCCTCTACGCATTTGTCTTGATGATTATATTGTCTTTTCATTTTCCCAAAGTCCATTTCCTTGTCTGTATAATCAGATAATACCTGTTCACAGAGCTGTTGCATCGCTCAATTAAGTAATTGATATGCATGTACTTCGAAAAAACTATCAAGGCTTATTTTCCTCATATGATTTTAGGTTCTTGCTGCTAATTTTGGTTACAGTTGAAGTCAGCTTGCTCTAAAGTTTAACCTTTAATCATAGTATTTATTTATTGGTGTGCTCCTCGTGATTCGAGACAATAATAGGTAAGAGTCTTTGAAAAGAATTTTGAGGAGTTTTCTGCTGCTTTGAGTGGAAAATTAGTCTAAAACATTTCCCTTTTTGAAATAAATAGAATTTGGAAGGATCGATCATAATCATGGAAGTGTTAGTCTCATATAAATGTAAGAAAGCCATTGGATTTAGATTTAGAACACTTAGAGTCTCGGCCTTGCTGCGGCCTAGCCATTGTTAGCCAATGGCTAACAAGCCAATGATCCAAGTCAAGCCATGCATCTTTTATGGGCCTCATTTTTTGGAGGGAGGGGGCATCTATAAGTTAAGAGAGTTACAGAGATGATCTCTGAGCTTCTGTGTTAATTTAGGATTACATTTTTTTTTTTTTTGAGAATATCAGAGACTCCAACTGAGGTTTAAGCAGTATAGATTATTCCTTCCTCACAAAATATATGGACATAGGCAGCACATGACTGTTTCTGCTCCATCAGGGACTCTTGTCCTTGTGGTCCAAAGGAGAAGTCCTGCTATCATCTCTGCATTCCAAGGTAGGAGAGGGGAAGAAAAGCATGGATGGATGCACGACTTTTGCCTATATCGTATTGGCCAGATCTTACCACATGGCCACATCTAGTTGTAAGGGAGTCTGGGAAATGTAGTCTGTAATCCAGGTAGTCATAGCCAAGTTATTACTCTAGAATAGAGGTCTTGGGCCAAATTTAGCCTGCTGCTTATTATTGTAAATATTCCTGGAAACACAGTCATGCCCATTTGTTTACACAAGTCCATGACTACAACAAATAGTTGTTACGGGAACTGTCTGGCCTATAAAGTGGAAAATACTTCTGATCTGGCCCTTTATAAAAAACGAAATAAAACTTGTTGACTCCTCCTCTAGAAGAAAAAAAGGTAGTCATTGGGGATAAATAGCAATCTCTGCCTCAGCTCCCTCCAAATTCCGATTCTAGAATAGCAAACAAATAAAAAACCCAGATAATTACATATGATGTCAGAATAATTTTGAAAGTGTTAGTAAACACTAAAACGCATGTCAGTAGATACTAAAAGTTCTTTCTTGCTCGACGGGCTGAAGCGTGAGTTGTGCCTGTTAAATTGCCTTCCTTTTCATTCCATTCGCTTCCATATCTTATAATGGTCGCTTTTGGTTCCAGCCCAGTTGTCTAAGATGTCAGCTACTTCTCTCTCTAGCTTTGAGTAAAAAAACTACATTATTTGACATGTATCTTGCATATCCTTCATTTCGGGGACAGTAAAACGATGAAAAGATGCAAGGACATCTTTGATCTTGGTAAACCCCTCCTAGCGTAATAATGTCTGTTGTTGACAGTGAACTGGTGACCATCACACTGTGAGAGGAGCCCGTGGCTGTTAGTCATGAGGTACATTACACCGACTATCACTACCCTGTCTTTTTTTCCTTTGCTGGTTCACGTGTCATTCGGGGTGAAATTTAACATATTTATTGCATTTTCTTATTCTTTTAGCTTTTCAAGGTATATTATTGTCTTCCAAAGAAAAGTTTTATTTGAAAACGTGTGATTTTACTATTCAAAACCAAGAATAGACAAGTTCGAACAACGCAGGAAGGAGACCGTTGGCATTTTGCTGAGAGAGGCAGAGACAGATCAGTTGTTGGAGCTTGTTATTCATTAGGAAGGCACACGGGAGCCATGTCACCTGTTCCTTTTCTAATGCTCTCTGCTCAGGGCTACTTTTTATAAAGTTGATTGATTAATGGATTTCTTAAACCTAGGTTCCCATCGACGGTAAGTTTGGTGTCTTCCAAAACTATTCGAACTGTTAGGTTATTAAGAGTACATTTTCATTCCTAAGACTCATTTTGTGCATTTTATTATCTGGTGGAATTATGCTGGTTTTTTGAAAATAAAACAACATCTTCAGGTAAAAAGTGCAGTATGTAGCATCCTGGCTAAGATTTCCATCCCGCTTCTGTCTTTTCGAAAAGTTCTTAGTTTTTCTGGCTTATGCTGTCTCTTTCAGAGAGCAAGGAAGGTTGATTAATTTTTAATTTCCTTCTAGTTATTAAAGGTCCTGCCCTTTAATAATCTTGGCTCTCAGTAAACTCACTTTAGTGGATAGATGAAAACAATGTATAACCGAGATATCACTCCCTTTCCTCCAAGTTTTTCTCAAATGGCCTTTTAATAACAAAACCAGTAAACCCTATTTGAAAATGGAAGCCCCTCTCCCAGAACTCCTGATTGTGCTCGCTAGGTTGAACATTTTTCTCCCTAGTGCTTTTCATTTTCTAACATTTAGTATGATCTGCTTAGTTATTGATTTATTGTTTATTGTCTGTTTTCCCCACAGTAGATTATACAGTCAACATGGGTAGGAATTTTTGTCAGCTTTATTCACTGTGTATCTCCAGAGGCAATACAGGGTCCAAAATGTCGTAGATGCTCAATAAATGTTTTCTGTTAGATTAAATATATGTTTTAAAAATTATACATTTTTGTAAGTTTCCTGAGTAATACTTGACATACCAATTGTAAATAACACAAAATGAACTTCAGCCCAACCACTACGGAAATGATCGAAGATTAAAATATACTAAAAAACATTGAATTAATTGTACACTTATTCAAGTAGGTAAGTGTATGATATATAAATTATAGCTCTATGAAGCTGTCAAAAAAGAAAAAAGAAAAAGAAACAGCGCATTTGATAAGCGAGTTGACTATGTTTATTAAATGGCTCTCCGATCCTCCCTATAAACTTGGCAGAATTAACACGGTTTTTAACGAGCCAAATTTTCGTCTGGCCCTGAGGGGACAACGACATTCTAACAAGTACAGCTTACCTGTGTAGAAGTTTGTTTCAATTTTTTTTTTTTTTCAGATAAATAGAGTTTTAAAAATGTGCTTGCTTCCTCCAGGGGAAGGACAACTTTGTGGGATTAGTGGATTTGTGCGGCTCGGCTGTTGGTGGGAGCAGTGAGGCCAGCTGTCTCAGTTGGAGATGGAGTAGGGTGGGGGGGGCGGGGAAACAGAGCTGCTGAATTGGAAGACACAGAAAGGAGAGAAGCTGAAAACTGCCAATGGAACGTGGATCTTGCCCGAGGGGGCGCCCCAGAGGGTTTTGCCTTCGGCCCAGCCCTCCCGTAGCCTCGCCTCTCTGAATGGAAACCAAGTCCCTTAACTTTATACCAGGGTCTTTGTTTGAAGCTTATTTTGATAGCTAAAAAGTTCATACGATCCTATTAGTCTCCTGTAAGATTTCTTCTACAAAAGGCTTTTCCCTCCCCTTCTACAGTAACTTGTTTCAAGCTTTTGCTGTTTCACCTTAAGTTTCTCCCAAGGCCAGTTGAAAAAACGGAAGTAAACGCTCTGATTTTTGCATTTCATTGTTTCACGTTGTTTGTGTCCTCTGTGGTTTTGGTGCCTGGATGCAGAAAACTCTTTTAGGTTTCTAAGCCATAAAGGATGAAATATTCATTTGACATGATTTGTGAATCCTTTTCATGACAGCCCGGCATTAGCTTTTCTGTATTACTTCAGCCAGAGCTTTGCAGAAACCTAAAATGAAAAGTGTGTTTGTTTTCTCTATCGAACGTACCTTTTTATTACCTTTGCTGAGGTGATCCCAAGACCTTGACTCCCCGAGGCTGGGGTTCTTAGATTTCTCTCCCGCTGCCCAGTGAGTGTTTCCTTGTGTTGGCAGAGTTGAGGAAAGTGTCATTCTGGGTGAATTAGACCCACTCGTCCAAGTGGAAATTAAACATGAGCTTTCTATTGCTATTTCCATGCTAAGTCAGGGAGGCTAAGGTTTTTGCAAGGGTGTAATTCCTTTGAAAGCCTTGATTAATAATTTCAGTTAGGCCATGCTGGAAGTTTCAAGCATTCTCTGCTGATTGGCTGCAAAGTGGTCCTGTGTGAGCCGCTCTGTGGCTGTCATCGGGTGCCTAGCAGAGGAAGCTGTGGCCGGAAGGGGGTCTTCTTCAGGCTCGATGTCTTCTAATTGAAAAGGCTATGGGAGGACACAGCTTGAGACAGGCTGTCTGCAGCAGGCTAGCTGCACTGCCAGCTCATCTGCCTCAGGAAAATTCCTTACAGAACGCCCTATAAATTCTTCCACTTGGCCCATAGGCTTCTCTTCAGGCCCCGGGGGCTTTGACTGTGGCACGCGCTGTTCAGCTCACCACGCGTGGGCTGCCTTTCCGAGTCGGGTCAACACGGCCTGTGTCTACACTTTGCTACTCCTCCTTTGCAATTTGACTTAATGTCGTGCTGTGAAATAATGTGGATTTCAGGAAATAGTCTGTTCTCTGTCCTAAAACAGCCACTGAATTATGAAAAAGTTACCATAAATTAATTCTAATGACATACCTTGTTCATTGTTTGTGAAGGGATTTGTTAAGACTTTTCACAAGGCTAATATGGAGACTATGAAAGAGTAAAAGATGTATCGTGTTGCTGTGCTACTTCATGGATTTATATATGGTTAGTGAAAATGTGTACTTATTATACTGTCTATTCTTGGACCATTTCAAATTTGCTAGCTTCGAGGTTTGAATTTTTAAAATAGTCTCTTCTTTTGTTCCCCTCTGACAGTAATTGATATTTATTTTCTTCTGGAAAATGTTAGCAAGGGAAAGTGGGAGCTCAAAGGGGTAAAATAACTTACCCTGATGATGGGAAAACAGTGTCGTGTCATAAGGTTAGAAGCATCGTCTTTAGGAAAGTTGAATAAACCCGAGTTCGTTGCCCTGCTGTGCCACTCATTGGGGGTTTCCTCATCTGCGATAGGGAAAGAAGGCCGAGTGCCCGTCTCCGGCACTCTTCTTTGTAAGATGCACCATGATTCTGAGTTCCGATGAAAGAGAAATGCTTCTAATTAGACTGTGACACAGGGCTGAGATACTGTCAAATGCAGGACACGTTCTGATTTCAGAGCGACTCAAAGTCCTTCACATTTTGAGAATTAGAAGAGAGTAGTTACCACAAGGTCTGCTATTCACATAAAAGCTGCAGTGTGTGTGTGTGTGTGTGTGTGTGTGTGTAAAGAAAGTGGGAAAGAAGGAGAGGGCGGGGGAGGGGGAAGAGGATGGGAATGGGAATAATATGCGCGAGAGTGAGAATGAATGGTCGCTTCCTTCTTTTCCAGATGCTCCTTCTGCTCTCTCCTCCCCTCCCCCGGGCCTAGCCTCCTTCCCCAGAAGTGGCAGCTGACCCTGGGAGTCAGTAATGGCTTGCAGTGATGTTCCTTATTGATTCAGTCTTGCTTTTGCAAGTCGTTTATTTTTAACTTAACTAAGGAACACGTTGGATGTGGAATACACAGAGTCAGTGAATTTAGAGAGAAGCGCATAAGGACCCCTAAGATTCTGAGACTCTGTCTGTATGAACTTAATTCACCACAGGACATTCTACACCATTGCGATGTCGGGATAGAGAAGAGGCATCAGGGGACATCAGACATTACGCGCTTTGCCACCCTTAGCAGATTGGCAGTTAAGCTTTCGCTAATGTTCAATTCAGAATTTCGATAAACAGTGAGATTATTCAGGCATCCATCCAGATCTTTAATTCCTGCCAGTTTTAAATTGATTTTAGTAAGTTGTTTTAACCCCAAATTAGATCTTAGATTTCCTGTTTGTAAAATGAGATATAGCTTTAGTTCAAAGAATAAGCGAAAATGAAATGAATGAATAAGTCATTGGAAGGTTTTATATCATCGATTCTAAATAACAAAATTAGTACATTCAGTTCTACATTCGCCAGGCCCTGGTAAGTGCTAGAAAGGTATGAAGATAATAATGATCTAGTCCCTGCCATGTACTGGAACCTAATGATCTAGCAGTCAAGACAGAGAGGTGAACACAGTCGGCCTCCTGACAGCTGGTCTCTTGACAACGTACCAAGAGAGTGTGTTTTCGTTCTTAACAATAGCAACAGCAGCGGCACAGTCGATGTTCCCTGAACTTAAAACATTCTTGAATCACCTAATTTTGTCTTCCTCTCCTTCATTTCAAGGTTTTCTTGTGCTCGAATCATACCTTAAGCTTAGGTATATTTTATGTGCCTCTTTGCAATATAGATAGTGTCCATATATTGACAAACATTGAAGAGGAAAAATTCCTCCAGTAGCTTTACTATTTGGTAATTCACTGAATATCATTTTTCACATAGACCTTTTGACTCCATGCAGCCACAGTATAAGGGCGAGCGAGATTGTGACCCAGAGTAAAATCTTCAGAATCGAGTGTTATGGGATAATAGCACTTGACATAAGAGGAGGAGAGGAAGTGGAACAAGCGACACGTCAATCTGCATAGATAAGGAGATAAAAGATTTCCAAGGCAGTATGATGTGCTCAGACCTTCGATGAAGCGTGGGAATCTCCACCCTTAATGAATGCGGCACTGATTTCTTTGGATTCAGACACACACACAAGGGCAGCTAAGTAGCTAACAGGTTTATATGTTTAAGACCACATAGTAGCTAAATATCAAACACTTATATATTAAAGAACGTAGAGGTTTCTGTTTGACCATTATCATAGCTTAAATTTAGTCCTATAGATTAAATAGCATATAGAAATTTGCCTAGTTGTAATTCCAATATATTTAGTTGTGCAAATGTCAAACTCACTAATATTAGGCAGATGCCACTGCTAGTTACGCTCATGGTTGCTGATGTCTGTTGAGTGCATACTATGTTTTAAGAGCTTCATAATCAGTCATCTAATTCGAACAATCTATGAGGAAGATACTATTCTCATCCGCACACAGTGTGTGGGAGTTGGGCGGGGCAGCTAGATGGTGGTGTGGTGGTAGGTGGAGAAGCTGACTTCCAGCCCTTCCACATTCTCCTTAAGCTAACCCTAGACTACCGTAGCTGATTTCCCAGCGTTAGGAGCTTTGACGGGGCAGTGAGAAGGCTCTGTCGTCACACCCCATATCCTTTGCTCCCCAGCTCCAAATCTTCCCTATGCATCCCATATGCCTAAAATTCCAGCGAGAGAACATTTGAGTCTCTTACTTAAGCTGGAGAGTGGGGTGATGAATAGATGAGCCTGAATGCATAGTAAGAACCTTTCTGTTTTGGTAGTGTACTGAGATTTAAATGACAGGAGATAGCAGGAGGACATTTAAATGGGTCTTCACTCTGTTTGATGTAACCTCATATTTACTGATGACAAATTTCCTGTTTTTAAGAACTGAATACTAATTAGGATGCATAGTCAAATAAATTATACGGCTTTTAAGTTATGACTCAGCTATGAGCGTGGGGATTTGTCTTGTCATTATCCTGGAGGACTGGCATAGTACCTGTCACTCCGTAAATTGTTCATTTGGAAGAGGCGTTCTATTAATGGACCGTTTTCATTCTAAAGGTAAAACTTTGCCTCTTCAATCATATTGACAGCATGTGTCCATTTCTGTAACGAGGAGGATCCTTTATTAACCAGCTCCTCGAAGCCCAGGGCTCTGCACAATTTACCTAAAAGATTCCAGGGACCCTTTGGTTCCAGGAAGCTGCTGTGTTGATGCGGAAAGAGCACTGGGCTGGGAATCAGCGACCTGGATTTTCATTTGGGGTCTCCCTCCCCAAATGAAATGGAGTTCTCTGTCGGGCTGGCCCCTGCTCCGAGCCATCAATTTCCTCATCTGTGCGAGGGCCATTACGGGCTTTCTAACATCAGGACTACGGTCCGAGCGCGAGATGAATGCTGGTTGCCAGGCAGAGCTCAGACCTGAGATAAATCCAACGCTGCTTCTCTGCTCCTTCACGTAGATTGCCGAACGTGCTGGAGCAAGCCTTCCAACCGCGCGGCCGACGCAGCCTCAGGCTTCTGGGATCCGGCGGCGTCTGGGCCCGCAGGCCTCCTCACTTGTCGGGCCTCTTACACATTCTTCTTTGGCACTGTCTTCACTCTCCTACAATGGCTATCCTGAACCTTGGCCGTATTTATAGATCTCAGGATCCTTTCCCTCCGAGTTACTTTTATTTTCAATTATGCAGGGAAAAAAAACCCACAAAAACAAAAACCAGAGCTATAAAAAAATAAATCGATAGCATTTTATCAATTCTAAAGGAAAAAGGCATAGGAAAAAAGCTATTATTTCTGGAGCTGCCGCCCACCCAGTGAGTCCCCTGTCGCTCTCACTCCCCATCTTTCTCCCCGGTCCAGCGGGAGGGGCATCCGATCACCCGTGCTAGGAATCCTCTGTTCTCCTGGCTTCTCAAGGATCTTGCATGGTCATCTTTCCTCTACGTCCTGCCTCCCACTCCTTTTTAGTCTATTTTTGTCAGTATTGTATATAAATATAGCTAAGTTCGCTTCACAGCTTAGCAAACAAACAAAATAACTCTCCAAGCTCCAGCTCTACCTTGGCCCCCACCCTAACTATGGACTCATAGCCCTTCTTCTTTTTAAAGCCAAAGTTCTCGAAAGGCAGTCTGGTTCCAGTCTCTAAATATCCATGACTGACTCCTCCGCCTTTTCCAGCCTGGGCTGAGTAGTCGGTCATGATGTCCTCAAAACGGATCTTGCCAAGACCTCAAGTGATGTATTTTTTTATCTCACCCGACTTCTCTGAGGCATTAGACGCTCTTCATTTCCCCCTTGAAACTGTCTTTCCTTGGTTTCTATGGCACAAGCGAAATGATAGGAACTGCGATTTATATCGCGCACAACATACAGTGTTCTGTGGCTACACAGAGTGCCTGTAATCTTCACCCTAACGCGAAAAGTAGAGAGTTCCGTGAAGAAGCTAAGAAATCTGGTGTAGAAGGTTGAGGAAGCTTCTGTGTGATCACATGGCTACAAGTGATGGAGGGAGGGCTTGAACTGTGGTCTTTCCGAGTCCAAAGCCCAAGCTTTCCCCACTGAAAACTTTTATCTTTCCCAGATTTCCTCTGGCCTCTGTGGCGGCTGGTCCTCTGGGGGCTCATCGTGTTCTGATACCCCACTAACACCGGCGCTGTCCAGGACTGTGGTTTTGGCCCTTTGCTTTTCTTCATTCAGTCTCGTTGGAGCATCCTATGTGTGGCGTGAACTCTGCCACAGGTTATAGACGCCTCGGCCCAGCTCTTCCTGAGCTTATGGCCCAAGTGCTTCTGTGTGAGGCATTTCTAGCTGGTTGTTGCTCAGGCTTTTGTACCCGGCTGTCCCACAAGAAGGCTATGGCGCAGTAGTCCCTCCTCTCTCCCTGTCCCCCTCTGTGCCATCGGCGTAGAGCCTCGCGGTGGCTCTCCTGGACCTTTGCAGTTACGCTCCCACCACTTCTCAGACTCTGGTTTTGACTCCATCTAAGCCATCGTCCATCTCACGGCCAGAAATGATCCTTGTAACAGACAGCTCTCGTCCCGTCAGACCAACTCAGAATTCCGCCGTGCTCTCGTGTGGCTCCTTCCCACGGTCGCTGACGGCCTCGCTCTAACTTACCCGCCCTCCCCACGGCCCACCACCTCCCAGCAGCTTGCGTGGGTTTGGTGACAGTTACTTCTGGGTTTTCTTCGTAGCCGTACCACCTGCATATGCATTCCCGAACAACATCGCTTACCTGTTCTTGAACTTTATGCAAAGGTAATCACACCACACGTTCTGGTGTTTCGCTGCTTTCATTCACCAGTGCGTCATCCACATAGTTGTGCGTTGTTAGGTTTCCGAGTTTTTATTTCTGTAGTGAGGCATTTCATGATGTGAATTAATGATATGCCATGTATGTATTAACGGACATTTGGTTTATTTACAGTTTTTGGCTATTTTGATGCCTCCACTGCCTTGTACACTTCTTTTGGCCCCTTTGTGCATGAATTTCTTCAGGGTACAGATCCAGGAATGAAATTGTCTGTCACAGGGCGTGTATATCTTCAACTTTACCAGATAATGTCAAACCGTTTTTCAAAGTTGGTGTCACAATTTACATCCCACCAGTGGTGTAATGAGTGCTCATTGATTCATATATTTGGCAGCATGCGGTACTGTCAGACTTTACATTTTTTACTGATGTGATTGGCATGGAGGGTATTTTATTGTGGTTTAAATTTGTGTTTCTCTCTTAGTAACGCGGCCGATCACCTTCTTGTGTTTATTGATCAGCTGGATTTCCTCTTAGTGAAGGACCTATTCAAGTTTTTCCTACTTTTCTCATGAGTTGTTTTGTAAGTTTTTTTCATTCTGGAAATGAGTCCTTTGTTGGTTATATGTGTTGAAAATAAATTATACTGTAAAACCACACACATTGAAGATTAATTGATTACAGTATTTTTTAAATAATTATTTTCTTTTTTATAATAAAAAAATTTTTGATTACAGTTGACATATAATATTATATTAGTTTCAGGTGTACAGCATAATTAGCAATTAGACATTTATATAACTTACGAAGTGATCAACTTGATAATTCTAGTACCCATCTGACACCATACGTGGTTATTACCATATTATTGACTATATTCCCTGTACTGCACAGTACCTCTCCATGACTATTTTGTAACGGCCAATTTCGATTACAGTATTTCTCTTTACTTTAGTACTAATAACTAAATACTAAATAAGTAGAAACAGAGTCATTAAAAAATGAATAATAAATATACATTACTTCAAATTAATCCTCTCCCCTTCTTCTCTCCAGGTGTTATTATTGTGCCCAGTGCTGGTGTCGGTATTGTCCTGGGAGGCTACATCATAAAAAAGTTGAAACTTGGTGCAAGAGAATCTGCAAAACTAGCAATGATCTGCAGTGGTGTGTCTTTACTGTGTTTTTCAACCCTGTTCATTGTTGGATGTGAAAGTATCAATCTAGGAGGTATAAACATACCTTACACAACAGGGTAAGTGTCCTGGAAGAGCCTTGCTGTGTCATCACGAATGTGATTTAGGTGTTCGTATTCCAGGGGCAGACTTGTGCCCCTGCCCTCCAGGCTGGTGTACCAACGACAAAACAAATAAATAGTAGTCTCCCGAATAACCCTACTGCCCAGGGGTAATAATTTAAAAATTCTTTTTAGTCGTCTCTTCTGGTATTTGCCTCTCTACTTTTAAGGCATATTCTACGAATTAATGAAATCGAGGCATTACTTACGACTTTCCATCTTGGGAAGTGAGGACTTCAGCTTTCCCTTTGCAAGCTGTCACATCCTTTGTTGACATTTCGCGTCACGATCATGACAGCTTTGTTAGCTGCTGAGGCAGATGTGATTGGGTTTCCTTTTTCATACAACACAGGTTGTCCTGGAATTAATAATTGCCTTATTTTCATCTCCTCTGTTTTCTTCGCATCTGCATCTAGCTTCCCCCATTCATTCTCTGAAGCTCAAAATATCTCAGTATGAATTTCCACCTGTCTGCTGGACTCATGGCTCCATTTCCCCAGCTCCTGGAACCATCCATGTCAGAGCTCGAGTCCCCCAGTTCTCATCCGGACGCAGTGCATTCGGGGACACGGTGCTGCCCGGCTGTACCCTATGAACCCCATTAGCTTCTCTCCATACTGAGTCTTTGTTTTCCGGACTCTGTAGATGCCTCTTTTTTGATTTGCTCCCTCGTTTTGTGAGAGCACATCCTTCAGTAGCCACAGGAAGGCTGTAAAGGCTGTAACTTTTTCTTGGAGACTTTTCATGAAATAGCCTTTTCTTTTTTCTTTCTTTTTTCTTTTTTCGTAACTGTTATGTTTTATGGCCAAGTTTTTGGCTGGGTAAAGAATTGTGGATGAATCATTTTCACTCAGAATTTAAAAAATTTTGCTTATTGTCGTCTAATTTCTTATGTTATCGTGGGGAGTCTGGCTTGCCTTTTCCCCAGTCCTTTGTATGTGACCCATTTTTCCTTCTTGGGAGCTTCCATTTACTCCTGATATTCCCAAATTTCACCATGATATGACTTTTTTTTTTTTTTGCTGGACACTGGTGAGCTTTTAATGTCTGGAAACTGTGTCCTTCAGTTCTGTTTATATATTTTTATTTTAATTTTGTTGTTTTCTCACCATCAGTTTTTCTCTTCTTTATCCTTCCTTGATCCTCTACGTTTCTTATTCTTCATTACCTATTTAAGAACTCATATTTTGTCCTAGTTTTTTGAAAGAGTTTTCAACTTTCTTTTCCCAATCTTTTATTACATTCTTTTGGAGGGAGGCTATTATATTTTTATTTTATTTGTTTGTTCGTTTGTTTATTCATTTTGGCTATTATGTTTTTAATTTCCAAAGTTTTTTCTTGATTTTTGATTGTTTCTTGCTTCTAGCCTTCTTGCTTCATGGATGGAATATCTTCTGTTATTTCTCTAACATTAGAATTTCTTTTCTTTCCTAAATTGTCTCTGGAGCACGAGTGCCTACTTTTTATTTATTTTCCTGTCTTGATTGTGTTGGAAGCTTCTCTTGAATTTCTGATGATCCTTAGCTTTCTCTTAGTATTGAGGGATGAAGAGTTGAAAAGATAAGTAGGTGCTCTGTGTCTGAGTGCAGATCATTCGGTATATCTCGCTGTAGGATAATTAGAGGGAGGACAGCTGGCGTTTTCATTGGGGTGCTCAGTGTCAGAACCTGAGCTCTTACCTCTGAGGTGCTTCAGCTCCTCAGGGGAAGGATGCTCCAGTCTCTCGGCTGGGGCTGTGTTGGGGGTGGGTTCAGGAGAGACTCTAAGCCAAACTGCTGCTATTCTAGAGCTGAAGGGTAGTGGCAGGAAGGGCCTAGGTCCTACTGTTCAGTTTGCAGACTTAGCTATTTCCCCTGTCATCATTCTAGGATCTCACCAGAGGTCTCTTTTATGTGTGGTGGTCTTACGCACAGCTTTTTTTTGGTTCATTTTCCCCAGGAAATAGAAGAGTAGAAGAAGGAAGGTACTAAGTAGAGTAGGGATGATACTAAGTAGAATAGGGATGGGAATCCCTTAATATTGTATCATATTTGGACCACAACTTTCTTGCGTTGAGTTCTAGAGGCCTCTCCTTCTTTCTCCTACTGCTGGCCTTCGTCATGGCCATATGCTTTTTTTTTTTTAAGTTCTCAATCACTGTTTCTGTTTTATTGACTCCTTTTTCCTGGAACTCTCCATCCCTTGCTTCAGTTGAGCTGGTTGCTTTCTTGGCATAATTTATATCCTGGGACTACTTTTCACAAATCTTGATTGTATCCACTAGGTTTTGTTTATTTGTTAACTCATTTTGCCAGAGAAAAATTTTTGGATAACTTCCTAGGGAAGGAGACATGGGAAGAAAAACTTTCTGAGCCTGTAAGTATATTAAAGTGTCTTTATTATTCTCTCACATTTAAATGAGAGTTTGAGTGGGTTTAGAATTATAGGTCAAAAGGTTGTTTTTCTGAGAACTTTGAAGCCATACCTTTATTTGTAATCTAACATTTAATGTTGCTGATGAGAAATTTAATAGCTGTCTACGGCCATACCACCCTGAACATGCCCGATCTTGTCTGATCTCGGAAGCTAAGCAGGGGCGGGCCTGGTTAGTACTTGGATGGGAGACCACCTAGGAAGACTGGATGCTGTAGACATCCAAAAAAGAAAAGAAAGAAAAGAAAGAAAAAGAAATTAAATAGCAGTCCCAGTTCTCATTTCTCTATGGCCAACTTTATTTGGAAATTTTTAGGATATTTTTTATTCAAGCTGTTCTGAAATCACATAAGAAATGATCTCCCTCAAATTTTGTCCTGGCTGAACCCATCTAATGTCACTTCTTCAATGAGCCTTTCTCTCTCTGCTCAATCTAAGGGAACCCACTGACCCCTCATTCTTTTCTTTCTTTCAAGTTTACTATCTACTATATTTTTTCTTTTAAAATTTCTTTTATTACAATTGACACTCAATATTATTTTATATTAGTTTCAGGCATATAGCATAGTGGTTAGACATTTATGTAATTTACAAAGCAACCCTCTCCCCCAATTAGTCTAGTGCACTATACTTGTTTATTACCATATTATTGACTGTGTTCCCTATGCTGTATTTTATATGCCCATGGCTATTTTGTAACTACCAATTTGTATATCTTAATTCTATCACCTTTTTTCCCTGAACCCCCCAATCTCCCCCCACATCACAAATCCCAGTTTGTTTTCTGTGTCTAGGAGTCTGTTTCTGTTTTGTTTGTTTGTTTGTTTTGTTCTTTAGATTCCACATGTAAGTGAGATCATTGGTCTTTGTCTTTCTCAGTCTGACTTATTTCACGTAGCATAATGCCCTCTAGGTCCACCCACGCTGTTGCAAATAGCGAGATTTCATTCCCCTCACTCTTTATCATATTACGCCTTCTTAGTTTCCTCTTAGTACTTAACCCCTATCCAAACTTATCTTTTTAAATTATTTGCTTTGCTCTTGTCTCTAAAATATGAGCATCTTGAGAACAGTTACTAGCTGTCTCCATGATAGTTGTATCCCCACCATCCCAAACAAAGCGTGATGTTTGTCGCATGAATGAATGAACAGACGAATGAGATCTTGGCACAGGGGTTTGTTCATTCATTGTATTAGGCACTCTCTGAACCCTCTTAATCTAACGTGTATGTTTGTCTCTTTTTTATCCCAGGAAATTTCTCTGCCATAGCTTTGTCCGTTCTCTCGTCTTTGTTTTTTGTATGTTCTGCAGGATTCCTGCTATTCAGATGTTAGAACGTGTAGACTGGTTGTCTCTGTGTTTAATTTATTCTGTTTTTCTTTTTGCTATGAGAGATTTTTCCAAACCTTGTTCTCTCTTTTTCGTGCACATTTTTTATTTTGAGGAAACTTTTTTTCCTTTGTTGTATTGAGTGTTCCCTTTTCATAACATCTGATGTTTTAGGGAACAAGATCTTTATAGATCGCTAAGTGTATGTAATTAGAAATTTTTTTTTTTTACTTTATTTCTATGCCTTACATTTTATCGTTTGATTGTAAAGGTCAATTTCTTTGTTTATTTATTTTGGGCTTTATAGGTTGACGACACTCAGTCTAACATCTCTCAGGTTATGTGCCCCAAATAGAAGAATGAAAAAGTTTTACTGAGTTGTCAACATCTACAGTAGAAGCTTGGTTTAAAAAATGTCTTCCAAGCCCTCTAGAACAGAGCTTTCTGATGAATTTCTAGGCTCTTAGTCAGGGATGGAGGTGGGCGCAGAGAGGCGGATGGAGGCACACGGTGACGCAGTTTTCTGTCCCTCTGAGCTCTAGTACGTCTGTTGTTTTCACTGTCACCTTCTCTTTTGTCCCCTGTCACCTCTGCTGAGTTTCACCACAGAGCTGTGTGGAGGTTCCACGGGGTCAGCCGGCTCCTCTCCCACATGGCATCTGCTCATGTCACACAAACGTATGCCTAGCCACGTGCTCTTTTCACGAAGTCTGCTGTCATTCTTTCCATTCCTCTTTGCTAGTTTATTTCTTTTAATCTGCCTTTTATGTTAAGTGCTTTCTCAGATGGGACGGAAAGCAGACTCAGTGGTTTATTAGCTTTGAGACTGCAAGTCGCCTCAAGACTTTTAAATCCCTTGCTTAACACCACGTCCGTCTTGCCAATACTGAATCGGCTGAATCCGGGCTCCCCAGTGTGACTGGGCAAAAGTTATATAATTGTGCTGATTGGCTCCATTACGAATTTATGAGTTCCAATCTTAGCAGGCCCTCATCTTTGCTGAGAATCCATTTCCTTGGCCGTAGTTAGCTTCCTTTCCTATGCCCCATGATGGTTGTTCCATTTTTTAAAAATCCTTTCTTCAGGTTTTTACCCTAGTCTTGTTTTTCTTATTGTACAACCTCGTATTCTACATTATTGAGTTATCAGAGATCCCAAGAATGAATTCCTTGAACTTCTTTTCCCCTGTCTCCTCCATCTCTTTTGTCAAAAATCGTGTTATTTTTAAAGGCAAGTGCTAGTGCCATCGTTTTCTAGCTGTGTGACCTCGCAAAAAAAAAAAAAAATGACCTTATATTGTTGAGTCATACTTTTCTCATGTGTAAAAACAGTGCTAATGTGAATCACACCTGCTTGTAAGCATAATTAAAGTAAAACAGGTGTAGCTGAAAAGTTAAAATACTGCAGAGAGTAGAAAATAAAAATTGATGCCTCTTCCCCCATCCTCAACCTCCAATGTGAAGCATCCAAATATTTAAACAAATGTTTCTAACCTTGATTTTGAGGGAAGGTTTCTGGTATTTCCTAGCACAGAGTCTAGCACTTAGTATATGCTGAAAAAAAGCTAGTTTCTTGTCTCAATTCCCTTCCCTTCTAGATCATGCCAAGCAGCTCTTTTTCTTCCTTGAGAGATGAGTGAATGTCTGCCATCTACCTCTGCCCAGGGATGTTACTCATAGTGACGCTGAAACTAGTAAGAACTTGATGTAAATAACACTCGAATTGTCTAAATCCATGAGTTCTGATACACTGCTTCTCATTTAATTGTATTCAACCAAGAAAAACTCGGTTAGGAATGCTGCAAGATTCCAATCGTGCTAGTATTTGCAGCCTGACTTCAGTGAAGTTTATAAATGAACAAAACCCAGTTTTCTTGGAGAATTTCTCCGGCTCCCTAAATACTTCTAGGAAGATAGTCTAAAACGGAATTACTATAAACACTTTTGGGTGGTCCAGCTGCACAGGCGTTTCATTTTTAGAGTAGCAGTTACCTTTGTGTGAAAAATAATGGACCCTTTCTCCGATCAGGGCGTGGGCTACGGGTCAGCTTCTTCTTGCTCCCTTGGCTGAGTGTTCTTGTGCTCATCACTGTGTGGTTGGCCCGCCCAATACAAACTGTTTCTTGTTCTGCATAATTTTGAGACTGTGCATGTGCACCCGCCCCCGACACACACCCATTTAAGCCATTAAAGAGATTGCTGAAGAGAGTGGCCGTGAAGAGAGGAGCTTTAGTTAGGCATTTGTTTGCCTCAGGTGTGGTGATTGGCACTTAATATGTGTATTTTATATCTAATGCTTACGCTGTCACTCTACTGAAATGTTGAAATATCACCCGCTTGTTTCAATTAAAGAAACAGACTTAGTGATTAAGTGATTTGCCCAAAGTCATTAGTTAATAAGGAGTGGAACCGAATCGAGCCCAGATTATCTATTTCAAAGTCTGTTGTTCTTTCTGAATACTGCAGTGAAGCGCTATTTTAAATTTTGATTTCCATACAGGCACACACCTAAGTGCACACACCACCCCCTTACTGAGAGAGCGGTAGAGAAGATAGAGAACGAATCCGTTCTTTCCAGTAGTGCCCTGTTTTCTAATATTTTGGTACAGCTGAGTTCCAGGCACAAGGCCAAGTGGTCTGTACACCGACTGCCTTTGATCTGCAGCTCTCATGTCTGCCCGTCCAGATTTTACCGTAGGCTTGCCACGCACTAGCTGTGTGAGTGTGGGCAAATTATTTGACCTTTCTGTGCCTGGTTGCCACATCCTTCAGGTGAAGATACTGATAATATCTGTCTTGTTGAAGGACTGTAAGGATCGAATAGGATCCTTGGCAAATTCCTTAACCACTCTGTGCCTTAACTTCCTCATCGTTTAGGTGGGTTAAACATAATACTGATTTCTTAGAATTATAGAGAGGACAGAATGGGATTAAACCCCATAAATAATTAGCAACCGATAACTATTCAATAACATTTTTCTCATTTTAATTGTGAGGTGAAAGAGGTTCAGAGGGATTAAATAACCTCCTTAAAGTCACACGACTAGAAAATGATAGAACTAGGATTTGCACTCAGGTTTCTCTGATTCTGAATGCAGTTCTTTTGATTATTAAACTATTCTGAAAGAATAAAAAGAACACAAAGAAGAAAGTATAATGTACAAGCCAACTCCATTTATTGAAGTTCGTATGAGGAACTCCAGGTTTAGCGGCGTGATGAATTTTCCAACAATAAGGGACTTAGTGATTGACGCATCTTCAGATCAGCATCAAATACTCAAGAGGTGGTGCCTGGGATGGAGTTGGGAAGTTTTAGAAAGATGAACTTTCCTTTTAATCTGAATCAGAGTCACCATCTTTTTGTACAATGAACCGGATGTGTGATTAGTGGTTTCTAAAAAATTTAGATTTGATAGCCATGATGTGGAACCGACCTAAATGTTCATCAGCAGATACATAAATAAAATACATATAAATAAAAATGTGATATATACATTTTTAATAAATAAAATGTGATATATACATACAATCAAATACTATTCGGCCTTACAAAGAAGGAGATTTTATAAGACATGACAATGTTGATGCACCTTGAGGACCTTATGCTAAGTGAAATAAGCCAGCCACAGAAAGACAAACACGACGTGATTCTACTTACGCGAGGTATCTAAAATAATTGAATTCCTAGAATCAAAGAGTGGAATGCTGGTTGCCAGGGGCCAGGGTAAGGGGAGTGTGAAGTTACTGATCAACTGGCACAAACTTTTGGTGAAGCAAGATGAATCAGCTCTAGCGATCTGCGGCTTAACATTGTACTATAGTCACGACACTGTATTGTACGCTTAACATTTTTTTTAAGAGGATAGATCTCATGTAAAGTGTTCTAACCACAGTAAAATAAAAATAAAAAAACCCTTCAGATCTGAGGATCTGATGCTTTTTTGTTATGAAAGATCCTAGGAGCTCTAGCTAAATATCCTGGCCCATTTCCAACTGAAGTAATTACGTTCCCAGCACCCACAATTTCCCTGCAATTTTAATTAGGAAATGTGTTTTTCTTCCTCTCTGTGTCTGCTGAACTGTATTTCACACAGGTGTATGCTAATCATCTTGCTGCCCAACAGCCAGGATTTATGGTGAAAACTGTGGCTTAACTAATACTTAATATAAGCACATTTCATAATGTGAGTTATTACTTCAAATAATTTCTTTAAATGGGGTTAAATCTGATGTTCATGTACAGAATTTTTTACCAGTACTAAGTCTTGTTAAATCATTTAACACTCTTAGATTTATTATCTTTCATTTATCAAGTGTCATCTCTTTGAACTTAAACTGAAATCTATTATATCATCTTCTGGTTTTGTAACTTGAGCTACTGGGCCAGAACTTTTTCAGGGATGGTTTCTTGAGCTTTGCAATGATGGAAAAGCCTTTTCTTTGTTATCTGTGTTCAGCAGTGAATGTTGGACCGAGTGATCCACCCACTTCCACGTGGCTCCAAAATCTCAGAGGTCGGGATTTTCCTGAAGTCATTCCTCTCAGTATAGTTTTATCGTCTCAAAGTGCTAAGATTATAGAAATTAAAAACATATTGTCTGTTAATTCATACCTTGCCTCAGCTTCACACAGATGCATTTTATTTTCTTGTCGCCACTTCTGGTCTTGCCTTTCTGCCACATGGAGTATTTAAATAGTAGGCTACCACCAGCCCTTCATCTGACTAGCGTTTCTGGCCAGATCACTTCTAAATCCTCTAGTTAACCTGTCCCTCTCCGCATCTGTGTGTCACAGACAGCTTAAGCTACTGAAGTTTTTTTCTTCCACTGTTTAAATCTTTTGGCACCATTTAAAATCTTTTATTTATTATAGACATTACTCATTTTAAAGGAAGTTTCTGAAAAGGAGGCAGAAAGTTTACTTAAAGGATCTGGCGTTTCTGGATTATCCTAGTTACTTTTATTAATAGGCTTGGAGTTCATTTCTAGCTGTGAGTATGTGATTCCATCTATTGGGAGACACAAATAAAATTTGTTTCATTTTAAAAGTAGCAGGGGGTTATGAAATATAAGCAAATTTAATTTTGTAACCAAGATCTAAACAAGTCCACATGAAGTCTATGAAACTATGTAATATCTGCTTAAATGTAGTAAGACTTTTTATTTCAAAAGCACTTATGATCTTATTAAGCTAAGGACCAAATTTATAATTCCATAACCTTGTATTAACATAGTCAATGGAAAATGTTCATCATGAAATGTTAGCAGAAAATAAAATAGAATTTAGAACTCTATGTAAAATCCTGATAACAATCTGTTATTAATGTTAACCTATATGCATATTGAAAAAAGACCAGCAGGCAATATACTCAAAGCATAATAGAGGATAGTCCTGGATGATAGCATTATGTGTGAGCTTAATTTAATTTTTCAGTCCTTTAGTATTTTCCAGATTTTCTACAATTACTAACAAATAAAAGTATTTCAAAAATACTGTATAAGGGATACATCATTTTATAAAAAATGATTCCGGATTTAAAGAGATGGTTTGTATCAGTTGTAGGTTATTATATGCAAATTTCAAGTTATACCTGGTTCAAATTCGTTGGCTACACAGATTAAGGAAGCTTTAACAATAAAAATAATGATGGGATACAGTAATCACAACTTTGATGAAATAGTCCTCTAGCGAGCCTGCGCTAGTCCATGTGTCATCACATACACCCCTTTGCCGATTATCCTTGCTCTCCTCTCATGTAGGCAGGATGGGTGTTCATAGCCATAGACTAAAACTTCGACCAAAGCCATACAGCTATGAAATGGCAATCTTGAAACTAGATACCCGTCTAGTTCTTTCCCCACCATCCTCTGTAGGAGTAAATTAGAACATCACTTCTTCCTTTTTGAAAAAAAAAAAGAGCACGATAAAGGCTTTTTAATCTTCATATTTGTGATTGTTATTGTTTTTTGTTAATGCTTCTGCCACGCGTGGATAACGAAAGCTCACCCGTGTCCTAGTACCTACATTGTGCCAGGCACCACTGGAAACACATTAACTCATCTAATCCTCCCAACGATCACCTGAGAGAGACTTTATGGTCTCAGACCTACAAATGCGAACTCTCTTTAGATTCGTTCGCAGCGTTATGAATCGTAGACATGGAATTGAACCCAGCTCTTTCCGACTCTAAGTCTTGGGCACAATGACAGCTGAGAGCCATGAAAGCTGCACTACAGCTCTCTCTAGGAAGACGGAGGCAGCGGATGAGCCGCCCAGAAGATTCTTGCTAGAGAAAGCAAAACTATGGCCACGTACACAAAGCTGTCTTGCTAGTGCAGTGTACACGCTCCAGAGACTGGTGTAACTGGGTTTAAACACATCTCTGATTCTTACTAGCTGTGTGCACTTTAGCAATGCTTATCTTCTCAAATTTCCAATTTCCTCATATGAAACACGGAGGCTCAGTAATAATAACTGTAATTCTCATGAGGAATAAATGAGGTAACTTATTTCTGGAGTAAAAATAGGGCTCTGCTAGTGTTAGTTTTAATGATAATGATGGTGATAAAAAATAATAATTATAAGCCTGAAGTTGCATAGCTATATATAGTCAAAGAAGGATTTTAATATGAAGCCAAGAATTTAAGCAGAATTGAAAGGAAACATTTTAATTAAAATCTTATTGAAAACTGAGTTAAATCGATAAAGGTTAAGAAATTGTGAGAAAGATACCAGTTTTTTATAGTTGGTAAGTATATTTTGCTAAAAAGATTTTTTTATGTGTGAATCATAGTCTTTTAATCCATGTGGTTTGACCATAAGACGCATAGATTTCTACTTGTCATGTCTTTTAATAGGGAGAAACTTAAGAGGAAGCAAAAAGGTTAAGGTGCTCCTCTTTGATTTATGGAGACCAGTAGACATATCGGATCGGAAGTTAAAGAGTTCTTTAGGTCTTGAGGTGGAACGAAGTGACATAATGTGTGTATGTGCATGTGTGTGGTTTGAGAGCAACTGTGTCCTTACATACCCAGCTGTAATGGCCACGTGGCAGAGATTTTTACTTATGTTAAACCACTATCTGCTTTACCATTGTATATGACTTTACATAAATGTTGATCCTTAAGTAATTAATTTAATTAAGATCGGGCAGCAAGCTTGCTCTCGTTCCCCTTTTTGTTGTCTCCCCATGGCTGGCATTCTTGAAGCCTCAGTGATTGTGGGACACGTCATTATATCTGCCATAGATTCCTATTCTTTAAAAAAAGTTGTACTAGATCATCTCAGAGACCTCTCCCATCTCTCTAATTCTATAATGCCATGATTTTTATGGTAAGAGATCATGGATGACTCTCAGGCTTGCAGCTCGAACCATGCAGTTACAAGGCATTTATTAGTGAGACCTTGTTCCTTGGAGGAATTCACACTTACAGTGACTCTGAGTTAACATGAGCCTCTTATTTGGAAGGCTAACTTGTCAAAAACGCTTTTGTTTATTGGAAAGGGTGATGCACAGTCCCTTTACACAAGGATAAGCTCATTATATAGCTGCTCTTATGCATTGTATGCCCCCATGATGGGTTCACTTCAGGCTAAGGAGAGGTTGCTTCGTGCTACTCAGGTTTAAATACTTGCATTGTTATTGTATTCAGTCTGTTTTCTGGAGAGCGAGTGATGATAAAGCAAGTCATAATTATTCTTTAAAATTATTTTTTTTTTCAGCACAGGGATTAACCATCTTGGCATCTTTATTTTTTGTGCCAGTATAGCCTTTTTCCCTCCTGACATTTTTGTGAATGCCCAACAAATATAACTGCTAGTTATATTTGTTGCCTGTTTTGATTTCTTATAGCTTTTCGTGTTGTATTGTTTCTTCGTATCAGACACCATGATTGCATGAGAAAAGCAGACACACCCGAGGATGACCTGGGACTGTGCCTTTGTTTCTGGAGCTCAGGAAAGCTTCGCCTTCCTGTTACCAGTTTTGAGCGTCTGTTGATATTACCTTTAGGCTCTTTTCTATTGAGTAAAGGAGGGGTGTTTGGAATCCGTGGCTGTTATAAATGAACACAAAGCATGTGGCTAATAAGAAATTCCTCGTAACTTCCAAATAGCAACTGTAATAAGCATATGTTTACATTTGAAGCCTGTCATTTTTAGTGACTAAGCATGCAGGAATCTAAAAGCCCTTTTATTTGGTCATGGCTTGCATTTAGTTCTTGAGGAACTAGTGAAGAGAATACTAATGCACACAGAATGCTTTTCACATGGTACCAGTTCACCCAGCACTGGTCAGCTTCAGGGTGAATCATCTGGCCTCCCTGGACCTCCATTTTGTCGTCTGTGGAATGTGGTGGTGGGTCTAGAACAGGGTTTCTCAGCCCCAGCACTACTGAGACTTGGGTCAGTTCATTCTTTATTGTGGGAGAGGAGCCGTTCTGTATATCGTGTGATATTTAGAGGCATCCCTGGTCTCTACCCACTAGCTGCCAGTAGTACACCCTCAGTTGTGACAAACAAAAATGTCTCCTGACATTGCCAAATGTCACCTGGAGCGGGGCCCAGGGGCCACAAGGAATTAACTGTGGTCTCAAATCACATTTTCGAAGGTATATTTAAAAGTTAAAATTGTAAGACTCTAAGAGTTTGTAAGCATAATAATTATCAGTTTCTTATGATAAAATTTCTTCTGTAGAGTGACATATATGAAGAACAGAGTTTATTTTGCTTTTGCCTTTTTTGAAATGTTTCTTGATAAGGTTTAAATATTGTATAATTCTGTTCCTTCCATTAATATTTGAGGACTCAGTTATCAAAGTGTGAAACAGGCCACAGGCGAAAAGCCTTTGAACAAACAAAACTTCATGTTTATAGATTAATACAACATATGGTTGGGATGGGCCAGCTGCTGGATGAGTGGTGATTCAACATAGTCATTAAATATAAGTCGTGGCATAGAACAGACATTCCAAAATACTTGTCGAATGCGTGGCTGGTGAGTAGATAGGCAGATCTGCTGTTGCTAACTCCTGTGACTTTAGGAACAGTATTTCATCAGCGACAGCTACAAATGGTGGACACAAAAGCAGGCGAAAGCGGTCACGGGGTGCGAGCACAACAGAGCCCCTCTCGCTCTTCCGCAGGTCTCCTATGGGTGCCTGACGGCTTCTGTTCTTTCATAGCTGTTTCCTTACACTTCTCTCCACAGCCCTGTATTCTGACTTGCCTTCCCCTCCCCACCCCCCGCCCTTTTATATTTGTTACCCAGATCGATTTTAGAGCTTTTGTATTCTATTATTTTTGTTTTTGTAAATCAGACACCATGATCTCATGAGAAAACAAAACCCACCACGTTTAACCGAATCCACATCTGGGCACTGTTGAGCGGGGAGGACTGTTTAATTTTTTTTCTCGGGTCAGATTAGGGATATGATTCCTGATCTTCGAAAATCACTTCCTTTGGATTTTCTAGAGTCTCGTGTCTTTCTTTGGTAATTTGTTCTAGAACAAGGAAAGGTTTTGGTCGGAGGAACCTGTGTTGGCAACTGCGGTTGACAGGTTCTGTAGTTATGCCCTCATAACGATGTGGTTGATTTGGCCCCCCAAAATATTTCCTCCGTTTTACAGATAAAGACACCGAGGCCCAGATTTGCTGAGAAACAGAACCGAGCGGCTGCAGTTAGTAGTTACACAAGGGTTAGAACGGCTGAGCCCAGATGTGGAGACGAGCTCCATGGCGCCAAGGTGGAGGGTGGGATCGAGGCAGGACAGATATTTTGGTACAAAAGCGTTGCATCTGTGGTGCCAGAAAACTGTGACACTTTTCTTTATGTTTTGTTTTGAAGTCATACAAATAAGTATCCAGGACAGCTGCTCGGCAGCACCATAGGTTTGATTTAATGGGGATATCTCCTCCAAAAGGAGCAGATCATGTGATATCAAGAACTTCCCTCTTAGTTTTATTTTAGTAAACGTCACTTGAGACCTGCCTCTTTTCTCTCTTAGGCCTTCCCTCACCATGCCTCACAGGAACCTGACCGGAAGCTGCAATGTCAACTGTGGTTGTAAAATACACGAGTATGAGCCAGTCTGTGGATCGGATGGGATTACGTACTTTAACCCCTGTCTGGCTGGCTGCATTACCAGTGGTAACCTCAGCACTGGGGTGAGTACGTTTCACAAGTCCCTGTATTGCTGTTCATCCAACATCCCGTGACAAGGACGTGTTAGAATTCAGACTTCACACGACTTCAGAAACACACGACTTCAGTCTCTCTTTTCACGAAACTTCAAATAACCTACGAAAGAAACCTGTGACAAAAGCCCCGAGGAAAGAAAATTATGCGATACCTTCATCTTTTCCTGGGGGTGATGGGAGTGTTTGGGTGCAGCCATTCGCATTTGGTGCCAGCTCAGTGAAACTCGATAAGCTTGAGTGCTGGGCCTCTCATCTGTTACTCTGACAGGGCCCCTGTGATAGAGTTGAAGGTCAAGATGACCACGTTTGGTGCCGAGAGAGGACAATAGGAGTGTACCTCCCCTCATGAGAGCCTGTGAAGATGAGCAGTGCCATTATTCATAGATTATCAATTCAGATTTTTTTTTTTTAGCTTTCAGAATAAAGATATTTCTGTCAGTTCAGTTCAAGAATAGGCTATTTTGAGAATTCCCTTCCCCGTGAATTATAAATAGGCTGTAATACTGTGGGGGAAGTTTTTCATATTCTACTCAGTTCCTTATTGAGTCTGGTTTCATTCTTTGCATAAAAACAGGTTGTAGGAGGCTGCAGAAAGGTCAAGCTGCACTTCCTTGTTCTGTGCAGGTGGTCAGGGATTACACCGTTGACTGCATGTGTCCTGGAATGTCATATTTGACTTCTGAGTTTCAAACTAGAGTGATTGAGAATTCCTGCTGCCTGCTCCCTGTTATATAATAGGTGCGCTCCAGTGTGTGACCAAGTCGAAAGGGATGACAAGATCTGTTCTTCTCCGGGGCTAAGTCCTTCCCTAGAAATGACCGAGAGTCCTCTGGTGCACGGCCGTCATTCTTAAAAAGAGGCCAGTAGCCCTCGGAGCCCCGACAGCTGAACAGTGCCCCCATCTTCGTATTTGTTCCAACGGCCTCTCTAAGTGACTGAGAAGTCACAGTGTCAGTGAGTTCAGCTGATGTCCAGTGAGGAAAAGCAACATGATAGGCAGGAAGCTTAATGGGCTGTTTCCCTGAAACACCTTTTCAGTTCCTTAAATTAGCTGGTTTCAAACAAAACGGCCACTGCCATGTGCACTGCTCTTGGCACCGAAGGAACCACGGTTGCATCGCGAACGATCTGCATTTGTTTAACAGATAATTTACTTTAGGTCTCACTCTGCGTTCAGGGTTATGCTGGGTGCTCTGCTGAGCACAGATAAAGACAAGGCTCGGTTCCTCTTTTGAAAAGCCCGAGAGTTAGACAGCAGTTGAAGCAGCATTTAATTATGACTGAAAATGAGTACACGAAAGAGGAACGCTCTAGAACTGAGTGTTGGAAGCTTCTCAGAAAAGTTTAGGTTGAAACAGTTTTGACCAGTGGATTTTGGTATTGGACACTTTGTACCAGTTGGACGGATGCTTAGCAATGAGGAAGATACTTCCAAGTCAATCGTTTGCATGTTGTAAAATACTAGAGTTATTTGAGAGGATTTTAACTTAACTTTGTCTTAATATTCCTGTGCTGAATTTTGCTTTTGATTGGCATTCAACTGACCTTTATTACCTATCACTTAGATAAGGAATTACACGGAATGCACCTGTGTCCAAAGCCGGCAAGTCATCACCCCACCCACAGTGGGACAGCGCAGCCAGCTCCACGTGGTCATTGTCAAAACTTATCTCAACGAGAATGGCTATGCTGTGTCTGGGAAGTGCAAACGGACCTGTAATACCCTCATCCCGTTCTTAATTTTTCTTTTCATAGTCACCTTCATCACAGCATGTGCCCAGCCATCAGCCATCATAGTAACACTCAGGTGAGACGAGCGTTTCATTTCAAGGGGATGGGGGGTGATACACTCGGAATTGCCAGAATCCATATTTTAGGCCTAGGGACGGGTGTGGGAGGAAAGCAAAGCTAGATTGTGCAGGAGAGCACTCAGATGTTTGCCTGGCAGACGCAGGAGAAGTGAGTCTTCCCGTGTCAGAGAGGGAAAGGAAGGTCGTACCACTGCATGCTCCTCAGCTTCGTTCGGATGGGTTTTATTCTTGTCGTTTAGTGAAACATCTTTTGGGTGCCTTTGGTTCCCGAAGCCTCTGCCCTACAAGGTTCAACTTCAGGAGCCGAAAGCTGTCACTGTCACCGTGTTAGCTACAAGGAACCTGGCCCCAGAGGAGGCCAGAGTCATTTCGGTGAAGGTGCTACATTGTGCATACGGCAAAATATATTATCTCCAACCTTGTAGCTAGTTAATACCTCCAGGATCAGTGACAATCCATGCTGGGTCCTCAGTTCAAAATGCCGATTTCATTAATTTGACTATCATGTAAAATTTTGGAGTCGAACAAGAAAGGGCAGACTGCAAAACGTAACTGTTCAGTTGTTCGCATGGTGCTTTCTTTGTCGTATTATAGATCACGTTTGTGTTCTTTTGCTTATATGAGAATTTGGAAGTTATCTTAATGAAAATCCTATTAAAAATGTCGAAACTAGCACATTCAAATCAGACTGCGGTGGGCGAAGGAAGGAAGGGGACAGGGTGCTGGAGCAAGGGGAGCGCACCCACAGCAGCTCAGGGGGCTGGGGGTGCAGCGCGGGAAGGAGGGAGGGAAGGGAGTCAGTCCTTCTTCTAACCGTTGTCTCCTCCTTGGCTCCTCTCTGCCCCTGGCGGGAAGCACCTGCTGAGACATCATCCTTCGCAGGGCCTTGGGCTGCCGGCCTGCTTAGTCCGCACGTTCGGGCCTCCCTCCTGTGGGATGCTGAGTCAAATGTTTCCCCACCAGTTCGTTCTTGGACAGTTAAGATGACGGCGCAGGAAAGCCCCGCTGGCTTATTCAAGCCGTTCCTCCGTCAGGAGACACTTACGGAGTGGCAGCTATGTGTGTGGCATTGGACAAATGCTGTGAGAAAAGAGAGGGGTCGGGAATAGATGGCAAGGGCGCTGGGCTTTGGGAAGTTTGCATCCTCTGCCTAGAACCCTCTGGGTATGGAGCGGAAAGGATAAGGTGCTTCATCGTCTGAAAATATAGATCGTTCATAATCTGATTCCTTGAACTTTCATTCGACAGGAGATGTTAAACAATCCTCTTCTTTGAACTTTAATTCTACAAGAGACGTTAAATCACTGAGATAAAGGCTGCCCAGTTTATAGTGCTCGAATGTGGCAAATCACCAATTGGCTTGTAACCCAAAACTTCGGAAAAGGAGCCCTTTAATCTTCAGTAATTACAAAATCAATAGATTCCACTCGTCCCGCCATGTGAGAATTGCTTAGAACATAAGTTTTAGGAAAAGAAGAAACAATGAGATGGCCGAGAGAGATTCACTTTTTTTCCTTTAGATTTTGATGCAGGTCCTATATGTTTTTTGACTATACCTTTTAAAAAAACTTTTTTTTTCTCTATGCTTTTCCTTGAGAAATTACATAACTTTCAGTGTACACACCTACCCTTATGGAAAGCGCAGGCAACCAAAGGTAAAGTGCTATCTATCTTTAACAGAAGCCCAGTGAGAGCCGCCTCTATACCTTCAGCCATGGTCCTCTGGCCCTCGTGAGTATTTACACGGAAACAACAGCGTACATCAGAATTTCTCTCGCGTCTTCCCTGGGGAGACTTCTATTCACTATAGGCTGAGCCACCAGACGTCCTGCTGGGCTTGCGTTAGCTAATTCTGGGGAACCAGCTACTTTGGCGGAGCATCTCTCGGGTCCCTGGCTCTGCGCTAAGCAGGTTTGATTTGACAGCCGTTTTCTTGAGGCCACCATTTCAAAGCGTTTCTTTCTTTCTCTTCACCTCAGGTCCGTGGAAGACGAGGAGAGACCTTTTGCGCTGGGGATGCAGTTCGTTCTACTGCGAACGCTTGGTATGTTCCTTGGTGTTCACGTGTGCCTCTTCGTTCCTCTTTGCGGATGGCAACTCCTCACTGTCCTTTAAAAAGGGCCAAGTCAGGTCATTCGTTACCATTGAATTAGGGAAGATTTTACCGGTTAGTGCTGAGGGCACGGCTGCCTCGTATTCTGATTTGAACTAAAAGCTGACAGTTCTGCCATTTGATGAAACAAAACAGAACTGACTTTAGGTCAGTTTCTTCTTCACTGTGAGCATAAACTTGGGCTAACTTCCCCAGAGGGTTTTGTACAGTAAGGAATATTGAACCAAGCAATCGTGAGGGGCTTATGATCCTGGCTTTTTGTCCCCGAATGCCTTTTTACCATCAAAGTGATGGGGATTGGTACTCACTTTATTGGTGAAAATTTCAATTCCTTGCTGCTTTCCAGTGATTTTATTGGAGTGGGGAAAGAGTGTACCTATCAAGCTTTCTGAGGAAAAGAAATAAGAATTCTAAAAAGAAAAAAGAAAGATCCCCAAATTGACATATGGGGACAGCCCTTTACTTATTAACAAGAGAACTCTTTAGTGCTGTGTCCATGTGGGAAGTCACAAAGTTCACTGGGGCATAAAGAATATCATTTCGATTTTTACAAACATGGCATCACCCTCTGATGTCTTGGGACAATGCGTGGAAAATAGCATGTGAAGTTGTCCATTTTCTTGATCAGTTTCAATGTATTTTTAATTGACTTCCTCGTCATCAGACATTTTTTTCTTTCTAAAGTGGCAGTCTGATTTTCTTCAGCTGTTATATTTCCCCCAGTAATCAGTCTCATTGTCTATAAGACAAAAAAAAATTTCTGATTCAAATGTTTTATTTCAGTTTTGAAGGGTGGAACATTTTTAAAATGGCATCATCTGACCCTTTGAAGCCTTAATCCTCTCTGGAATTCTCAATTTGTCATACGTTGTGGTTGATGGCCCAGTCTGAGAGTGAGCACTTTCCAGTGAGTCTCAGAGGCTTCTAGTTGCATTGAATGGGTGGCTTGTTTTTTGGTACCAATAAGACTTTACCGAAAGTACCATTTTTTCAAAGCCTGCTGGTTAAAGGAAATTCTGACAGACTTTTGATACAAGTAAGAAGCATGGCTTATACTTCTAGTTGAAAACTAAAAAGTTATTTTCAAAGAAGGGAATCTGCATAGCAAAGGGGTAGTCGAATAGGAGCAGAAAAAAATAGTACCTCCTTTTTCCTTGGCCTCTCTCTGATGCTGTGGAGTCGGGGCGATTGGATCTGGATGTGGAAGTAAAGGTTAACTGACGGATGCTCCAGCATCAGGAATATGTGGGAGGGAGAACATTTCAGGCATTTATTGTTTAATTCAATATTAACTCAAGTTTTACTGATAGTGAAAAAATGCACTTAGGCCAACAAACCAATTTCTATTTCCCCAAATTCCAAAGCAAAAAAGAGAATTTTAAGTATTTTAAAACTGTTAAATTTTAATGTCATGAATCTACCTCCTTTCATTTTATTTTATTTATTTTTTAAATTTTATTTTATTAGTTTCAGGTATTCAGTACATTGCTTAGACATTTATATAGTTTATAAAACGACCCCCCTAATTGCTCCTTCTCTCCTCTGGCTCTCTACCTAGCCATTCCATTACTGCTGACTACATTCCCTGTGCCGTGCTCCCATCCCCGTGACCTTTTAAATGAATAGAGCATATTTAAAAGTATATCACTCACAGCCTCCTGGGCTATTAGCCCATGTGTCCTCCCTCCTGTCCATTTTTCTTCTTCGCTTCCTCCCTGGCCCCCCCCATCATTCCCCTTCCATAAACTCTCATCGAGGTCCCATGGGCGTCCTATAGGTCCTTGGGATGCAAAGAATAAAAGGCATAGCCCTCGCCATCAAGGTGACAGGTTGGCAGATGTTTTAAATACTGTGTGACAGTCGAAAGAATGGAAGTCTATACAAAATGCAGGGAGAATACAGTGGCATTTGAGTGAGCCAGGAATTTAAAGGAGGGGTCGATATTTTCAGGGTGAACAAGTTGGGGATGGGGAGACATTTCAGTAAAGGGAGTAACATGTAATAAAGGAAGTCTGCTTGGGTAGACTTTCTTATGAGAGTAAAGAAATGCCTATATCATAGCCCTCAAATAAGCTGCTATGCATCACCGATGTTTCCTAAGCTTCAAAGATGAATTTTATGCCTTATTTATTTCCATACCCCAAGGACCTTTATAAAATTGCCATTTGATATGGTTTCTGAATTACAGTGGACCGTGCTTTCCTCATCCAATCCCTGAACCCACTAGAACTAAGTGTGTTGAATTCTAGTGGGCCGTAAAGAGTTCTATTAGAGCCTTTGATGACAAAATCTGATTTTAAAATAGTATTTAAGAACAAAATCTGATTTTTAAGTTTAAAAGGATCCCCTAGTTGCATTTTTAGCAATAGACATTGTGACGATCTTGAAAATCAATAACACATTCTGAGTTGCAAACTGGAAGGTCTGAAGTCTTTACAATTTAGTGAAGTTTTATAATAAATATATTTACAGTTTAGTGAACAGTTTTATAATAAATATATTATGATAGGATGCGACATATAGTTTAAAAAATTATGTCCCGCAAGGAAGCCACTTCCTCCCACTGGTTTCAGAGCACACAAAGCACTTTGCTAATCTATGAGCCTGTTTTCTTTTATGAGACGTGCTAAATATCTTTCTCTTTTCTTTTTTGCCCCCTCTACGCCTCTAGCATACATTCCTACTCCAATTTATTTCGGAGCAGTTATTGATACCACCTGTATGCTCTGGCAGCAGGAATGTGGGGTGCAAGGTTCTTGCTGGGAGTACAACGTGACATCATTTCGTTTTGTCTATTTCGGTTTGGCGGCTGGCCTCAAATTTGTTGGCTTTATTTTTATTTTTCTGGCCTGGTACTCCATTAAATACAAGGAGGATGCACTGCAGAGGCAGACGTGGAGAGAATACCCTCTGGGCACTGTGAGCGAGATGGTGGGCCACCCCGACAGTGCCAATAAGTACCCCCGGACTAGATCGTGCCCAGTTTTCAGCACCCAGGGAGAATTCCGCGAAGAGACTGGTCTGCAAAAAGGGATCCAATACACGGCACAGACCTACCCGGGGCCCTTCCCAGAAGCAATAAGTCCCTCCCCAGACCCGGGGCTGGAGGGGAGCCCCGCTGCCACGTAGCCGCCCTCCCGACGCTTGAACACAGAAGACTTTGGTTTTGTTGGTTGAGTTGAATATGGCGACTTGAGAAACACCCGTGCCTTCTTTTCTTTCTTTCCTTTTTTAACCTCTAAAGACACGATCTTCAGACCAACAAAACTCAGTATACACAGCCACTGTCGATTGAGGGCTGGATACCTCAACAAGACTGAGAGCCTTTCCCCGCCTTCTCTCCAAGAAGGAGTCGAGATAGATTCGTCACCATTTCTGCTGTGTTAATTTAACGCTCCCGCTCCAATATGGTAATAAGGCCGAGGCACATGGTTAACAGAATCACGGGAAGTGTAATGGTGGTGCCTGTCATTAGCATACGCTCCCAACAGAGGTGAACTTGACCGTGACTTTGCGCTTGCGAATCGAAGTTTTTAGATCTGAACACCTACTGTGAGTCCTGCTACAAAGCACAAATGAATTTGCCTCAACTATGCAATTTGATTGGGAACATGTAAGTGCAGCATGTTACTTTTGCTTTCAGAGGCTAAAGCAGATCCGTTTTTGAAAAGAGGAAGCAAAACTTTCCCTAAAGTACTGTTCATAGCATTTTAAGCCATAGCAGAGTTACAAATCAGGTAGAATTTTTCAGATGCTTCAAAGGAACCATATACATAAGTGTGATAAAGGAACAGCTACTTAATTTCAGGAGCCACGTTCTCTTTTTGTCTGTCTGCCCCACCGTAAGGTAGTTAAAGAGGCTGCTAAATCATAAATCTGACAGCTTGAATATAAACTCCAGTATTCCCTTATAAGGGGCTTTAAAACCAGTGTGCTAAACAATATGGCTAGCAACTGTAATTCGAGATGCATAATAAGGAAAGAAAGGCATGACTTTCTCATCCAAGAACATTGCTGCAGAAATTCTTTTAACCCTTAAGGGCCTCTGTAAGGGTAGCTAGGAATTGTAACCTTGACACTGAAAATAGTTGGAAAAATGAACTCCAGAGAAGATCGAGTCCCGCCCGATGATTTTAGTTATATGTCTGGTAACACTAGCAAATCTGTATTGGTCTCTTATGCACAGAGAATTGCTTTGGCTGCTACTGAAATTGAGTCATTAAACCAGGAAAGCTATACCTGTCATGTGAAAATCATGTTGAATATGGGAGGAGGGAGATCTGTGAGCCAGACCTAGACTATGACCCTAAGTGATGCTTGAAAAATATTTAAAATAAACTGGTCTGTCGTACTGAATCTTACTTTATCAGGTTTAGAATTATTTTACACCGCCCTTGGGCTCCTTCCTTCCGTGACCTTCTGGAAGTGCTCTGAGGGAGGACTTCTCTGTTCCTTTGGGTTCACGGTCCTTGATCCTTTCCAGTACTTCCCAGCACAGCACTTCGACTTAGTGATGCGCCGCACCAAATGCTTTCTACGCGGTTCGAGGCAGACGCCTCCTGTCAGCGCTGTGGACTGATGGCGAGTTAACTCATGCGATCTGGCTACCCAGAAAGGGAATCATGGCAACTCAGATTTAGGAGGGACTGTCAGGTCCAAATACCCACATCACCGTTTCTGCCAAGGAGCCTGTGCTTGTGTCGTGCTAATTTGGGAAACCATTTCCCTGGCTGGTTTCGTCTCTTGCACAGACGGAATGTGATTGACAGAACTGTCCTGTGATTCAGGCTTTTCGCTCTCCATCCTTGGCCCCGGTGGGGACGTGTGAATATTCCTGGGTCCAAGGTTGTTTTCTTCTCTACCTAGAAAGGACAGTAGTCAAATGGTTTTCTTGGTCACATGCAGTTTGTGGAGAGGGTTATTACTGTTCACCTGAATAATGTCGAATAATGGGTGGAGCCAGTGGTCTCGGTGACAAGGACTTCCCTTTGAGAAGTCTTGTTTGGCTAAGTCATAAGAACCATTGTTGCCTGTAATTATATTGGCGTCTGTCAAACTTTGGTCGGTGTGGTGCACGTCGGAGGTCTTTGGAGAATATTGTTGGTTAACCCAGTGTCGACTCTGAGGCCTTGGGGTCCCCTCTACCCTCTATGGGAAATCTGGATCCTTTCAAAGAGAAAGTTTCATTTTGTGTTGGAGCTAAAGATAGGTCAATTGGGGAGAGGGGGTGTTTTCTTAATTTCCCTCTGATCATTAAGAAATTGCACCGAGAGAATTTTGGT
>NW_024350926.1:4018717-4096495 GCF_902729225.1 Pteropus medius | reverse complement strand
TTTTTTTTTTTGTAGCTAAGGTTGTGTGTTCCAGAACTCTTAGGGTTTCTTTCTCCTTGGTAGTATATTTTGGAAAGGAGCCACTCTCTGAACTCCAGGATAGAAAGTGATGGACTCAGCAGGTATAATTAGAGAGCACCCAAACCCCCGACTTCCTCTACTTTGAAGTTGTCCAGTTTAGCAATTGATGACCGGGCACGAGTTCTCTATTGGGCACAATTTTACCCATTACCATCTGCCACTTGGTGCAGTCCTTTGGGTTAATTAGGTCAGAATTCAAAGAAATTGGCATGAGTTATACACCACTATGTTAGTAGTATACTTCCTGAAGTATCTGATGCTTATAAAGAGCAGATGTATCATTCATGTATTGTGGGTGTGTGTAGAATAAGTAGTAAAAACCACGGGGGACTGAAGTTTCAGAACATGTACCAAAATGCTTTGGGCTGTGGTAGTGTCATTGGAATATTATGTAGTCAAGCTAAAGTGACTCTTTTATAGATGACACCTTTTACTTGTATGTATGAGGTTCTTACATGCTTGTTAATAAATTGGTTGTGTTACTTTATAGTCACAGCTCCTATTATAAGTTTAATTGCCACTCTTCATGGGCTCAGGCTTATCATTACTTGTTTTGGGAAAAGGTCATTATATTCCTTTATAAACTCTAGATTAATATATTATTTGGCTTTAATATGCAAATATAATATCACCAGTCTAGCCCATTAATTTAGAAAGTCCCGATGGGTGGGGTGAGGATTGGAGCACATTCTTTGGTTAGTTATCTTTATTACTATGAAATCCTGGCGCTTTGCAGGTGGCTCTAATTCTTGAAGACAGTCAAAAGCTGTTCAGAGCCAAGGCGGAGGGAGAAAGGAAGAGCCGAGAGGAAACAGATTGGCATTTGCTGAGTGTTGACTATTTGCAGAGCATTTTGTGAAGCACTTAATACACATCGTTCATTTTAATCCTCTTAATAACTTTGCAAGATAACTATTTTTATCGTGTTTGTGTTTTTGTTGTTGTTGTTTTTAAACGAATGGTGAAAACGGAGGCTCAGAGAGGTAAGGTGACAGGCCGAGGACCGTAGAGTGGCCACGTCAGGATTCGGACGTGGGTTTCTTTGTCTTGGAGGCTCGCTTTTTCCACTACATGACACGTGTGATAGTTCTGACGAACAAAGGCAAGATGTGGCTCTAAGACAGTGAGGCGAAGCATTTCAGTTTCTGATGTGCTACTGTTTTTGAAGAGTAGAGAAGTTATTATTTCTTAGAAAAAAATCTATAGGAAATATTCACATTTAATGTCTAGATTTGCAAGGTAAATTTGCATTTATTTAACTAAGTGTCACATTCAAATTTTTTTTGTCATAACATACCTCAAGTGTTTATTTATGGTTCATATTTAATATAGAACAAATCCAATTTTGGTATTAACATTGAACCTCATAGAGTTTCTGAAATGAAACATTATGAGGAAAAGGAGCTCAGATTTATCGAATCTGAGCTTTGGGGATTTCAGGTGTATGCTTCCCCCCACCCCGCCCCCACCCTTTCAAAATGTTAACATTTCCATTAGTTTTTTGGTGAAAATCCATTTTAAGTTTCCTGATAAAAGTTTTAAATGAACATATACAAAGTGTTACATGCTAAGCGGACATATTCCAAATGCTGTGTGTTACACACCAAATCACTGTCTCCACTGTGACCGTCAGCTGCGGTAACAAACGGAAGCACGCGCTTGGGACTGTCAGCCATCAGAGAAGGGAGTCACCGGGGAAGGTGATGGCAGGCCTGCATTTTCCCCACCCACCAAGAACGATCTTCCTCAGTCTGCAATACCAGCTTGCGTCCTTTGGTGGGCTTGGAGCCAGACGTTCTTTTTGGAGCCTGTCTTGAATCAACCGTAGGTTCACCCAAGAGAAGTTTCACAGTCTGAACGGACCGGAAGCATTTGTGGAAATTATCTCGTGTTCCCGGAAGCAGCAGGAAAGCCCAAGCCTGGGGTGGAAGCCAATTCAACTTTGTGATTTCTCGTATATGTAAAACATCCCCAATGACACAAAAACATGAATATAACTATTTAGGTGCATACTGAGTATTCCAAGTAGCAGACAGATACCATGATACTGTATAATCCCAGAATCGCCTAGACTGCGGGTTTGCTGATTCTCTGTTATGCAGACCGGTAGGTAGGTAGCCTTTCCACGTGTTTGCATTTCCTCTTTCACAGTACGAAGGGAGGGGGCGCCGTGGCTGGCAGGTGAAGCTAGTGGCCTTGTGCACTTATCTTTTCTGTCTTCTCTCCTTTCCTCATCTTCTGGGAAGTTGCTGGCCGTCTCTGTCCCAGACTTCTTGCAACATTGGAATCAGATCTGTGTATGTTCGAAGAGGTTATTTTAAGCACCTCATTTTTACTCAGCCCCAAGGAAGGGTCAAACATGACGAAAACCCTCCCTGGGTACCCGCTTTTGCAATATTTGAAAAACGAAATGCCTTGGTGCTAGAAGTATTTGACAATGCATGCTCACTACAAAAATGCAGCACTGAATTCACAGTATTTCACTGATAAGGGACTGCATGTGCTTTGCTTTTGGAAATCTGGAGAACTTCCTGGAAAATAAGCACTCATGACTCTCATTGCTACAGTTAATCATGAACTTGCTGCAGAACTGAAGAGTGTAAGGGGGAATACTTTTTTCTATGGAAAACTCAGTGCTTTTGATATTTATTTTAGCAAGAATAATCAGACGCTGAAATAACTTCAGAGAGGGGGAAACTATTTCAGATAATCATTTCTTATTTTTTCTCCAAAAATGTACACACTTATAAGGTGTTTTTAATATTGGGATTTTGAAGGTGTTGTCTTTTTCTGGTATTCTATGATTACATGTTAAAATTGAAAGAGGAGATATTAATAAAATTGCAGAGACATATTAAACCAAAGGGGTGAACAAAAGAAGTTTAAAATTCATAATTTAGGAAAGAAAAATAAGAGTAATTGGTAAGACTTTATAGTGGGCATTTTTCCTTAAAATATATACCTCTACCCCAAACCCCAAATGTTAGTTTAGAAGCAGGAAACAAGCAGGTTGGCCTCTAACTCTTTAGTTAAAGGAATATAATACTGTGTCAAACAAACTGGCATTAGAATTCTAGTGGAGTGTGTGTTCAGTGTGTGTGTGTGTGTGTGTGTGTTTGTGTGTAGAGGTGTGCTTGTGATGAAAGGCGGTTTTGGGTTGTTGCATAAAGGAGTTTGCTTTTCTGATTTTTAAAATGAATATTTATTTGGTGTCCTCTTAGGGTAATTTAAAAGATGTATAATTTCCTTGCGTTTAAAGAAATCTATTATCAATGTACTAATAAACCTTGGTTTACAACATCTTGAATACTTGATGATTGAAAATTAAGGAAAAAGGTAAAAAAATAAAAATAAAAAGAATAAAGTGTGTTGGATTGAAATTAGTTCGTCTCCTAGGATTTTTGTTGTTTGAAGAGCTGAAGCAACGATACCAGTGTGATCGTCCAACCCCCACCCCCGACCCTCGTCACACAAGGAAGATACAGTGTTCGATTAGATTGAATAGTCCACCATTACTGTGAAAAATGGTAATAATGAACTCCTTATATAACTGATAACTCTGCCTTGAAGCCAAATATCTTATGTGTAAACTATTAGGACTATAGTTTCAAGAGCCTGTGCTAGCACATTTTCCATTGAGTCCCTAAAAGAGAATAATTTTAAGATGGCTTACCTATTTAAATTCAAATAGACTTTAGGCATGCAGAACTGTGTGTCTTGAATATGGTTTATGGTAGTCAGGATAGGCTGAGTTCTACTTAAAAACCCAAATATCGGTGGCTTCACGGCACAAAAGTTTATTTCGAATTTCCATTACATGGCTATATGGGTCTGTTCCATGTTAAAGTTGAAGGAGAAGATATTATTAAAATTTCAGGGACATCTTAAACCAAAGAGGTGAACAAAAGAAGTTTGAAGCTTGTATCTAGAAAAGAAAAATAAGAATAATTGGCAAGACTTTATAGTGGGAACCAGCCTAGCCGAGGCTCTACCATCTTGAAGCTGCATCACCTGGAACTTTCAGGGTTGGTCTTGGCTGATGAGCAAGCAAAGGGAGAGCCCAGAGAAAGAGAAAAGACACTTTGTGCCCGGAAGTGACACATGCCACCCTGCATTGGTCTAACTAATTACATGTCCCTGCCTAACCTCTGGGATCCTGGAAGTGTATGGGAGCAAATGGTGAGCATTTGGCGAGTTATTATTATTTTTTTGCCACACAGTTGACCATGATAGGTTAAGAATGATTCTCAAAGGAGTCCAACTCATTATTTCTAAAAATTGGTAAACAAATGGAAAATCTCAGGCATAAGAAAGAATGACTTCCATAGGAGTGAATATCAAAACTTGGTCAACACAGCACTTTAAAGCCCCCTTTCTCCAATCTCTACTGAATAATGAATTAACCATTGCTAAAGTGTTTCAGAAACTGGTCTGAGACGAGAGGAAGACTGGAGCTCAGACTCCATCCATGGAGAAAAAGCACACTGGATTTTGAGGTCTCTTCTGATGGACGGCAGAATTTTCCAAGTACGCTGGCATCTGAGACTTTTGGGTGAGAGGTGGAAGGACATAAAGGAGCCATGGGAATAACAGCATGACTCATGGACTAAAGCACAAAGTGGTTATATTTACCACCTCTCCCTCAAATTGTGTGTGCAATTTAGGCAAAAAGATTCCTCTTGAATTTCTTAAATATGTCGCACTTTCAAGGGAAGAGCAGATCCAGTCCCCATAGTGGGCTTTTAAAAATAGACACACGAGAAAGTGTTTCTTTTTAAGAAAGGAGGAGAGACGAAAGGTTATGACTAGCTACTCACCGTCTGGCTTTAGCCTCGACTGGGTGTGACCTCAGCGTTTTAAGAGCTATGAAGGAGCATCCAGCTCCCTTCTTGGTTGTAAATTGTCAGCTGCACAGCGGTGGCCTCCGTAGCTTTGGCGTCCGGATGCCAAAAAATGTTTTTAATTGCACGAAGTCGTGGGAAAGCAGGGAGATCAATACGTGGTGCTCACTTTTGAATTTAAATGTCAAAGTTCGATGCAGTGTCAATTCATAATACCACTATAACTCAGTAGAAAGCTAACACCATCCTGGCCTGCTGGAAAGGCTAAGATCCTGGGCACTGAAGAAAGAGCGGGCCCATCGTGGATCACGCTGTTCTGGTTGTGTTCTTGTCCCAAAGGTAGCGCTGCTAGCACTTCGCCCTGGCGGCAGCTCCGCAGCTCCGCCAGGGACCAGGTCCAGGCGCGGAGCGAAGACGTTTTTAGTTGCACTACAGTGACACCTAATGGCCATTGCGGGAAACACATGCTCTAGTAATCTTGGCCCTTCAGGTTCCTGATGTTGAGTTGTGTGGGGCTCTTAGTGACCTGACACGTATTAAGGTGGTAAAGTCGATGACATCGCCCCTTCTGCTGAGACGTATTCGTGGTTGGCTTGGTCGCACTGCGGCTCTGGGTCGCCGGTGCTGTTGGGGCTGGGAGGCGGGGTCACGTGGGAGGAGGGGATGCAGATTCTGAGTTCCAGAGTCCTGGCAGGGGGGCGCACTGGGGTCGGAGCCAGAAACGCAGAACAGAAGGTAGATCTCTTTGCTCACCACCCCCATTTGCCAGCGGAAAAGTGAGGCGGCGCTGAGCACCAAAGTCTTCAACATTTGGACCTCCCTCTGTCCCGCCCTTCGGCAGTGCTTTCCCTAACATCGGGGGTCAGGGACATTCTAGTCCCAGCAGGACAAAATCTGATTTTTGAAAGTCATTCTCTCCACTTACTTCATGCAGCTCCCTCTAAGGCCTGAGCTCCTTGGCCGGCGAAGTTTTCTACTTCAACATCACTACTGGGTGAGGTGACCGACACTAATAGTCACATTAGGTAAGTTTCTTGGTCAGAAATGGGGGAAGGGACAGGTTATGAAAGCGGCCAGTTTTTCACACTCTTTGTCAGCCCCAGACTTGGTACCGCGTCAGTGTTCTCTCGCCTGGGGGGAGGGTGTAAAATGGGGGAGACATTATGTCCAGAAGTGGGGGAGTCCGGGAAAGCATTCAGGGAAGGAAAAGGTAAAATTTCAAATGAAAACTTTATGGCTGAGATGAGCCATAGTGATGACAATGACCTGGCAGTGAGTGTGGGATGCGGGGGCTGGAGACGGGAAAGGGGCTAAGGGGGTTATTTCCGTGTCCATAGCAGCTTCTATGTCATGAGAGCCGAAACCAACCAGGCTAGGAAACCATATTGAGGTATTAATTGCCCCAAGTATTTTAATTATCGATCAATCTTTGTTTTTTATTAAAATGAATTTTGAAAACCTCAAGCAGAATCGGACTAATTTGGGAAATTGAGGATAGCTGAGATCTCTTATAGCTGAGATCACATCAGCTCTAAAGAAAGTCCAGAAAAATAAACATTTAAACATCTTTTTTAGACAGTTGACGTGTTCAGGTACATTTGGCATGGGACGGGAGTGTTAAGTATTCTTTCTCTCTCAGTCAAAACATGCTGCAGAGACTGGTGATCGTAGAATTTTTTTTTTTTTTTTAAAGCTGGGAGGCCTCAGATATTAACTATCCTGTGTAGTTGAGGCACGGCAGATAGGTTTTTGTCTCACGTGCCAACATCCATTCAACAGTGCCGATAGTAGCTGACTGGAGAAGCAGCCGGCTGCGGTGAGGATGAAGGGCACAGATGCTCCGGTTTAATGGAAAAGCTTCTGGAAGCATTACGGTGTCTTCCCTGGGCACGTTTTGGGGAAAAAAAAGCACATACGCATTTGCATCCTCAATTCAAACCTCTTATTTTACAGTTGAGGAAGCTGTTTTAGAGAGTTTATGTGACTTTTCCAAGCTTACACAGATAGTAAAAACTAGAGTTTGCCGTGAAATTAGGTCTTTACTTTCATGTCCATTATTCTTTCAAAAATTTTTTTAGTTTAATTTAATCATTATTTTTCTTCCGGTCAGAGTTGACACTTAGTATCATTTAATATTGGTTTCAGGTGTATAGCATAGTGGTTAGATGTGTATATAAATTACAAAATGATCCTCCCGATTAGTCTAGTGCCCACCAGGCACTATTCACCATTCATAGTTTGTTCATTATTCTTTCCATTGCTCCTGACCAAATGGGGTCACTCTTCGACCTCTCTTCCTTAATCTGGTGTGTGTGTGTGTGTGTGTGTGTGTGTGTGTGTGTGTGTGAGTGGAGAGGGGCTGGCCCTGGCCTCTGCTGAATCTCTCCCTTTTCTAAGTCAGTGGGGGATGGGCTGATGGGCAGATCGAATGAGGCAGTTGGCCAGGCAGTCTCTAAGGGCCCTTCCAGATCTGAAATAGTGACTCTTGGGCCCTGTGCTCCTAGTAGGTACTCCATAGTCATTGAATCAAACTAAAATGGAATTTTCTCCAGGATGGCAACATTTGTCCTAGTCACATTTTATAGGAAAGGAACAGGAGGAAGGCACAATGATGTGACTTTAGATAACACTACTACTTTGGATTCTTCTCTTGGTTAAACTGTGGAGTTATGGACTGAATTGTGTCCCCGCTAAATTTATGTACTGAAATCCTAACCGCCCCAATGAGACTGTATCAGGAGACAGGGCCTTGAAAGAGGTAATTAAGGTTAAACGAAGTCTTAAGATTGGACCCTAATCCTATGTGACAGGTGTCCTTATAAGAAGAGAGATGCCAGGGATGCGTGTGCACAGAGAAATGGACGCGTGGGGACTCCACGAGAAGGCAGCTGTCTGTAAGCCAAGGAGAGAGGCCTCAGGAGACACCAGCCCTGTGGACAGGTCTTGGCTTCCAGCCTCCAGAACTGTGAGAAAATAAGTTTCTGTTGCTTAAGCCACCTGGTCTATGGTATTCTATTATGGCAGCCCCAGCAAGCTAATACGGATCCCAAAGTCCTTTGCTTTTTTCCCCTTTATCGTTAGTGAAAACGTCTGATTTCTGGGCATTTCAGAGATTGTTAGCCCCGCTACCTAAGGAGACAGAGCTGCTCGGGACATAGGGAGCAGAAGGAACTGCATGTGATTTGTCAGTCGGAGAACTTGAAGTCTCCGACTTCAAGTGGTCAGGTCTCCACCAAAGTTCATGGTTCTCACAGGACCCAAACTGCCTTTGGCGGGCCTGTCCTCCTGCTTTTGAAAAACTGTTTGTGCTGCTCAGGACCGGATACATAATGTGTGGGTCCAGTGAAAAATGGAAATGTGAGGTCTCTTGTTAAAAAATTATTAAGGATTTCGAGATGGTATTAGTAGAGAATTGAACCAGGCACTAGCCCCGTGCTACTGCCCAGGCGCAGGCCCCGGGAGCCGTCCAGGTGCTGCCTCTGCCACAGCGACAAGACAAATCCATGTTGTGATCGCTAATCTGAGAATGTTCTAGAACACATTGACTTTGCGGCAGTTTTACTGATATAGCTAATATTCGATCATGCGAATTGAGATCAGGACTTAATTTTATTTGCAAGGAATGAGTGTACCACAAAAACTTGGTTAAGTTCATTCTTCTGAAACAGGTAAAGTTTAAACACCTTTTATTTCAAGAAATAATGCTTCTAGACTTCTCCGAAGCCAGAATTGTTCTATAAAAGTATCACAGAATATTACACAAGATTAAAAAACACAGTATGCTTCCTAATAACTTGAAACTTTTTTACAAAGCACATCATTCATGACCATAAATATGTTTCTTCTGTCATTCAGCCGGTGACACACGCATCTGATAAAGAGCTAGTTAATTTTAACATATGTACAGAGTCTATAATAAAGACTTAAAGTTATCAAAGATTCAACTATAACATATTAAATTTTCTTCAAAAGAGTTTACCTTAAACATGTAAAGAAAACATAATTTACCTATATGTTTGAATTATCTAAAGAGAAAATCACCGTTAAGCTATATTTGGGAAGTTGATTAGGATACTGGTAACTTTCAATGAGGTAATCCTTTTGCTGGTATTTAAAAATCTAATACATAAAACGAATATTTTCAAGAACGCAGAATTTGAAAAGCAGTTTTGACCTATACCTTTAAAAAAACCAAACTTGGCGAAGGCCTTAAAAATAATCATATAACACATATAGTGTGTTTAAATTATGAAACATTCATGAGTTTGTTTTATTGAAAAAAATTCCTTATCTAACTTCAAAATGAAACATATTTTCTCAACATGTAAGCTTATTAGCCAGGTCAAGAAAACAAAGATGAATAAAAAAAGTCTTCAGTCCTTTTATCCTGTTAAGAAAATAATAAAAATTTAGCGACGGTAAGCATATGGTGAAACTTTGAGGCTAGGCACAGAGAGAGCAGGCGGACTTTGTTTTATTTGTTTATTTTTACTGCCAACATCATTAGCCATGCCTTTCTGCTAATCGATTTTAGCAAGTCGAGGTAAAACGCATGCAATATCTTCTGGCGAAAGCATATGTTAAACAATATGGGATCCATACTGTATGTCGTCCTGGGCTGTCTATTTCACTCTGTCACACTGAGAGCCAGAAGTGAGACTGACGAGCCTGTTAAAAAAAAAAAAAACAACAAAAAAAAGACTAACCAAATAGACATGGCGTTCCGATCTCAAAGTGCAAAATGACTGAACTACAAATGACGGCATCAAAAGATTCCAGTGGTGAAAATGAATCAAAACCACGTGATGCAGGCAGTGGAGAGTGTTTTGAACGATTCACTGAGGATGTCGTTCCAGAAACTGAGCAAGGCACCGTTCTGGCCATCGTCACTGGCTAGCATTTATACACGCATGTCCCTGCGACCTTCAGAAGGTAATACTGTTTTAGTGCCCCCAGCCCCAAACCAACCCCCACGAATCCACCTTTCTGCTCGACACGTGGTGAGTCACAACGCTGAGTCCCTGCATCTCTTGCATGCGCACTGACTTCTGCTGCCCGCATGTACCTAGGGTAGCCTGGAATGTTGGTCGTCATGATTGCCTTTATTAGTGAGCTAATAAAAAGTTTAAAAAATACTGTGTTTCCGGTAAGGTAGCAATTTCATCTAATCAGAGGAGAGTGGGAAGGAGGTGCTGCCCTCTCGGGTCTGTAAGCTCCCCGATCCGAGATTCTCCTCCACCTCGTTCCACTTGCTGTCTGTGCTGCTGGAGTTAACAGCCTCCTCCAAGGTGGACACTTGGACCGTCTGATGAAGGGGACTGACGTCAGAACGCACAGGAAGATACAGCCGATCCTCGAAAACATCTTCCCCTGGTCCCCCATCGCGAGGAAGCTCTTTCTGGGGCCTACCAGCGGGCTGCAGCCCGGGGCGGGGTTCCAGTGCCAGCTCCGCCACGCCATGGCCGCTGAAATCGGTTTCACGATGATTCGTCTCCTCGCGCTCCATCCATCTGTCAGTTTTATGATTTCTCCAGTGTTCAGAATTCAAATGATTAACTTCTGGAATGTCGTTATTCCATTCAAGTTTATTCTCTGGACTGAATGTTGGTCGGTTCAAATGCAGGGTTCGAAGGTCAGCTGGCAAGGTCAAATGAGGGGCTCCCCCAACCGTACGACTTGGGTCTGCATCTGACTCGGCGGAGGCCATCTCTGCTGGCACAGAGAGTTCAGCAGATACGGCCGAGACCCCACCGCTCCGAGCACTTTTATTTGCTTTGTTTTGCTCGTGGTGACTGTTCAGCAGTGCAAATACTCTATCTACATCCTTCAAGTAATTAGTCCAGTCCACCAGACTAAGTCTATAGTTCCGTCTGTATTCATAGATGCTTTCGTTCACACCGTATAAATCTTCCAGGCCTTGCCAGTTGACGTCTGCCGGGAGACTAGGCAGATTAACCTTCCCATCCATCCCATAGCTGTCCTCTGTGAAAAGAGAGACGAAGGTGGGTCATTAGTGGAGAAAACATTTCCTACTTTTGGACAAGCGACTTACATCGTTTTTTACAGCGCAAATCAATTTGAAATATTTTCCCCCAGCAATTTGTTTTCAAGGGGTGGCCTTAGGTTACAAATGTGATCAAACAGTAACAAAAAGTTGGAAAGAGGATCAAATGAGTGAAAACTATGATTAGGCACAGTTGGTGTCAGTTAGGGGGCTCACGTTTTATTCCTGGCTCTACGCAAGTCAACTCTGTAACCAGGAAGTCACGTGAGTGAGTCTGAGTCTTGGTCCAGCATCTGTCCAATGTGGGAATCGATGTGTGATAAAACCTTTACTACTTATGCGGTTGCTTGGTGAGTGATGGATATGAAAGTATTTTAATGTAATAGGCAATGCTTAGTGAGATTTTTATTTTATATTCCCTGGTATGCAGTATAAAAACAAACAAATGCTTGAATCTGTTTCTTTGACTTTTTTTTTTTTTTTGCCCTACAAGTTCTTTGCCATCGATAAGTCAACCTTTCAGTGGTTTTCACAGTATGCAAAGCATGCACCAGCTTCTCTCTCTGATATTTCTAAATCACCAAGATGATTATACTTGTGAAGAAAATATCTCTTCTCTAGTTGCACCCAAGTGCCATCTCGAAGAGATGGCCTCGATTAATGCAGTAAACTACCCCGAAAGTAATATAGATCGGCAGGAAGAATAAGTAAAACTACACAAAACTCACACTCTCAATTTCGCTAGAAGATAAAAAATTATATAATCTTCAAGTCACCTGTAAGTTAAAAAAAAAGTTAACATCAAATCTTGGCAGAGCCGTAGTTCACATTTTGGGCACAAGCCCTAGGAAAACAGTATGGACAAGAAAGAGAAGAAGGAAGTGAGGGTGAAAATAAGAACTGATTTGCAACCATCGCTAAAAAGAACGTCAGCCTGAAGCATAAAATGCTGCAGAGTCCCGGGAAATCGCGGTGGTGACAATGAGGAGGGGACCTCAGCATGCGTGAATCAAAGTGGCTGTCCTCGAATGGCACTGCCTCAGGGGGAAAAAGATACAAAAGAAGCGAGGTGTACCCTTTGGAAACTGGGTGAGAAGAGAAAAAGTAAGTGAAAGGGGGTCAATTTTAGGTCCTGCAAGAAAAATAGAAAAACAAAAACTTGGGGACATGCAATCTCTCCCACTCCCACCCCTAAATAATAAGATAAAAAAAGAAAAACATAGTATACTTGGTTACATCGACAGAATCTCTTCATCTAGGAATCTTGTGAACGCTTCAAATCCACGAAATGAATAAGGCAGCCTGAATTTACACCAAATTATTATAAAATAAAATGGAAAATAAGAAATCTATCATCTTATGAAAATGCCCCCTGCCAAAGTATACCATAAAGTGAAAAAAGTCACGACACAGCACTACCAAGTAAATTAAATCAAGCACCTGAAGATGTGAAAACCATCTTAAATCAGACATAACTGTGTGAGACAAGGATCTTACGTCTAGCCAAGCTCTCCTTCAAATATCAAGGCTATAGAAAAACCGTTTTCAAAATGTAAGAATGCAGGGAATACTGTACACATTAGCTCTTCTCAAACAGTCTTCCGGAAGATGAGCTGCACTGGACCGAGAACTCACTGGGGGATTTCAGAAGGAATGGTGGTGAGCATCTAATATACTTACCAGATCTAGGAGTAAAACAAAGGTGGGGGGAGGGTAAACACATACTATCCATTTTATATGACAAAATGGAAATAATGCAGCTAAAGATGGAGAGAAAGATAGAAAAGCTGAAAGAGAATAAGTTCATTGAGAGTATAGCTCAGGTAGTCATTGGGAGTCAAAGAACTCCACTGAAAACTGACCACTGAGATAATGAAAGATTAAATAAGAAGCAGGGACATTAAAAATGTATAAGTTCGAAGGCAACCAAGAGCACAAAAATACAAACCCTACTAAGTTCCAAAAGGAAAAATAAAGGGCAACCAGCTTTATAAAGAAGTTATCGATAGACGATAGAATGAGAAAGACAGAGAAACATAATAATAGGAGATACTCGATCCAAGACAGGTCAAATGGATTAAAAACAAGTAAGAATTTACAAACAGCAATCAAGTTTTAATGATGGAGGAAAACCCTCTTTACAATAGCAACAAAGAAGATAAAACACTTTTATGAATAAACGTAACAAGAAATGTGCAACGCCTATACAAAAATACTTTTAAAAGCTCCTGAAACACCCAGAAGTATACAAAGGAAGTGATACGAAGTGGAAAAATATTCTTTGTTCTTGGAGAGAAGACTCAGCATCATAAAGTTATCAATTCTTCCCAATAATCCTTTCAAAGACCAGATAGAAAAATGGGCAGAAGACATACCCAGATAATCTATGAAAAGAAGTAAAATGGCCTTTAAACTTTCAAAGACATGTTCAATTTTACCCATAAGAAGAGCCATACAAATTAAAACCATACCGATAGACCCTTTCTTTCTCATTCAATTGGAAAAAAATTTTAAAAGCTTGACAGCTGTTGAAAGCAGACACTCATACACCGATGACGAGAATGCAAAATGATAACCTGTATGGAGGGCAATTTGGCAATATTTAATACATCCATTCATGCATCTACCTGTTGACTCAGCAATCCCACAGCTAGGAATTTACTCTGAAGATATCCTCAACAATATAAAATATATTTGCACAGAGGTCTTGATTGTAGCACTCTTTGTAGTTGCAAAATACGAGAGTGACAGAAATGCCCGTACATAAGAGAGTGGTTGACTAAGCTATGGTACATCCACACAGTGGAATACTACGAAGTTGTCAAAAGAGAGTGAAGAAATCTCTATGAACTGACAGGATCTATTTTAAAGTAAAAATCATGTTTTAAGTGAAAAAGAAACCAAGCGCAATACGGCACATATTGCCTTTTGCGTAAAAACGTAAGAGAAGTAAAATATATACCATCTGCGTATTGCTGCACCAAGAAACACGGGAAGGTAAAGCGGACGCCGGTGAGACCCGTTATCTCCAGTGCGTGGGTGGGGAGAGGCTGTGGGAAGAAGTAACATTTCCCCGCACGAGAGCTGGAGCCGGAATCTGTGCCTAATCTGACCCACAAAACTGTTCTAACTCTACATGTGACCCAGTCTGGTCAACCCAAACCCTCCTGCCTTCTTTTTGAAGTTTTGGCTCTTAGAATTATGTTAATGCTTTACATACCACCCTCCCCCCACCTCAAAAAAATTAAATGAATAATGACGAGGAAAAACAGAACCTAAAATGGATGGATTACAAACAGAAATCAACCAACCTTGCTCTATTTCGAATGAATAACAAAACCATAATGAAGCGGGGAGGTGGTGGCACAGACCCCAGTGGCCGTCGGTCCAGAGTCTGTCCCGGTTCCTGCCAGTCCTCATGCCACAGAACGAGGCCCCTTCCCGGGGCCATGCTGAAGTTCTTTATTCAGAGAGGAAAGGCGTGACTCGGTTTGTTCAGAAAAGTAAATTTTCAGAATAAACGTAGATGATTTCAAGTTACAGGTAATTCTCATCCGACCCCAGAAACAAAGATTGTGAAACTACTAAGGGAGATTCAAAAACCCGCACAGGTCTCATGCCGAGTCACCTTTCTTTCTGGATGACATAGATTTATGTTTAAGGACATGGCCACATATTTATGTCATGCGATATTCTACAGATGGGTGGTGACCTGGTGATCTCATGTGCCTGGAGTTTTGATGCTTCTTGGAGCAGCGTTAACAATCAACAAGAGCTACCGGTGTCACAAGAAGCAGAAAGGACAGTTTCCGCACAGACTGACTTGTACCAATTGTCTCAACCTGTCCATTCTTTTTTCTCTATATGGGCTGCGCCCCAGCCTCACGGAACATCATCCGGTTTCCTGAAAGCACCGCGCTCTCTCCCTCCTCAGCGCTACTGTATTTATTTCCAAGGTGAAAGATTTATGCGATTCGAAGAGAAATCAGAGTACGTTGTATTGATTTCGAGACTGTGCTTCTCTGCCTCATCACCCTGGTCAGCTCTCAGTCTTCGAGATGCACCCTGAGCATCATTCCTCTGCTCCCCGTTCTCTGGCTTCCTCAGCGCTCTGTGAGCCCCTTATTCCCACACCCATGTGTATGATTTGGGGGATCTGTGCTCAACAGCAGACTTTGAATCTCACCTGGCTGGGTGTCTACAATTTCAAAGAGCAAGGAATAGTTCAGCCAGAAATTCATAAAATGTCGCAGCTTTGTTGATCAGTGCTCACTGGAAGGGCATTTCGATGAATATGGCTATGCTCCTCCCAAGGTTCAGTCCTGAGGGCACCGATTTGATTTTCGGAAGTGAGAGCCAGAACAGAGCGTCTGCACTGCCACGTGAATCCTTTTTCCTAACCCTTCCATGTTTCTGTTCTCTGTGCATGTTTTTCTAACGGCACGGACGGGGTTTCCGATATTTGGGACCAAATCCGTGTGTGTTCTGGGTGATTTTCATGCTGCTTGAAACACAACCTGTTTTAGGTTGAAACGTATTTGATTTGGGTTTTGAATTTTCAATCAAACACCAGTCGTAGAAGGACATACATTGTGGGCTTATGCTAATCATTTTTCAGGTATTCGCTCGTGTCGTTCTGACGTATTATTATGTATGTGTATTACTATCGTCTTCCCACAGATGAGAAAATTAAGTCACTAAAAGGTTAGCTAACTTGTCCAAGAGAAACAGTATCCTGTGGAGGTTAAAAGCACATGCTAGAACCAGACGCCCCAATTTCGACTACCTGCTCCACCATTTATCAGCTATGTACTCTTGGGAGGGTTACTCAACGCAGTCACCTTCTGACTCAATTTTCTCATCTGTAAATTGGGGATAATAACAGTACAGACCTCACAAAGTTGTTCTGAAGATTAAATGACTCGATATACGGAAAGTGCTTAGGAGAGGGCTGGAAGTAATGTGACCACGTTAGCAAATGGTCCCCAAATCGGGACGCGATGGGCAAAGGACTAGTGTTTAATCTGACCCACAAGCACTGTCCTTGTAACTCTTTGTGGCCTCATCTGATCAACCCAAACCCTCTCGTATTATTCCTCCAAGTTCCACACTCTTGAATATCTCCCTATTACCTTCAGGTGGTGTGAAGAACATCTTACTCCGCCAGTTGGCCTGGCTTGTCCACTGGATTTCAGTGCCTGCTTGTTCCTCCACGGCAGCAAAGTGCACAACCTCAGGCCATGGCATTGGCGTGGACCTGTCCCCTGACGACTCAGACACTAACCCCCCGCGTCCCCTTAGGAGGCCGACCTCACCTCCCCGCCCCTAGAACCCCTGAACCTGGCCTTGACTCATCTCCTGCTCAAGCACCTTAAACAGACACGTGCAGCTCTGCTAGCCAGCAGCTCACACATAAAAGGAGGCCTGGGATGTGAGAGAGGACAGAGAAGCAGGGGGCGCTTCGTGAGAGTGACACAGAGCACGGAAGTGACCTTGAGAGGCTCCGGCAGTGCAGATGATGGGTTTGTGTGCTGACCTCTGGGTCACCCATGAGTGACGATGAAGATGGTGGTGCTGGTGATGAATGTCCCTTTTTGTGCTTCTTATAAAATATGCTAACATTCTTTGGAATAGTAACTTAACTTCCTCTCCCCTTTCAGATACTTTCCCCTTCGTGAAAATGTTTTTTGCATCCCACGTTATGCCTTAGTAATACAACCTGTCGGAACAGGGGTTTAATACATGCCAGACTCTGTTCTCAGATTTTCACTAGCAAGGCTGGGATTTGAACCCAAGGCAGTCTGGCTCCAGTGTCTGCTCTAACTACAGTCCTAATACAGCCTCTAATACACAGCTTAGTCACCCACTTCCATCTGTAAGGCACAGACTGTTGCTACAGGGGCACATGAGTCAAAGAAGCAAAAATTGAACAGAAGCATGGTTGCTGAGGGCAGAGCGCAGTGCCAGTGTCAGGCTGCCAAGGACTGACTGTCCACGCCATGGCTACTGGACACACACCATGCCTGCCAGGAGCTCTGCTGGACATCACAGGGCGCTGGTATCAGCTTTCGTGTGCAGTGGAAAAAAGAAACGCCCCATCGACCTGTTTTCACGACACTATTTTGCAACACAGAAATTATTGCTTTCAACTCAAGCCAAAAGTTATTTCCTGAGTCACCACTTTCTGAACTGCGTCCTTACTCTGAGCTGTCCTCACTGAAACAATGACCACTGTGTGTGAGCAAAGCATTTCGACAGCCCCCACCTACAGCAAAAAATAAGCACATGAATAAATAATGAAGTTGCAGAGGGAACGGACTTGCTTGTAGAAGACCTTAAAAAACAAGTCTAAGGTGTAATTTTTTGAAAATCCACAAAATCAAAGGCATTTAAAAAATGCTTGTTTAGTCAATGAGATAAATTTTCTAAAACGCGATTTTTAAATTTCAAAATTTTTCAGGGTTGCTTATCTTTTTTCTCAGTCTTTTGTGATGAAATTCCATAATTAAAATGCATTTAAACTACTTTTCTAAAAATAAAACCCCAAATCTTAAAGAACCAAGGCTTCTGAATCCCCCCCGGGCAGTGCCACTGGGAGGGACGTGCGTGACAGGCAAACGCTCTCAGTGACTCTGCTGCACGATTTTCCGCCTGCACCTCGGACAGCCAGTCGAGAGACAGCTCGCCTCATGGATTCTGGGAAGGCGGCATCTGAAAATGCCAGTCGTTTTGAGTTACGGGGTGTCTTAAATCTGTCCTTTGGTGAGGAATTTATAGGAGAGGGGGAAAAAAAGCAACCGGTAACACTATTTCGCCCCGTACCCACGTTTTCAATGGTCAAATGACCAGAGAGGGGATTCTGCCAACAACTCAAACAACGCATTTGGCCCCATTTCGTGGTGGTGGCAGGGTCCAGGAGAGGGGCAGGTGGCCCAGATGCTCGCTGTAGTTCAGTGACACGTTCTTCATCTTCAGTCTGTCCAGGGATGACTCGATGGAGGAGAATTCTGACTCGGCCCTGACCGGGCCTACGTCTTAAATAACCTATTAATATCCTTTTGCCTCTCTCATGTCAGAAGTAAAAGAAGGCCAGACCAAAGTCCCTTAGCTCTAAAATTGAGTGCATCATACAATAGCTATAAAGTCAATATTTAGTGTTAGGTCCATTTAAAATGCCACGCCTTGGAAATATTTTAATGTGCCCCCTGGGAACCAGTGCTGATGGATGGGGGTATTACCTCGTGAGCCCATATCCCGGGTGAGGCCAGCTTAAGAGTGGGTTCTTCTGCTCTGTCTTACGTGTGCTAGGGGGTGACGCAGGGCCGGTGTGGGGGCGGACCGAGGAAAGGAGAAACGGAAGAGGAGGGGAAAGAAGAGATAGAAATGGTTATCGAGTAGCCTCAGAAGGCCAGCTTTCTTTGTTTACATCTTCCCCACCCTCTTTCCTATTGTTTAGCTCGGGGTCAGACCGATGACTGAGCCGCCCTCTAAAGGGAGGAGTCAGAGACCCCGGCTCCCTAGACTGGAGAGATGGCAGTGGGCAGACGAGGAGCCCCGAAATGTCCATATTTTTTCGTTTCTCTGAGACCATATGAGTAGGAATGGCACCAGTTAAGTCCACGTTCCTTTGATGGAATTTCTTTTTTCTCCCAAGCAGATTCATGAAGTAGGGTGCTGACACACTGCACCCCAGTTTCTCCTTAGTGAGGTGGTAAGGACAGCCCTCTCCCTCTCTTGCTCCTCATGGCACATTTCCAAAAAACCCACCTGATGTCTATGCTTGGAGTGGAAAGCTAGCAAGGGCTGACGATGACGGGTGACCAAGTGACATTGGCCACCAGGCATTTGGGTCCCGCCTCTAGAGCACGGTGAGGTAGGAGGGACGGGTAAGGGTTGGAGAGGGATAAGATAACTGGGTTGAGGCCTGTTCATAAAGGTTTTGTGTGCCAGGCTCTGTCATCTCCCTGCTGTGCCGAGACCTTTTGCACACGCCTTACTCCTCACGCCCGGTCCCCACCCCCAGCATCTTCTCTGCAATCACCACCACCCCACAGAGCCTTCTGAATCGTATCGCTACAGCTCTTGACCACCAAAGCCAACTAAGGACTGGTAACAAGGAAGCGCCTGCTGTGTCCTCCACCTTCAGCTTTAAAACACACTCTTAAAAATCCCATGACTCCTTTCGTGCCTTTGTCGTTATAGTTCATCAAAATCTCTAGTTTCCACGAAGCCTCGCCGCCAAGTCAAGGAACGTCATTCTCCCGCCCTCTTCCCAGGGCTCCCCAAGGTCTTTCTGGTCTTCCACCCTTCCCATCATTCCATGCTGAAAAGCATCATTCAACAAGCAAACAAGCATGGGGGCGAGGAAATGCCCTGAGACATCTCGTTGTGACAGTGAGCTGATTTAGAAGCAAAATGACAGATCGGGAGCCAAGACACGAGACGGTGGCGAGCGCTGTTAGAACATGCATGCACCCCGGCTAAGCTCTGGGCCACACGGTAAGAAACAGAAATTAGTCGAAATGGCTGGATCATGCAATTATTGGGAAAGAAGCTGCCAGCGAAGAATAAAAAAGTGTGAATACCTGTGTAGATCATAGCTTCCTCCATCTTTATTTCCTGATATAGGAAAATAACAGAGTAATTTATGTTAGCTTTAGGACTCATAAAACCGTTCGCTATGAAGTGTAGTGTTTCATGCACAACATCCAAATCCTAGAAAGGAACATATTGTGTTGAATACAGACAGTGCTGAAGTCCGACAGAGCTTTTCTATTAGACAGGTTCAAAATGAAGATTGAAAGCTATAAATAAAAAGGTTTAAGATAAAACATATAGGCGTTCACACGAGAAAGGAGGAGAACCCATTTAAAAGCAGTAAGTAAGGAAGTCCTTCCCCACGTCTGTGGAAGTCTCAGTAAAAGTTAAATTCTGGTTATTTTTAGACAAAACACTTGAAGAAAAGGGCCGATAATCATCTCCCTCTGGAGTTGTCTGGAAAGTGGAGAGAGCCACACGAAGCATATCAGCAATAACTGGCTCCACCTGGTGTGTCATTTCGCCATAGAAAGACTCTATCAGGTTTCACCAAGTAGAGTTATGTCATCACCAACGAGAGTGCTACGTTCTCTGGGGGAGAAATACCTGGGTGTAATACTTCCAGTGTCTCTAATAGTTGGATTAGTTTCCAGGCCTTTTTTTTTTCTTTTTGTAAGATTTGAGGAAATAACAGATAAGCAGATATTTGAAAAGACTGGAGTAGGGTCAGCGACCGAAAGACCTAGTTTGCGAGTGAGGGCTGGACTCTTCCGGCTGGCAGCTAATTTCGCTAAGGCGCTGACTGAGAAGGGTTGACTGACAGCTGATATGAGACCTCTCACACAGGATTTATAATGTCTTATGGGACTTTGTCACAGCTCGAAAGCCTTCAGGACCCTAAAATGGTAGAAATGACAGGTGATGAAGAGGATCATTTTAGGATGCTCCCCACCCCCATCCCTTCCAAGTCACATGACTCAGGGAGCTGCTGAGTTTTATGGCTGGCGATGCTGGCCCTGTGCAGGACCCAGAGAGACACAGGCTGTTAAGGACTCTGAGAAAAGTCAGCTGTATAACAGAGGGTTTCTGCAAACTACTCCCCACTGTCTGTGAGTCCAGCTCGTTACCCTTTGGGGGTTGGCGTGCTGTGCCGATGTCAATGGCCTTGGCCTAGTTCAACTCTTTCTCCTATGGACAGCGGTATTTACATTTCTATAAGAATTATGAGAAAATAAGTATTCTCATTAACTAGGAAAGAGCTGGGGCGGACACTGCAAAGGGCTGCATCCCCATGAGCCGAAGGAGAAACAAGTTAGTTTAACACTTCAGACCAGGGAGAGAACATCTGGTGGGTTCCATACAGGCCCGCTTACATTTTCAGATCCCAAGACGACGATGGCTCAAATATCTCGAGTTTCACATGGGAAATGCTGGCAAAAGAAATTAATTCACTGCGTCATGAGCGGGGGTCCAAACGGGGGAGCTCCAAACTGTGATAAGCAAAAATGGGACCTTGAGCGTTTCTGCGCAAATTCTCTTAAAAAGAATACGATATCCTGGTTCACCTAGAGTATGTCTTATGACCGTTGACAGCAATGACAAATAAATCCCCAACACTGTTGTCCCATCTTCCGATGGTTGCTTCTATCAGGAATTGAGGTTTGACAGACTAGACCCGTGGGAGAGTCTGTAATGAAACCTTCACCAAACCTTTTGGCGCGTTACATTTTTCATTGATATACTCAGAACGAAATTTAGAGAAGTTATGTTTGGCATTGCCTGGAAAGCTTTCCCTCGAATTATCCCAAATTGTATGCTTCTATGCATATAAACATTTCAAAGGTAGAAAGCCTGACAAACACAAAAGAATGTTCCCTTGACAAACACAAAAGTTTTTCCCTTACCCACTTCGAGGCCCTTAGGTCTGGGGTTGCACTGCCTATGCCCTTGGCAGCTTCTCAGCTCCATCAGCTGGACGTGCAGCTGATTCAGAACTCCTCGCTCCACCGTGTGCACTGTATTGGTGAGCTGTGGATCGAGAGGCCGGGATGACATTGTTAAGCTCGTGTGCTGGTTATTCTATTCTCAGTAACCTTCAGAAACAATGGAAACATAGTGACTTACCTGGTAAGGATCTGTATTCATATCGAAATACTCCAAGAAGCCAGTGGCGAACTCGCAGAAAAGAAAATTGTGCGTCTCGTTCACCGTACGCAGACACCAGTAGGTGTTATTGTTAGAGCTGGTGCAAGCACAGAAAGACCCCACTGTAGGTCAAGAAGAAAAACAAACTGAACAGAATGAACACAACAGAGGCGGGCCAGCCACTCCAGCGTGCCCTTGTCTTTACACTTCAAGACCTGCATTTTCTTTTTTTGTAAGTACGTGTGTGGGCGTGTTAAAAATAACTGTTTTCTTCCCTCTCTACACAAAGAGGGGAGACATGAGCTGATGTGATCTTGGATCAGGTGGTGTGCTTGTCTGCTTATTCGCCCCGTGTTTATTTGGCACCTCCTTTGTGTCAGGGGGTACAGCGTCTCACAGACATGGTCTCATCTTGAGAAACTTACAGTCTGGTAAGGGAGACAAATGTTAAGCAAAACCAACAACGAAACACAAACAAATGTGGTACGTTCTGTGGAGGAAAAAGACAGGCTGTAGGAAAGGGGCTTAACCCAGTCTGAGGCACAGAAAAGGTCTCTGTGAGAAGTGACATCACCCAGCTCTGAGGGTGACGAGGTCAGGGACAGGCACAGGCGTTCAGGTGGGTGAGGGGTCAAAAGCCTTTTAGGGAGCAGGAATAGCATATGCAAAGGCCCTGTGGTGGGCGGGAGCCTCGGATGCTGGAGGTAGAGAGAAACGCCAGGCAGCTGAGGTAAGGGAGCGTGGGAGGGAGTGGGCCAGAGCAGGACAGAACGTGGACGCAGGTTTTTGTTGGACATGTTAAGGGTTTTGCTCTTTAGCCTAAGAAAAACAGGACATAGTCAATAAGGCTCTGAACCCTCCGAGCAGAAGAGACCAGAAAGAGCAGGAGAGGAGTCTGGGAGATAGACTCAGGTGAGATTTCTCGGGCGTCTTGGGCAGGATGCTCTCGGCTCAGATGGGGAGAAGCAGGCAGAGGTGTGAGGAACTCCTGTTAGTTACGACACACTGTGGCTTCCTCTTTCTCAATACTCATCTTCAAAGGGGCTCGCCACTCCTGCACATGACAAATCCGCTACTTCAAGAGCCCTGCTCCTGCCATTCCCTTCATCTGGGGTGCCCCACCCCCCTCGACAATGACCCCTTTCACATGGGTTGCTTCTCTTGGCCGATTAGGCTTCAGCTGAAATTTCACGTCTCCAAAAGTCCTGTTACCGCCCGCCCTCCTCTACAAGATTTTAATAACTCTGATCACCATCCTCACAGCGCGCTATGTTGCCGTTGCTGCATTTCTCCCATTTATTTTCCTCACTTGTACCTCACCCCCCCCCAGAAGGTGCCAGAGAGCAGATGTGGCGTGTCTGCTTTACTGTTGTGTCCACGCTGCTCCCCAGGGCCTGGTGGGGGCACAGTCCCCACCCCGAGCCGTGTGAATGACTGTCAGAGATCCCCACCCCGACTTGAGGGAACCCCACTGAAAGCTGAATGGTATGCCTTCCCGAGTTCGCTCAGCCTTCATGCGACTGTAAAGTTAAACGCAAACATGGACACTAAAATAAGAAGCTTCAGAATAGGAAGACAAAACAAAAATTCTCATGGGTTCTGCCCGGAACAGCCCATGGACTCCTGGGCATCTCGGAACCCCAGTTTGAGAAACGCTGACCCGGGTGGTTTCCTGTCACCCTGCCAGTTAGAAGATTTGGCGTTTCAGCTACTCCAAGGGGACAGTAAGCCTTCAATCGGATGACATGCCGCAGAATTCGGGGTGTTATTGCTACGTGAGCTCGGTGAATGCTGTGTGCAGACCACTGAAGCCACTCTAAGCATTGATTTTAAAAGTGCACAATTGCGATTATTCCATATCCTCAGCCACATCTACGTAAAACCAGATATTCCGTGGCGTCCCCCTCACTCTGAAAGCGCAGTGCTAGGCGCCGAAGGGGACTGAGGCTAACCAGGACGCCGTCCCCCGCATTCACGGAGCTCGCGCTCCCTTCCGGTGCACTTGAAATAAAGCAGGAACGAAATACGTTTGGGCCTGACTCATTCATCCATTTAGTTATCTAGTTATAGAGCAGTCCTACTGGGCAGGAACTGTGTGAAATATCAGGAGAAAAACCCACGGAGAGCTTGGCGCTGTCAAACAAAACACCCCCCAAAGATTTCTAAAGAAAAAAAAATTGGGCAAAAAATTTCTAGTTGCCAATATAGAATACAGATCCCCGCCCCCCCCCGCCGCAAATGAAATCTTCTAGACTCCTGGTTCTATGCTGCCGAATTCCTTGTCTCAGTAGCTGTAGCGTGAGTTGCTGGCCCCGGCGTGGTGGCAGAGAGTGGCGTTTAGAACGGGGGACTCACGGTTCCAGAAGGGGGCCGTCTGCCAGTGGTTGTTGTCGTGCGTGAAGCAGGTGAGGCCGGGGAGGCTGCACTCCTCCCCCTTCCTCTGCCGTTTCTTCTCCTTTCTCTCCTTCTTCCTCCGTCGGCTCTCCTTGAAAAGCTGTAGTTTGCTGTCCACTTCCTGAGCGGCCTCCCTGTTCCGATCAGAGGGGCTTTTTAATGGCCAGAAAGCGCTTTCTCGGTTAAAAGTAGGATTGTTGCTAGGACCCTCACACAAATATTTAGACACATGACAGCAGATACGCAATAGTAGATGGCTTTTATTTTCCACGGAGGCCCTCAGACACCATCGGTGACGGCGAGGACAAATCCGCTGGGTGACGGCTCTCTGAGGAGTTCACTCAGCATTCACAGCATCGACATTTTCTTCCTCATTCACATGTAAACACGGATGGAAGGAAATGTCAACAGGAACCAGCAGACCCTGCTGGCCACCTGGTTTGGACGAACGACTTAACGTCCTGGGCTGTCAGTCATGAAGTCCACGGCTGGTTGGACTAGATGGCTTGGATTCTAAAATTTTTTGATAAATTCGACAATCTAGGCTTGGAAAGAATTTTCTTTTTTTTTATTATCTTGGCTTCACCGGAAAGGCTCAAAATTTGTCGAGGCTCAAATACTAAATCCCATTCTCATGCAAAATTTGCCATTTAAAAAAAAAATACGTATATTTCTTCCACCTTCAGAATTGCCCACCACAGTGACCTAATCCAGGGGGATCCACACCTCCCAGTCGCTCTGCATGAACGGCCGCGTGTGGAGTCATCTCTGGTTACGTACGACACAAGAGCTCGACACAAGAGCTCACACGGAGCTTGCCCAGCCCCCCGGAGGGCTCCGTGGCATCGCCCTGCTCCCCTGGCAAGGTGTGGGCTTCTTTTCAACTTCTGGAGCCAGACGCCTTCCCGCCTGAAGCTGCTTTTCCTAAGCAGCATCCCTCGGAATGCAGGGGTCCCTACAGCCTGTCAATGCCCAGGGGACAGTCCTTCACTCCCAGCAAATGTGAGAACAGGGTTACTTACTTGAATGGGTGAAGATGGCTCTTTAATTTCTCTTGCTTTTTGACACCTTTTTCTTTATTGTAATAGCTACAGGCGAGAAGATGAAAAAGTGAGTCTTCACAATTATGCATGTGACTAAACAACTTATCTTATAAAAAAGAAAGCGTGGGGGGAGGGAGGAGGGGAGACGTAGCTGGGGTAAAGGGGGTCAAAAATGTGGAGACAGAAATCTAACCATGGGAGGTGAACACACGGTGTGTATGTATATATATATATATGTACATACACACACACACACACATATATGTGCCTTACTGTTAAAGTGTACAGATGAAACTTATTGGATTTCGTTAACCAATGTCACCATAAAAATAAATTTAAAAAATCAAAAAGAAATAAAAAAGAAAGCGAGATAGAAGGAAGGCAGTAACTACCTCAGCTTAAGGGGACTTTTTTTTTCAAACCTTCTAATTCGGTTTATGACATACTTAATTTGACCTAAATAGTTTAGGTCATTACAGGACATGATAACGAATGCGTTTAGTTACGCTTTCCATGGGTAAGAGAGACGGGTGTGCACAGTGAGCCTGGGAGGGAGGCGTGGGGTGGATGCTCGCTCACCTCTGCTTGCTGCAGACACAGTCGTCGGGCTTCCTTCGCTTCAGGTGACCCCTCACTTCTCTCAAATTCTTAATTTTATCTTGCAAAGCTTCGATCTGGGAAACATGTAATCCAACCGTCACATTCCCAAGAGCAGGATTTTCTACGCTAAGTGCCTTATTTTCTGTGATCCGTAATTATAATTAGTTGCTCATCTGAGATGATAATTAACTTGGGAAACAAACTGAGCAGAGACTCTATCTAACCTCCACATCGCAACCGATGCGCTACAGTAAACATTAACAGATGTCTCTTGAATAATCGAATTATTTTCTCGTAAAGATTTCAAAAGGTCATCGGGCAATCCCCATTCTTTGTCACACTCGATTTTGTTTTCAGTCAGGATTCTCGCTCTATCGCTGGAGAATGAGAAACACCTGCTATTGTATTTGTCACATAATTATATAAGGATGAATTGTCCACGCAGTGTGCCCCGTCGGTAGGGCCCGTGAGCCGGGTTTGCCTTTGGATTAGACCCTCCCCTCACACAGCCACGGCTCACCTCTTTATCGATGTATGCCTTGTGGTCCTTCCAGGCTTTAGCTGACTGATACAGTTCTCTCTCGCAGTGGATTGTATCATTTGGAAGAATAAAGCACCTGCAAAAACAAACAGCAAACATTGGAAATAGGTTTATATTTTAACACTTAAAAAAAAACAACAACAAAACATTAGAAATATCAAAGGAAACTTAATTATCCTCTAAACTCTTAATCTGGGTGCAAGCGGTAGTTTGGACCTGAGCCACAAACTAGGATGAGAGGGAATGTGTCCTGGCTACAGGCGTGGGCACAGGAGGGTGGCAGAGAGAGATCACCACTAAAATCGCTTTCCCAAGTGGCTCTCGGGATTCACGTCCCCATGAAGAGATACCACCAAAAATCTCCATCAAATATTGTAGGGAAATAGACGGGGTCTTCACAATTATAATGGAAAGGGCTTGTTGGAAGAAATGCAGTTGGGAGGGGGTTGTCCATCCCATTCGTTTCCTTACCGAGAGCCTGCCTGAGAGGCCCCCTGACGTCTGAGGCAAAGCAGCAGCCCCAGGGAGGGAGGGGGCTGTGGGGGTGTAGGGGGTGGGGGTGTGTGGGAGGGGGATGGGCTGGATCAGTAACGTAAGAGGAACAGACCCTGGTCTAAATCTCTGGGCGCGGAACTAGAGCAACTGCAGGCGCCCGGAGACCCATCCCAGAGATAAACATCCCGCCCGCCTCCCCAAAGCGATGACACGACAGGGCAAACGAAGATCTTAGTAATAAATTCCGACAGGAAGTGTTTCTCTGTCAGGAGGGTGCGTAGGTTTTGGAAGGGCCTTAAGGACTGAGGGAGTCGTCGGAACTGGGGGGAACCGTCTCCCTTCCCTGTCCCCCCACACCCGAGGCCCTCGGCGCTCCCGGGGTCTGGTCGGGGGAGGTGTTTCGGCCTCTTACATCCATTCCCCACCCACACCATCTCTCTGGAAGCTTCTCCAGGACCCACGGTTCTCCCTTGTGCTGTTGCATCTCTGAGGCCCTGACTGCACAGCTGCTCCGAGCCACAGCGACACGAAGAGCCCCCCAGGCCGGGGGCCGGCTCCCCTCTGAGCTCTGGACGCCCGCGGTGGCAGAGCTGCACGCCTGTCAGACTGGCTCTGGCCAGTCCCCAGCGGGTCAGTCTTCACGTGAAACTGAACCCAAAGCACCCGCCCGAACCTCCGCCTGTCTGGCCACCCCTTGCTTCTTTCGCCCGCTGCCCTACGAGGCCAGCCCCTGGGCAGCGCCTTGCGGAGTCACCTTACTTTGTGTAAAGGGACAGATGGTGGCACTACGGGAGGCGGGGGGATGGATGATTTTGAACCCGAGCCTCGCGAACACCCAAAGCGCCCTACTTGTGGGTCACTCGCACGGTGGTGGGCAGGCCCACGGCGTTGCCGCTGTGGGCCAGCATCGCGTCCCCGTCGCCACCGCTGGCGGCCTGGCGACCTCCCGGGCCGTTGCGGCCCTCGTCGTGACGCTTGGCGATGTTTCTCGGTCGCGGCGCCTGCAGTTCTTCTTCCTCCAGGTTTATGTCGTATATTTCGCCTTCAAATTCGACCGACAGGGAACGCGTCTGCCGAGTGTGGACAAATCTGGGCTTGTACTCTGGAAATAAGCGGGGACGCGTCAATACAGGGGTTCAGATGTACAGGAGGAGAGAAGAAAGCGATCACCTGACTCGATGAGCATGGTGGGCAGGGGCAAGCGGTACGCACGGCATTGCGAAGGTCACCACGCTGCCGTGGACAGGCCCCTGGCATTCCGGTCCTGGCCATGCCTCTGCATCATGGTTTGATGGGTGGGCTCTGGTCTAGGCCACCCCATCGCCCTGTGAGGGCTGCCATGCTTCTCTGGGCCTTGGGGGATTGCTAAGATGTTCCACTTAACTGTGAACTTCTACATTGGCAGTTTGTTTGAATAAGATTATATTCCCCATTATAATAGTAATAATAATGATGATCATTTGTTGAGCTTTTGCTATGCATTATTCATCATACTTATCTCTAATCTATGATTTTGAAAGACAGGTAGTATAATAAATCTTTACATTAAAAAAAACTTATCAGATTGTCCAAACAGGCTCATGAATTTGGTGTCGTTATTCTTATTTTGCGGACGAGAAAACTGAAGCTTTTAATGTTACACAGTAGGTTCACGTTCTAAGTCATTTGGATTCTAAACACCATGACGTCTTCCTACTACGTTGGGATGCTTTCTCAAAAAGGCAAATGCTGTAGACACTTGCTATTTGCATAAATAAGAGAAGACTGCTATGAAAAAAATTAAATTTTGCAAAAGCTTTCATCAGCCAACAGCCTTTTAATACCCGGCAGATGGAGGGTTATGCTAGGGGAGGCCAGCGTGTCTTCTGGTCACTATAGGCCACTGTCAAGGGTGTAGTGTGCTGCGTGAGAACTTTCACATGTGAACACTGGCCCCTGCTTGTCAGATGCGCTTAGGCTCTGTGGGTGTGCTCACGTGGCCCTCCTTCCCGAGCCTCTAGAACAGGAAGGGGGATAGGAATTAGAATCGCCTCCCTCTGCAGGATCCTGCTCTGATGGCAGTTTTCAGACGAGGAAATGCCTCCTGCTCTCAAATACATAAGATTCCTGGCTAGAAACAGGGGCCTCAGACTTCTTCGGTTTGTGCTCAATATTGAAATATCAATGTGCTTTCTGAACAGTGCTTAGGGAGCACCATCGGACTTCCTGGGAGAGAAGAGGCTGCCCCCGCTTCTGAGCTGAACAGTGTAATCGGCTTCTGTCCAGAGTTAGTGTCACGGGGCCTTGTTCCTTGTGGGTTTTCCATTTGACATCTTTGTGCAAATTATTAAACCTGGCATTTTCTGTCAGGGAGGAAAGAAAATCTCCCAGGTTAATGGATCTCAGCCTTTTGGGTTATGGACGCCTTTAAGAACTTGTTGAAAGTTACAGACATCCAGAAAAATGTGCATATATATATATACACATAGAATGTACTTAAATTTTTGGTTGAAATATTAGAGGGTTCATGATCCGCTAAAGTCCATCTGTAGAATCCAGGATAATAAAAAAAGCCTGCTCTAAGGGCTCCCACTATTCCAGTGAATGATCTGATTTCCTAATTTTGGACTTGGAATTGAGTTTAATAATGTATTTTATGTATTTCCAAATCAGTATGGAAAAGAATAACCACAGAAATGAGTCACTTTTCATTTTGTGCCACTAGATGGCACTAGACTCCCATTCTTTTACGAAAGTTAGGGGATCCAGTTTTCAATGTCTGCACGATCATTGGAATCTCAGAGCGTCTGACAAGAGTTTTTATAAAGTAACGTAAGGTAAACCAATCAGAACATTGGCATCGAGGTAAAACAAAACTGACCTGAACTATAATACCCTTTGCCTCACTGATAGCTCTTCTGTCTATGTGCGTGCATGTTTTATGCCTGCTGCTTTCGCGGAATATACTGTATTCCATGCTTAAGTGAAAAAGCAAAATTTCAAATGATCTTAGCTTTTGTATTTTAAACAGAACAATTATTTGCTTTGAGCCTTAAAACTATGCATGGATAATATGTAAAATGCAGAAGGAGCGAGCCTTTCTTCCCTCTCTATCCTTTCTCTAAGGCCTGGGCCTGCCCCTGGGGTGGTCACCACGTGTGCCTTACTTGGGGTCCCCTGGTTCCTCAGGAACTGCCTCTGGCTCTTCCTCTGGCTTCTGCTGGCACGGTACCCAGACTCTCCACAACTGCACTCTTTGTCCTTGTCGTGGAAGCCACGGGAGTAGAGGTTCCGCGTGCTCTGCCGGATGGGGAGCAGGTCACCGGATCCTTTGCACTTGTGAATGCGAAGCTTGCCAGATGTGTCCTCAATGCACTGCCACTTCTGCAAAAGCCAACGCGAAAGCAGCTTACGGACCCCGGTCCAGGTGTGTTTTACGGAGGACTGCCGCGTTAGTGTTTACACGCGCAGGCAACCCCGTTAATTGAGAGCGCGTGGAGAAAGGCAAGCTTTTAAGGGACCCTGCAATAGGTCGCCTCTCAGTCCTCTTAGTTACATCTCTCGTCACAGGGAAATACACATGACAACAAAATCATTGGGAATCGGAACTACTTCCGTGACACTAGAGCCCAAAATCGATATATAAATCCTGGGCATCCAGACTAAACAGTCTTGAATGAAACACGTGAAAGCCCTTCCTTCACCAGGCACAGAGCACAGCTGTCAGGGCTGGCTCCCCAGACTCCTCTTTCTCCGGAAAAACAAAAGTGAAGGCTTTGTCCTCGGCCCCCGAATTTCTAATGCAAGCCAGGGAAGGAAGAGTGGCACATGAGGGGGACAGAGATGAGTTTAATCTGAGCCCATCACGGGGTGAGCCAACTCGCATGCACTCCAGACGTTAGCAGACGTGTCTGGCTGTCCTTCGTGCCTTTCCTTGCCCGGCAGACAAGATGCTCCCAGAGACATCGTCCACCTGCCCAAGATACGTGCACGGGGAGCTGGCACGGGGTTTCCTAGTCTGAGCCTTCTGTAGGGACTGCTGCAGATAGATATAGCCACCTTAGTTCTGGATGCCTATGACACAGCAGCAGGTCTAGGTGTCTCTTGTTTCCTGAGAATCAATCAGTGCTTCTCCTGGGGGTCATTTCTATCTTAAAGACCTAATTACCTTTAAGATAGGGTCCTTCCTATCTTAAAGACCTAATTATCTTCCTTTAATTTTTTATTCTCCCCTTTCTTCCTCCCTAAAATGTTCACTGGGGATGCAGAAAAAATACCGACCTTAATTTTAAGTTGATCATGGTTATCACAACATGCTATAATGTAGTGTTATCAAACGTTTTGTCTTTTATGAGTATCGCCTGTGTGTAATTATGTTTAGATGGACACATTTCTAAATGGACACATTTCTAAACAGTGGCCAAAACAATAACAATTGTAAAATCATGTGTTGTTGTCTCAGCTATATATTTTCAAATATATATTAAAACGTAGAAAATGATTAAATAAAAGACATTCTTTCAGGCACCACATAAAATAATCTCGTAAAGCCCCTCGTTGTACTTGTACAATATTTGGGGTAACGTTTTGATTTCAATGTGTCCTAAGACAAGGCAAGGTTTGACCAACGGTCCCAGATGACTTAGTCAGCAGACAAATGACACTTGTGTACCAAATAGTGTGCCACCATCCACAGTGGGCCGAGGGACAGAGTGCAGCCTTGTTTTCTGTACTCCAGAGTCATCCACCTTCGATTAGTGCTGAATTATGCCAGTGGCCTTTGAGTTTCTACCACAGAGTTCCCAAATCTCAGACACACAGAACTCGTTCCATGATTTCCCTTCAGCCCCTATACACTCTTGATGCTATCGAATTTGATTATTTCAAGCCACATCAAGCTACAACTTTCTTTCGTGGCTCGGACAGAATGTCTTAAATGTTCAGCCTCTCCATCCTGAGAGCCAAGGCAACTAACTACCTGTTTACAAAGCCATGGAAAGGCAACATAAACAAGAATGGTCTAAGGACTAATTAAGTTAGAGACGATTTAAATAAAAAACAACAACCCTCCCCCCCAAAACAAACAAACATATAAAAAAAAACAAAAACAAAAACCAAACCATGAAGTCGCCCTGACTAGGCACACAGAAGTTATGCCAGACAATGGGATTTTCAAAAGCTCCCCTGGTGAGTCTAACGAGCAGCTGAGGTCAAGAAACACTGCTTTAAAGTCACGAAATCTGGTTACTGGACCTCTTTGCAGCCGGATCCCATGAAAAGGGCAGGAGGAATAGATTTAGGTCTCAGGAGCTCAGATGAATGAGTCTTTGAGAGGGGTGCATGTGTTTTAGGCGTGTGCGTGAAAAGGATCTGGGTCAAGAAATGTGCTGACGGAGCCAGGCCCGAGCATGACGGCAGCCGAACGGCACACATGAGCAGCTCATGGCTAAACCAGTTCTCACTCTCGTCCCACAGTTACTTGACGAGTGACAGAACTGAGTCTTCTTATCCCACGGCTCTGCCATTTAATGTGGAGACCAGTGATTTCCAAGCCTGGGTTTGTAGCATTCCCAGATATGCCCAATCGGCTTGAGGAGGTGCCATGAAATTCTCAAAAAAGTTGTCAGAGACTCATACACAAGTGTATTAAGAAATAATTATATGCCACGTAGAATTCGTGCTGGTGAAATTGTTGTCAAAATAAATAACCTTTCATAGTTCTATAAAGTTTGGAAATCGATGGTGCTTGAGAGTCTGTCTAGATCTGTCTCAAATCCAAATGGTTTAAGATATATCTATCCACCTGGGTAATCTCTACCTCAAACACTCACAAACATGAGAAGTGACTACTTCATGCCTCCAGTAGCAAAGGAAGCCATTGGTGGATTCACAATTCAAGCCACGTAGAAGCTTATGAACTGCTGTATTTTCTATCGGACAGAAATATTGGCTAACTTCATTCTGGAAAAATAATGGCCTTTTGTCTTTTTGTGGTTGCAATTTATCTCAACTTCAGTACAAAAACTAATGTTTAAAACACACAACTATGGTGAAAACCTTCCTTAGTTTTATAACCACAGTGCGTTAAAAATTCTGCCTTTGTGTGTGTGGGGGAGGGGGTGGGGTGCCCTGGAAGAGCTGAGGGTACAAGTAGATTCTTGTAGAGCACAAAAGTATAGGCAGAATTTTTAGTGACTTAGCCTATTTAGAATACAACCTGCATTTTTCCATTAGCCAAATTCTTGCTGACTTCCTCAGGGAGAGAGATAGGAGGAAAGGCTGTTTCCTTCCTGAAGGGTTGAATTTAACCACACCTGAGGTCTGGCACTGTCCTTGGCACTGCTGATGTATGTACAAAATCAAATACATATGTGCATGCATGTGAACACACATGCACACACACATGTACCCACATATACTACATATATACATATACCTACATACATTCTTGTATTAAAGAGCCACTGACAAAAATGCCAATTATTCTCTATCCCGTGGACCCTTTGAATAAGTCATAGACCCTATTAGATAGAGTAATTAGCTAGAGGCTTTGACAATCTTCTTAGTGGCAAGCGTACTAGGAATTTTAATGAAATGTAATTGCCACACATTGGCCAAGTCATTTTAGTGTTCGATATCGTGCCAATTTTTATGGGTGGGCAATAAAACCTTGAAATAGCTTCAGCTAAAATGGTCGTCTTCCTTGACAGTTTATAGAGGGCGGCGAAGAAAGAGAATTTTTAAAAGAATTGCTCTGAAACTCATGTCACATGCCATTTAAATGTTCAAAATAATGAGACGATTTTGTATTTCATAAGAGTTTCCGGAATCAGATGAAAGCATGATCTCAGATGAGGCACCTAATGGGACTTGGAGTCGGCCTCGGGAGCGAGCTCTTTCAAACAAGTGCCCTTGCAGAAACATAGATGTCACACTGTCTCGCTTTTATCTACAGCCTTGACCTTTATCAGTAAATCAGGTAATTGGCCAAATCCAATTACCTGAAGATGGTCTCCAGCTTCACTGACCACTCACTCCCCCTGCAAATTCCTCTCCTGCTTTGTGGGACAATGCCATCTCGTTTCTCCCCCTGCCACTCGGATTTCACCATTTAGAAAGCATTCACTCCCCGATGTTCCTGCAGACCTACTGCGCGCGGGGTGCTAGATGAAACTATCTACATAACTTAAGTTGTTATTACTTCATTTTAGCCTTTCCGACCACACTGGAACTTCAGATTAAGGACAAGGATCAAGTCTCTCACTCCCAAATTGTGCCCTGACGTTAGCTCACCATCGAATCACTGTTTAATAATTATGTCTTAGCGTTTTTGAGTGATTATATGTATGTGTACACACACACACGCGCACACACACACGCGCGCACACACACACACACACACACACCTGTAGGTAAATAACACCTGATGCAGGAGAGGAGGATGGCTATGTTGGTACAAGGACCCTGTGTGCGGCTAGTTTAGTGGAACCAAACCTCATGAGATATATGTCAAATGCCTTTCAAACAATTCCTTTGAACACCATTGTCACCTCCATTATTATCACCATTTAGTAAATTCTTACTTGATGCGAGGAACTGGTCTAGAGCACTTTATGTAAATTTAATCATTTAATCTTCACAACAACCTAAAGCACTGCCAGCATTCATTTATTGGAATAGAAATATCACTTATTATAGTAGTGAATAATACCATCTATATTCTGCCTGGGACTTGGGAATCGTATTTTCTACCCGTATCAATGTAAAAAATCTGGACTTTCAAGCTAAGAAAGCCTGGATCTGAATGCCCAGCTTTATCACATTGCTGGTGGCCTTGAGCAAGTCAGCCACACAGTCCAAGCTTCTATAGGGTCACAGGCATTACAGATAACGTACAAGAAGTCAGCCCATGGTGGGCACTCAGCAGAGGAGCCGCTGTTATGATTATCATTATTATTACACACACACACAGTTTATTCCTCAAAGAGTTTGCCTAATGTCAACTTGATGAGAGGCAGCCATTCATAACGGAGATAAGTATTAGGCCAGGGATCTGAAGACCTCGATTTTAATTTTCTTTCTCTGGTAACTTTATGGCCTTGAGCAAACTGCAGAATCTCTTTGTTCTTCCAGATTCCACATCTGGTAAAATAATATTTGCTCCTCCTGGCCTCAAGGATATGCCATGAGGATAAATTGTTGAGTGTTTTCGGAGGTCTGAGGAAAAGATGCACTATGTGAATCAGAGCCTGATTCAGTACTATCATAATTGACCTTTAAAAGTGGTTTTCTAATCCTTGGGCAAGTGTTTCCGAGGTGTTAACCCTACATAACATTGTAATTATGATTTCGTGAGGAGACTGTGGCTTTGAATCACGTAGATCTCAGTTGGAACTTACACTTGTCACCTTTCTAGCTGTGAGACTTGGATCAAGTTACTTTCCTGTCTGAGCTTCAGTCTCATCATATTTAAAATGGGCATAAATATCTGTTTTCTAGAACAGCTTTCAGGTGTCAAATGGTCCATGTCGCAAGCCGAGCACAGCATCAGATGACAGAAGGCTGGCTCCTGGCTGCTTCCCTTCCCGCGCGGCCGCTAGGTGACCATCACAGTTTCCGTGTTTTGAATTGTATGTTATTTCTCAACTTGCTTCAGAATGTTCTATATTCTTATTTATCCCTACTTATGCCCATTTTCTTGAGGGAGAAACAAAAAATCTGGCTACAAGTTTTTCGAGTTCCACTGCAATGAAAGCTGAATTTTCCACACACACAGATAATTCCTCCATTATTATATGTCTTATTACGTGGATTTGGTCATAACGCAGGCCAAATCATATTCTTTAAAATAGGGGTCCCCCAACCCCCAGGCTGTGGACCAATACCGGTCTCTGGCCTGTTAGGAACCGGGCTGCACAGCAGGAGGTGAGCGGTGGGTGAGCAAGCGAAGCTCCATCTGCATTTGCGGCCGCTCCCCAGCGCTGGCATCACCGCCTCGGCCCCCCCTCCCATCATCAGGCATTAGATTCTCATGGGAGCACCGGTCCCCGGTACCAAAAAGGTTGGGGACAGCTGCTCTGAAATGCAGCAATCATATAGCAATTTCTGACGAGCCGATTATCCTTTAGGCCAGTACCCACTTCATGAGAAGCAGTTAACTGCATGTGGGTGCGCGTTTAGAAATTTTATCTTGATATTGGGGAAGGCAGAAAGATCATATAAACATCCTTGTTCAAACTGCTACTTAGCTCGAGCCATTTTCGATTTTCTCCCATTTTGAGATGGGGTGAGGTGGGACAGGGGAGAAAGAGTGGAAAGCAGGAAGAAGCTGATGGGGGAGAATACGTTTCCTCCTTTAGATTTTAACCCGGGTGATTACTTGTAAAAGTCGGGGTTGAAATGTTGAAAGAAGTACAGTTCTTGCAGCTCAGGGACAATGAAACCGGTGAGCAGACCAAGGCCCATACTCCGCGCTGGCCGAGTGCTTGTTATAAGCCAGGTACTGTTCCAGATGCTTAATATGAGATGTTTAACTCATCTAATGTTTACAGCCGCCCTCTGAGGCAGGTACCACTATGCCCATTTTATAGGTAAAGAAACTGAGGCAGAGTTAGGTTAAGTAACTTGCCTGTGTCACATACCAAGATGTCATACTAAGGCACCTTGGCCAGGACACCAGTAGGAAAGGAGAGAGGCTGGGGCAGAGTATGAGGCGTCGGGTGGGCCTCAGTGGAGGGACCAGCCTGTGGGAAGGCAGAGGCAGCCACCTGCACGCAGACAGACAGTTCTATCTAAGTGACGGGAGGAGGGGCACCTTACCAGAGCATTTGTTAGGGAGCCATGGGAGATAAGATACTGTCGCACAGATGAAACAGGGCGGGGCCACGCGATGTGGTTTGCGAGTGGCATCTGTCCTTACGTTTGTCTGTTTCTGACTTGTTGGCAACACCATTAAAGACGGTTTGACGTTGAACTCTGAGGTTTGCATTGTGAAAAACGCACAGACGCCTAAACATCTAAGTAGGTGCACGGCTGTTGCGTGCGGGCTGAGGGAGGAGGAGGCAAGCTTTAGAGGCCGAGCTGTCCACACTAGGCCCTGTGCAGGCAGGGGGTCATGCCAGGGGATGGCAGCGGGGCTCAGTCCCTCTGCTGGTCCCCGCTGGAACCTGGGGAACCAGGGGAAAATGTCTGGGAGCCGCGCAGCTATTTTAACCAGAGCTCAGTGAGTTTCTGTCAATTTCTGGCAAACTAGCAATTCCAGCCAGATCTTGCTGGTAAATGTCTTTTTATTTCTGCTGTGCAGCTGGTCACAAAAGGTCTGAGGGATAATTTTTGGATGAGAACATAAATTCTGGAGCTAAACCAGTGTATACTCAATAAGCTACATTCTTATTTCCTTTGCTTGCTGCTGGGGTCCTTTTAGAATTTTAACCATCTTTGATTTTATATGGATACAGGAGTAGAAAGGCAAACTACATTTGTGAAGATGCCAGAACTCAACAACTCCACAAAGGGACATGGCTTTTGCTCTACAGAAACAAAATGGTTTTTACTCTTAAATAACAGACTATATATAAAATACACTTCAAAACTGAATGTTCAGAGAATTTTTCTTTTATGCAACTCCTGCTTATGGAGTAAAGATCTATACCTAGAAGAAGAAGAAAAACTAAGGCTTACCCTGCGCGAATGCTTCTCAATTTTGGCTGCTCGTGGGAATCTGAGGAGCTTGAAACAAAACAAACCCAAACAAAACACAACACACAAAAGGCCAAACCACTGATGCCTGGGTCCCATCCCCAGAGGTTCTGAGTTAATTTAATTTGTCTGGGGTGAGGCTCCAACAGCAGCGTTTCCAAAGCTGCCTCGTGATTCTAATGTGCAGCCAGAATTGAGCATCATTGGTCTATGTTCTCTGCAGGACCAAAGTCTTCTCAGACAGAAGTCGATATCTGCACATGAGAGTGTGTGTGTGTGTGTGCGCGTGTGTGCGTGTGTGTGTGTGGACATAAATGTACTTGCGGGTGTAATGCCAGCTGAGAGAGTGGTGGGAATTCACACTCAGCCTAGTATTACTGCAGGAACATGGAAGTAATACACACACACACATATGTCCATGCTGTCTTAATTAGTCCCTGCTGGTTGTCTGTTCACACAGCAAGAGAAGGGATGCCAAATGTCTGGGATTCCGGCCCATTTCCACTCCCTGTTGGTTTCACAGGAATGAAGACAACAGGTGAGAGGGCCTGGAACAGCACCGCCAGCCAGCATCCGCACACCGCTTCACGGGCCATCCAGCCTGTGCATAGATGATACCGCTTTGTCCTCACAAGGCTGAGATTCATTTTCTTCATTTTAGAGAGAGAACACCCGAGACTCAGGAGCAATTAAGTGTCCTTGACCCAGAACACATAACTAAAATTACTGGATGCCAATATTCTAACCCAAACCTTGTGATTTCAACTCTTCTTAAAATGTACTCTACTTCCTGCATCCACCCTGGTCCTGCCCCGCATGCCTCAGGTGAGCAGGCATGGGGGTATGGAGGGAGGGGGCACGTGCTATCTCCCTGGGGATCAGGACTACAGGAAACAGGGTCAATTGTGCTGATTTTTCCTTTGCACCCCATGGAGGGTCAAATGAAGCAGAAGACTGCGTTGCCTTTGAGCACCCTGCGCTGGAGAAGCAAACACGGGCCTTGGGCCAGGTATGAAGTCATTGTCAAGAGAAGAGATTCCAGGCAACTTAGTTCCAGCCTTGGCTGTCGCCTTGACCCTGCACAGTACGATCCCATGATTCCAGACCTTTTTCTTCCTCTTTAAATGTCAGCGATATTATAACTAAAAAGTAGCCAGACAGAAAGAGCAAAAGGCCAAAACATATAAAGATTCTACAGAACACAACTTAGCTAGGTCAGGTTTGACCTAGAGATGCGCTAACCGCCTCAAAGAAGCTCCACGTTTTCTCGATGTTCCCAGACTCTTAAGAAAATCGCCATCGGGATGTAGTCTCATTTCCTGTCTCGCTACTTCAGGCACTTCTAAAAGAGATTGTTGCTCATGTTACATATTCATGCGCTGGAATCCGAATTCAAAACGCTCAACACAGAAATAAACCAGCAGAGGAAAATTCCAGGGAGCTCGATAGTAAAGCATTTCACAGAGGCAAAACAAGTTTAGGAAAATATGAAAAGGCCAAGTGAAGTTTTTGAGGTAGTTAGCATTCAGCACGCGAGCGAAGAGCTTGGGCCAAACACCATAATCGCGTTTATGCTCCATTTTCCCCTTAAGATAGATATTCAAATTTTGGTGCAAGCCACGCGGAGAGGTTTGCAAAACTATATGCTAAAAAAGAGGCAGTTTGCCTTATTCTCCAGTAGTAATAATGCTTGCTGCTTAGAGGGCTGAACTAGTAACAAGACCACGCATCTGCATGAGGCATATTTCACACCGAACATTTCCAGCTGCTAAACAGAAGTAAACGAGCCCACTGAGGCTGGGGCACAAGTCCTGTTAACGATACGAAACAATCCTGAGGTCTTAGTCATAACGATACTTCGAGCCTCCATAAGAAGGATCCGAGGACTTCAAATTAAAATATAATGAATAAGTCTAAGCTTCTCCCCTGAACACTTGAAAATGAAGACTTCCCAGGGTGCCCTGAGGGCCTGGTGTCACCCCTTTCTTCACCAGCCTTCCCACCTCACCCTTGTCTATTTCGAAGGGATCCCTGTGCGCAAAAGGATGCGGAAATCCAGCGAGTAGGAGCATCAAGTTGTTTATGATGAACGTTTCTTCAGTAAGCTGGATTCCTTATAAAAAGAGTATAATGAATGAGGCCATTTGAATATTAACCGGGCTGCTCATTTCATGCATCTGATATGTTGAACTGGTGTTGGCTAATTGTGTGGTATCTAGAGGTCAGATAAGTTTTTTTTTTTTAAAAAAGACTCAGCAGATTTGATCTTCTCTTCACCTAGTTAATGTGACTTACCTAGGAAGGCAGCGAGGGGCCTGAGTTTTTGAAGCAGACAGCTCAGCTCTGCCACTCACCAGCTGCCCATTGAATGGAGATGACAACGCTTACCTCACTTGATGGATGTGAGGATTAAATTAAACCGATGCGTATAAAACCCCATACACAGTGCTTCACATAAGATAAACGCTTGATAAATATTATGTTTCTCTTTCCTCCGATTTTGGTCTAACTTGGAGTGACTGAGGCAGGCACTCAGTTCCTTTTATCATGACATAGCATTTCTTTTAGCGAGTTCAGATTTCCACGAGGAGTGCTTAAAATAGTTTGTGTTCACACGTTCTCACCTTCCTTAAACACAGGTCCATGTTAATTCATCACATGGTGTTTCTGTAGTTCTCACTGATAGCAGTTAATATTCTGGGTAGCCCTGAATTCTATCGTAATGTTTTTATGAATGAAGAAGGATCATTCCAATGAAATAGGTGATGTCAGAAATTCTGTGAATTGAGGCAGAAACAGTAAACAAACAGAATGTGGTTTCCCTTTTCATTCTCCATCCTTGGTCATAGATTCTGTCCCCTTCTCTGAGTTAGGTGACATCTGACTTATTCCAGAGTAGGAAGACTCCATCATGGCTCTTGGGTGGTTCAATGCCCAGAGACTCAGCATCTACCCATGAACTTGGCTAAGCAGCCTCTCGATCCTTCTCGATGACCTCAAGGGTGGTGCCTCTCCTCAGATGGAACCGGTCTCTGATCTTTCTAACCGGGCTACCATTTCATGTGACGGATATCTTGAACTGGTGTTGGCTAATAGGGTGGATATCTAGAACTCTCTCTGAGAGCACCATCCTCTTTAACTAGAAGAAGCCCAAGCAGTGAGGAGGGGGGCTAGTTTGGACCAGTGAGACAATTCTCAGTCAGGGGAGAGGTGTCATAGTGAACATTCCATGATCGCTATGGAAAACTTACTTATACATTATTTTATATGTTGAAAACCTTTTAAATGAGAAATGGAGATGCACGTGGGCAGTGGTGAAGCAAAGCGGAGCCACTCACCTGTCCAGGTTGTTCGCAGGCTGTCTGGTACCTGGACTGCTGGCATAGCTCTTTGACCCTCTCATATTTGGGCAAGTGATTTGACTGTTGGATATTCTTGCTGGAGTCTTCCTTCTTACGTAGAAATTTCCTTTGACAGAAAGAGAAAAGCTTCTTATGTGAGAAATGATCTGAGTTACCTTCCCTGAGACCTACCTGCCTGTTCTCTTTCTCTTCCCTGTCACATGACTTCCCATTCTTCAAACAGTAAGAAATAGATGTTAAGGCTCTAACCACAGGGGTTCAACATTTGATGAGTTCTTTGTGACAAGCCAGGTATTATAAAGATGAGAACTCAGGATAGGAAAAATCATTTTCCTGCAAAGCATCAATGTCAAAACTTTGGACATAAATGTTTAGCTTTATAGGCTCAAAATTCTTTTTGCTAAAAAGCAATTATAGAAATAATTTCTTTCAATGTGTGTATGGAGAAAACCAAAGACAATGAGCATTATAAATCAAAAGGGGAAACCCAGAAGTAACTACAGAGATATTTATAATCTCATATATTTGTATATTTAAAACTAAGAAAGGCACATAAGGAAAAGAAGTAGAAAGATGTCAGGTAGGATTTGGAAAGGAAGGTTAAGAAAGTCGATTGGTCAAATTTCAAGGCTGAGAAATGCAGCATTGAAATCCATAGCCATATAAAGGCTTTGGTGTCTTTTAGAATTTATTCTTTGCAATTCTGATGCAAAGATATTTAGCCTGCTGGCCAGCAAACAATGACCAGCAAATTGTTCATCTCTTTACTAGGCTTACAAAATCTGCATGCTTAGTAAACCAAAACAAGGGGGAAAAATAGCCAGCAGCGAGAGCTACCCACTAGGACCGGTTCCCAGAAGTGGCCCAGGGACCAGTAATTACCCTCTCTCCACGAGGAATGTATCCCGCCAAATTTTGGCCTTCTTGTTTGTGCGAAACCTGCAAGCAAAATAATAATATTTACAGTTGGCATCTGGACGTTTTTCCCAGCGGATCTGTGCTAACGGTTTATTTAAAGGAACACCTCTCACTTCCCACAGCCTTGTCTGCGTCTCCATCAACACGCTACACACAAACAACTGAGAAATTCTCGGCTCGGGGGGACCCACGCCGGCCTCCACCTCTTTCAGTTGCTGGCTGGCTCTGGGTGCCAATGTGCCTGGGACGGGCAGAGGGAAAGAAAATAGACATACCTGTTACCTGGCTTTTCCAGGTCCAGAAGTTTGAGGACAGACTTGCCGTCCACATCGGGAGGTGGGTCGAGCCCAGCGATGTCCAGGATCGTAGGTGCCAGGTCGATATTTAGAACGATCTGCGGGACTCTGCAAAGGGACAGATGTTTAGGTCCCAGACCCGGCGCCAGTGGAGAGTAGCACTAAGGACAGTTTTCTCCACAGCACGACTCACTGGCTTTCAGTGCCCCTCCCCCGTCTCCTGGTCACCTACGGAGAGTAGGCTACATTTGGCAGGGTGGTTGACTGGTCAGCAGTGATGGCACAGAGCAAAGTTAACTGTCTGTCACAGTCGGGGTTGGAGTGATGTCCAGGCCCCTGAGCTCTGGCCAGACTGTCAGACAAACTCTGACACACGGTTTTTCTAGGGTGCATACTCTCTTCCAAATCACAATGGCCTGTAACTCCTCTGTTGAACTAAGGCTTTAAATCAATCTTCGAGGAAGGATGCGGGTTTTATAGTTGGTCTTTCCAACACAAAGCCTTCTGACTCTAGTTCCGACTATCCCTAAGGTGTTTGCAACGCTCTGAAGAGACATAATAACGCTCTCCACAGAAGCCCTCCCTCCTGTCACCGCCTTCTCCCCGGGAGGCACAGAGACGAGACTCCGATGTCCAGATTCTGGGCCAGACGCTGCTGCTTCAGGACTGGGGGCGCCGAGAGAGGTACACACGCTACCCACTGAGCTTCCTCACCGTTAACTCTGGGGTCCAGGCTACATTTTCTTTAATGACCAGCTTTTAAATTCTACTCGCATTCTTTACTTTCACTCTTTCCATAAGTGTTTCATGTACGCGATCTCATCTCATACGAAATGCTCTGTCGCGGCTGGCAGGGCGTACGAAACCCACTTACGATGAGAAAACAGAGATGCAAAGGGACGCAGTGGCTTGCCCAAGGTGACAGAAATAGAACTCCAGTCCTTCAGGCCTCTTTTAAAAGAAAATCATGCTTTTTTAAAAATTTAATTAAAAAAATTCTTTAGTAATAATTAAAACAAAAAACGAAGCAGAAGGCACTCAAGATGAGATCTCTACAGATCACATTCTGCATTGTACACGGCCCATGTAACATGGAGGCTGGCCAGTTTGAGAGAACGAATCATTGATACAGTTGTTTTCCCTTTCTCTTTAAATAATATACTTTAGTTAATGTAACATGTGGTGGGGGGCGGGGCGGGGTATAGGCTTTCATCTTCTAAATTACCAACCTACATACCCCGCTTTTTTTGCTCTGGATGAAAAGCAACCAGACACTGAGCTCCGTAATCAAATTATGTCCGACGTACATGAGCTACGACAGCTGAACGCTGCCAACGAAGAGATACGTACACTGAGCCTGGTTCTACGCTCGGGCCACGAATAAAGAAAGGCACGCGGATGTCAAAATCATACGGCATGGATTTGCCCTTGACCAGTCCGAACTGCCCGATGTGGTAACCGTGGTCGGCGGTGTAGATGATGTAGGTGTTTTCCAGCTCCCCCGTTTCCACCAGCATGTTATACAGCTGAAAGACAGCATGGGGACAAGTCAGAGTGACTGTGATGGCCGAGATGACGACGGTGCGACTTCTCCCAAATCTTTTTTCCATTATTTTTATTTATTTTATTTTTATTTTATTTTTTTTTTAGCCGAGGCAACCCTTGGTTGACCTCACAGATTGCAAGGACCTTGTCAGTTTACATTCCCTTATTTTTAAAAAATTTTTTATGCCTGCAGCACCTGGCCTTCCTAGAGGGTCTCCCATCCAAGTACTAACCAGGCCCCACCCTGCTTAGCTTCTGAAATCAGATGGGATTGGGCTCGTTCAGGGTGGCATGGCCGTAGACTTCATTATTTTTAAAAGGCAAGAGTTGCTTAAATAAGACCGACAAATACAAACATTATCCACATTTTCTCATGGCTGACAATCCTGGAAGGGACAAGTCCAATAATATAGTTTGAAAAGTAACATTTTGAATCTGGCACTTGCTACCTATTTGGAAAAAAAAAAAAAGAAACCCACAAATAACCTGTACCACCAGACTTGTAGATTTTACTTTGAAAAATCCACAGTTAAAGCAAATTTTAATAGCATTGCTCTTCTAGCTAGTTTTCAAGGGTTAAAAACAGGCTACTTCTGAGCTAGATCTAGCCGTTAGGCAGGTCTTGCTTGGCTTATGTTACATTTTAAAATTCATAAAATTTCAAATAAAATTTTTGTATTTCTGGATTATTTAAAAATTCAGAAGATCTGATGATGCTGGATCCATTTTTTTTTTTTTTTTACTTTAAGCATTTAATTTTATTATTAGTTTCAAGCATTCAGTACATTGGTTAGACATTTATATAGTTTATGACACCGATTACCCACATTTGCATGTGGCAAAAACTAGCTGGCACTAGTAGTGGCTCCTGCTTTGGATGGGGCGCTTAATTTCAAGTTCACCACAAACCCCACCGTTTCCTATGGCCCTAAACTGGACCTGCTTTAGTTCCTCGCATTATTTGCTTAATTGCTGAAGGTGTTTGTAGGTGTCGGCCTTGACTTACGATGTTTTGATTTTTATCTCCTCTCTGCCCCTGGCTCCATAAGAACGGAGTCTGGAGAGGTGATAAGGCGAGACATGAGATAAAGGAAGGCTGATGAATTCACTAAACGCGCGCTCTCTCTCTCTCTCTCTCAATAAAACAAAATGAACAAAAAACAACAGCAATCACAACCAAACAGGATGAGCAAGATGGGTCTACGTAGGGGAAGCGGGACTGAAACCAACCGCGGAGGCAAGTTCATGGGCTTACCCTTTCCACAGAGTCATCCACTGACATCAAAGTCTGAAGCCTTTTGCGATGCAGAACGTTTGTGAATTCCATGTGGATGGGCAGCATGGGGCCTGTGTACTGCATGATCCAGTGTTTGTCCATATTCGGTGCATAGTTATAACTAGGAGTTCTGAAAATAGCCAGAAAGGAGTTTTTATTATATATATTTTTGGTCATTTAGAGAAATATCTCAAGTTAAAGATTGTGAAATAATCATTTAAGAAAGAGAATTTAAACTCTGGTAAAATACTTTTCTCTCCCATATTTCTTCTTTGTATAAGAAAATCTGAAGTCTTCACCACCCCTAACAGCACACATCCTCTGAAGGTCTACGGATTCAAACTCATAAAATCAAGACCGGCAGCTAAAAATCTAATTAGCGCAAGTTCGTTTGGGTTCATTGAACAAAATGTGTAAAAACACATCAAGATGGTCATGGTAATGTCACAAGTCTACAGATAAAACAACAATGTAGAAGGGAGTATTCTCATGGTGGTGTTAACTCATAAAATTTTATTGCTAATTAGGCTATTAAATATAGTCACAAATAAGTTATGTGGAATGATGATGAATCATAATTTCAACACATTTTTTTTTCCTCTTGAATTTACTAGGGCATTTTATTGATTACTTATGTGTCTAGTCTCCATGAGTTTTTCTCATTCCTAAACTAGTATATAGATAACGCCAGTTTAATTGGGTTTGCTGGAATTATAACCAAGTCTCCTTCTGCAGTACCCATGCTTACTGCTAAAGCTATTCATTTCATAGCCAAATCAAGTAGAGGTGGAGGGCATGATTTTTGTTAGCCACGGGGAGTGGGTCCTATTAGGACAGATGAGTTCAAGCCTATATTTAATCTATTGCAGAAATCCAAGTGGTGTCTCAGTTCTTCTAGGAAATAGGTTTATTATCCCCATCTTACAGCTGTGAAAACTGAGGCTTAGCAAAATTAAACATTTCCCTCATATTAACAAATTTAGCAGGTGGGAGAACCAAGACTTGATTCCAAAGCACATCTGTTTTAACAAAATGAAAGAAAAGCGAAGTGAAGGAGGCTTCCTACCTCTGAAATTGCTTTTCATATGAATCTCAACCTTATAAACAGCCAATCTCGCCAACAATCAACAGTCTAATGTGGATTAGGACATTTGATTATTGGTCTCTGTCTGTTCTGGAGAGGGTCCTATCAGTGAAAGATCGTGTATAATGTTGACTGAAGGTGACCCTGTGGCTTTTTTTATATTATAAAACTACAGAAGCCATCAGTCACTGCAAGCCAGGTAAGTTCAGGAGCCTTGACCATTCATGCCGCTGGTCCGCTGTGGAGTGAATTTCCCGTGGGATTAGCACGGAGTTTCTGAGACACAGGATTGTGCCCTGGGGCATTTCTGTGCACTGAGCTACATAAATGCCACCTGTTATTGTACATTTTCTTCTGCCTGTGGATTTTCAGAACCTCTCTTTTGATAGTCGAAAATGCCATTTTGGTACCGCTGGCCTTTTGGCATAAAAAGTTAGTCTGCTGGTCTGTGGATGCTGGTTAACTAGCAGAAGCACAACAGCACAAAAGCCAATATAACAGTGGGCACAGAAGACTCATAAAAGTGGACCAGGTGTGCTCAGAGTGTAAGTCAACTACCTTTTAAAGAGACAGATTTATAGGGTGGGAGAAACAGGCACGGCTCAATTTGCTCACCTGTAAATGGTGAGCAAAAAATAATAGCACCTGTCTTAAAAAGCTGTTTTGAGGATCAACTTTATCTATTTATTGTCTCTCTATCTATGTATTTATATCTTCTTTATCATCCACCTCTATCTACCATCTATCTATATCTATCTATGTATCTATGTATCTATGTATCTATGTATCTATGTATCTATGTATCTATGTATCTATGTATCTATGTATCTATCTATCTATCTATCTATCTATCTATCTATCTATCTATCTATCATCATCATCCAGCCAGCCAGCCATCCAGCCATCCATCTATCATCTCTACCACTTAAAACTGCCTAGAACAGAGGAAGCACATGAGTTTCCTCCATGAGCCAATAAACAAGCACATACTATATAAGTATCTGGGTTGAAAAAAAAAAATCCTGTAGCATTAAAAAACAAACCAGCTCTTCAGGTATCACCTGCCATTCTTTTTAAGAGAAACTTTCAATATTAACTTTTTTCTGTTTACCAAGTAAATGACTCATAAACTCAACAGTCCCACTTTTGGACTGAAAGGGTTCCTTGTATGTCAGAGTAAACCATGGGCCATATCAGAGTCTTGCATCTCGGGAGTGTGCAGCAGGAAAGGACTTAAGCCCAGGTTTCTCCTTCCTCACTATTCTTCATGTTGCATGTCAAGTTACAAACAGGATTAGATTAAGAGGCTGAGGAGGAGGGAGAGGGCTTCTAAATCCTATTGGGAAGGGATTTTCACCCGTTGGGGGTAGTTTGAGGTCACAGAAATATAGTGATTTGGTCACGAAAGGTCCCTAACCATTTGCTCATACGTGCCCTGAAAAAGAATATGGCTATAAAAGATTACTACAGGGTTTCTTTATAATACCTAAACATCCTCCCCGTACAGCCTTTGATGTTGGTTCGCCTTAATTTTAAAATAAATCTAGTTGACTTTTTTAAAACCGCAAAACCTCAACACAAATAAAAATTACAATAGAGAACTGAAACGCAGTCTCACAAAGGGCAAATTATGTCTTCCACCTAGACGTGCCTGGCATGGCTCCACTGCGCTCGGAGTCACGGCGAAGGTGGCAGCAAATTACAAGCCTCAAGCTGGACTCCTGGATTTACAGAACGACATGTGTTAAATCTGGCTTATATTAGAAGGGAGTTCAGGCCAGTAGTCAAAGCTGTACTCCCCTGCCTTTTTTTTTTCCCCCTTAATTTCTCGATGTGGGAGATGACCCCCAGCTCGGGGTATGAAATCCCAGATTCCAGCAGGGGGCAGGGAGAGGGTAGCCATTTGCCTTTTAAAGGAAGACAGGCTGCCACTGCTCCCCACAGAACGGCAGCTGTTCAGGGACCTGCAGGTGGAAGGTCGAGGGTCGCTGAAATCTACAATGTTGTTGAAAAGTGATCCTTTGCCAAAGGCCTGTGGTTGCCTCCTGCTGGGGTCGGCCAAATTCCTGGAAAGATGCGAGCCTTCTGTCCCCCAGCGATAATTGAGGCTCGAGGCTCGCTTCTCTAACTAAGAATTGACTTACGATTACCCAGGGCCTGGGGCTGTCAGCTGGAACGCAAGCCCCCCAAAGAAGCAGGTAACCGGTTCAAGGAAAAGTGGAAAACCACATATCCAATTGTTGCAGAATGTTTTAGAATCAGACTTAAATTCTCATCCCAGCCTTGTTACTGACTAGTATGTGGTCTTGGGCCACTTTTCTCTAAGCCTCTGTGTCCTCATCCAGATAATGGGTATAATAACTTCAAAGAGTTCCCGTGAGGGTTAAAAGGGATTTCAGTGAGTGGAGAGAACACATCCGGGGGATCTCGTCCTTTTGCAGCTCATGAGATTGCCATGGCAACCCCAAGGTGCAGGCAGGGCATCTTATTCCCGTTTGACCAACGAGAAAGTAAAGTGTATGAAGGTGGCTCAGAAAGAACACATGGGGCCCATGCTCCTTCACGCTGACCAGACTCCTGAACCACAGCCCCCAAGCAGTGCCTCGAAATCTGTCACCAGAAGGACTGACACACACATTTCTTTCTATCAAAAGGAAGTCCTAAAATCCTCAGCCTTCATCCTGATTTAGGGCGTTAGCCGCTGCCGCTTCCCGCTCAGAGTTCTCCCACCAGCTGCAGAGTGGCTACTTTCGCTGCGAATACAGAATAAAGTCTGTCCCCAAAAGGCACGGTGGATGCATCAGCGGAGACATCACACTGGCTATTTCCTCTAAGATCGAGGGAAAAAGCACTAAATCATCATTGAGTTTCTGTTGCTGTCTTGAGAGAGAGAGAGAGAGAGAGAGAGAGAGAGAGAGAGAGAGAGAACTTAAACTGCATGTGCGTTACAGCCACATGGCCCGGTCTGGTGAGACTTTCTGTTGTCTGTTCTCTGTTCAGATATGTGTTTTGCCCAGAACCGTGCACTCCAGAGCTCAGACTCTCAAAAAAACCAAAAAACAAAAAACAAAAAAACAAACGAAATGGCAACCCTCAACCGACTACCCCAATATTTGAAAATGTTAGTTCTTCTCAGCAAGGATTTCTTGCACATTGCTTTGCTCTAGTCTTACTCGTTGGAATTCATGCCCAGCCCCCTAGACCACAGATCCCTTAGTCCACCACACAAGTTCAGCCTTCAGCATCAAGGCCGATGCTCTCTGGCCTTTGATTCTCTTTCCGGGATTGCTTATTAGCATAACAGGAATAAGAATTCCTAAAGTCGATAATGTCACCTTTCTTTTTGATGGGTGGGTACTTTAGGAGACTGATTCTTACTGGCAAAGAAATAGTTTCAAGAAATGCATGTGTTGTAGATTAAATCCACACTTGGGAAATGCAAAGAACTTACAGCTCCTTCTTAGCACCGATGGCCTTTGCTGTCACTGGTGAAAAGAAACATATTTCTAGTGTGTTATATTTGAACGAGCATTTTCTTCATTTGGTATTTAGTCTCAAACAACAACAGAAAACCTAATGATCTAACTCTTAAAGGGTATTTGTAGCAGGACCATCGTTCGCTGAGAAATGAAATAGGTCTCAGTTCCCAGAATAAGCCAGTTACACAGATTTAAGACACACGCACTCAAAGCATTAAATTGGAAATTCTATACTTAATCTCCCAAGCCACACGATCTCAGCTTTCACTAAAATTGAACTTATTTAATTGACTTCATGGAGATATTCCCCACACGAGTTCAAATCTCTTTAGATAGGTAACATTGAACACATGCAGAGAATACCAAATGATCTCGATTATAGGTATATCATAGAACTAATCTAAAGAGTCTTCTAATGATGTTGCAAACTCCAATTACAACTGTGCAAACTCATGCACAGGAACCACTTCTCACATTAATTGTGATGGCAATGGATACTGAGCAGGGCTGGTGGGAAGATCATTTGGGTCCGGGGGAATAGTTTTGACTCCAGATCTCAGAGTCTCGAGGAGCGTCTATCTACTTATGTGTCCTGGGCAAAACCATTTTTTAAAAATTGACTCTGGGCCTTCATTTTTTTCGATCTAACCATTTTTGGAATTATACTATCTTTAGGTGTCTTTTTAATTCATAAAACCGAGGAACTATTTTTATACTATTTTTAAAAATGTTTTAATATCAGCTAGTTGGTGGGGTTAACAGGTATCCTGCAACGAATTCTTACAGAGGCCGAGCTTGCCAGGCACCAGGAGGTAGAGATGAAACACTCTGTCCTGCCTTCAGGAAAGAGCGGCCTTACATCTCTCTGGGACACCATTTACAAGGTATTCTGTGTAAACGCTGCCCCCTGGAGTTGTGCGATTCGACTTCAGAGATCTGGATAAACAGCCAGGTGCGATGGGATGAGCAGGAAAGGATAGAGAGAAGGACTAAGTGGGAACACAGGAAAGGGAACCATCAGTTCTGCCCAAATCAGAACTTATGGAGAATTTAAAATTTTCTCATCTTTGAAAATATTTCCTTTTATGTATTTATGGGAGAAATGAAGTAAGGATGTGCAAATTCTTTTTAAGGCAAGACGTTTCTTTGCAACTTAACGAGTGTTTCGAAATCTCTGTTCGGAGGCTTTTAGAGAGGCTGTTTTTCATCTAACACACTGTGTTTATCCAAAAGCTCCACTTTCAAACGATTCTTGCAAGTTGGTGGACACGGGTTATTCTACGGACATGTTAGATTTCACTCAGACCTGGGTGTGCGTGTTCACACACACAGTCATGAACATGTCCAGGTGTGGAAAGAAAGAACTGTTGAACTGGAACAAAAAATATATATTTTAAGTTGCTAGGGGCATCGTTGGCAGGAAGGTGGTAAAGGATCCTCGCAGCTTCCCGTGGTATCATTCAGAAGGGACTCTCCCTTCCTCTTGTGGCTTTTGTCAAAGATGCATAGTAACGCATCACTGAGGCCAGGAGAGAGAAGTGATGTCGAAGCGTGAGTGAGGATACGGCATTACTCTGAGGACGCCGGGGAGAGAACTTACTGAACAGCACAGTAGTGATACACCACAGCGAAGGGCTGTACGATATGGAGGGTCACGTGTATTATTATGATGGAGGTGCCCCTCGACTTCTCGGGGCGCCATGAGCAGCTGAGCCCCTCCCTGATTCAATGGGGCCTCCTGTCACGAGTGGCTGCTAATCCACTCATTCCTGGTTGGTCGGCATAACCTCTAGCCTCAGTCTGTAAAGCCAACAAGCCAATACTGGACGGGCTCCCTTCCTTTGTGGGGACGGTAAACACCGTGGAAACACGATACGTTTGCTCCAGGCTGAGAGGGTCAGATAGTTATAACCCATGGCCGGATGAAAGGCATCTGGATAATGCCGACCACCAAGGAAGGCGCCCCGAAGGAAAGTGATCACGTGACTTGGGTCTCCCCAGCAGGGCCGAAGCTACAGCTTCTTGCTCTGTGCCTCCTGGGCCTGCCAAGGATTTCCACAAAGTGCTTAACTTCTTAACAGTGCCTTGCTCGAGTGTGTTTGCTAATGTTTTCGCTAAGGGAACAGGCTACTCAGGAGCTCCGTGCACCACAATCGGCAGCTTGTCTTCAATTTGTCTCACTCCTTTTGTCTGTGGACAGAACTGTGAGCCTGGGCAGTCACTCACGGTGACAAGAGAGGCACACTGACACTCTCCAGCCCCTTCCTCCAGTGGCCACCGAGGAGACCTTTACAGCAGACGCCAGGAAGTCAAGGCTTCGAAGGCCCGTGGGAAGACACAGCAGATCTTCGCATTCCAGGCGCACCAAAGCCCAAGGCTTAGCAGCAAACAACCAGAGTTGCTCAAAACCACATGAATTTTCACTGTCTATGGCTAAGGTCGCTCCCTAATTGGCACTTGCCCATAGCACACATTTTTGCACCTGGAAAAGATAACACAGCCCCAGACTGGTGCTCATCACAATGTAGGTCTTAGCTTGTCAAGAGATTTGTTGTGTCATGATGGGCAAGTATCAACTTGTCATTTCTCTAGCTGCTTCCCCTAAACCTTAAGTTGGACCAAATGAAACTGCACTTTTTGTGGGTCAAGAAAGATCAAATCAAGAAGAGCAGTGTTCATCTTAATAGAAAGGATAGATAAGAATGCACCTTTATGAAGTGGCTTCTATGTCCCAGGCCCTCTGCAGGGACCCTAGCTGTGCTGCATCTCTTAATTTTCATTCATGACATCGTGTCAAGGTGCTAGTATCATCTCCATTTTACGGACGAGACAATGGAGGTCATGAGAGGTTAGAGAACTTGCCCTCAGACTTGGTGAGGACGGCTGAGACAGGAACCCACTCTTGTTTGCCTTGAAGGCCTGGAGACTTTTGCTCTGCCACGTGCAGATCACGCTTTGTGAAATCACTAGGAAGGCACGCAGGTGGTTCGTTTGAACTAAATAAAAAAGAACGGAAGCTATTTCCACGTAGAAATGACCGACATTGCGTCACTACCCTACTAAATGCACTCCATGACTCTCTGCTTACGGCTATGTACAAATTCAGCCAAGTCCTCATCATTCCGCTAGTTTCTCTTTCTAGCTTTACCCCCTCCTGCTTTCCTTGTACCCCATTCTCCATTTCCCAGATCGCATCTCAGATCGCCTCACTTAGATGGTGAGCTCTTGTCCGGGCCACATCTCTTCCTGAAATAGTGGATCCTGAATCAATGGCAGGGACTGTACCCATCCTTCCACACTCCCTTCAAATGCCTCTCTGTCCGTGAAGTTTTCCTAGTTCCCCCAAAGATGTGAACGTTTCTTCCTCCAAACTTCTATGGTCCCCTGAATGCCTGCTTGAGGTCTCACCACTTCTGGTCCTGCTGATGATGTGGCTACTTGGACACTTGCCCATCCATTCCCTAGAGCAGGGGTCAGGGGCAAACTTATTCTGCAAAGGACCAGATAGTAAATATTTTAGGCAGTCCAGGTCATAACGGCCCCTGCCACAACTACTCAACTCTGCTGTTGTATTACGAAAACGGCCGTAGCCATTACCTAAATGAAAGGGCCTGGCAGTGTTTCAATAAAACTTTATTAACAAAAAAACCAGATGATGAACTTGATTTGGCCCCAGCGTACCAACCCCTGTCCCAGCTTATTGGTTCTCCAGTGTCAGCAATTGTGTCTTCCTCGTGTCTATATCCCGTCTGTGCTGTACATGTCACAGGTAGCACGCATAAATATTTGTGAAACTGAATAGCCTTTCTAATTGCTGGAATCAGAGATTTTTTTAGCTGTCACTGAGGCCCTGGTCTGTGCGGTGCCACTGAGCTGCCACACAGAACCTCTTAAGCTACGGCTGATTTTCCTGTGTGCTCAGGACCTTGCCCTCAGGCTTCAGAGGCTGACTCCTAAGAAGCCACGAAATCCATTTTGCCAACCCCTTCTCCTCAAACTTGGGGAAAACACCGGCGAGGTTTACAGTCGCAGAAAGTCACCTTGGCCTGGGAATCTGCGAACGCAACGAGGGGTACTGCACGAGGCGATTTCTGACTCAAAAGAAAGAGAAAGTGGGTCCCAGGGCAGGAAGGAGCCCGCAAAGACCGCTTTCTTTCACTGAACGAGCTGTTCACTAAATCTGTAAGTGACCCGTCATGAAGAGCCGCTCATCACTTACTTCATGGCTCTATGTGGGGCAGATCTTCAGACGCTCATATATCCTTCGAGGGGTTGATTCCAAAACACAGTGGCTCACCCAAACCACAGCCCCCAGGTGCTGGGTTTTGCATTTGCCGATGATATTTCATGCATTAAAACACTTCTGTCCGCCAACTTCCAGAGCTCGCTCAGTAGGTCATGAACCCTGGCTTCCCATCGACTATCAGTCCCTATCCTCGGATAACTCTGGCCTCCTTCCTTCTTTCTAAACCACTTGTATGACAGAGATGCTCTAAATCCCACTGACCGGGAGTCATCTGTCTATTAGTTATCATCAGATACCGACTGAAACTATTTTTAAAAAGCTCTCAGGAATACGTAAAGACCAGCACCTAGAGTGCCTCCAGCATTGACCTCTGTTCGAAGGAAGCATGGCTGACCCTTGAACAACGTGGGTTGCAACTGCATGGGTCCTCTTATACGAGGAAATTTTTCAATAAACAGCCCTCTGTATTCCCCAGTTTCCCGTCGTGGATTCATCCAACTATGGATCAGACAGTATCCTGACCCGTGCTGGGGATCCATGGATGCAGAGGCTGCCTGTACACACCGCTCCACACCATTTTATATAAGGGACTTGAGCACCCACAGATTTTGGCATGGGGGGTGGTGGGGGAATTGGCTCTGGAACCAATCCCCTGCAGATACCGAGGGGCGACTGTAGTTAGGTTTTGGGGGGAGTCAAAAGTCATGTTGAATTTTGATGGCATGGGGGTCGCCACAAACCCCTGCATTGTCCAAAGGTCAGCTGTACACCCAATCTATTTGCTTTTTGTCTGGGATAGTGGCTAGAAAGTCGGTGTGGATGATAAAGGACGGTATTTAGGCAAGAACAGATTAAGAGCCAATTTGAGAGGTTTAATGATAAAGGAAGCAGATAGGGACCCCGTCCGCCCCTCTGACGGCCGAACTTTCAGCAGACGCAGAGCCAACAGCTCCGCGTGGAAGACGGCGCGTGATCGCAACGGACGGGAAGAAAATATGTCAGCAGAGTCAAAGACAGGACCAAGGTCTTTGCTGCCAAAGCATCCGCACGTTCCCGCCCTTGGCTGGTGAGAACCATCCACACAGGACAGCTCTCTGCCCTCTGTGTCCTGCCGACCACCGGCCCTCTGCTCCGTGCCTCCCCACCCCTGGTCTCGAAGGGAAGCGTCAGGTCATTTTGAAGCTGTGACCTGGGCAGGCCTCTGGAGCGGCGCCCTCAAGCTGCTTTCTGGAGCGATACCAACTGCACATCTGCAGCAGAGCTGCCCTGGCACAAAATAAACCCGTTTCCATAACCAGACCGGGATCACCACTCTGCCGCTGCGAAAAGCGTACTGTTCGATTATTATTATTATTCGCTCAAACTCACGAATATTACTTAAGACAACTGAAGGGAACTCTTGACAAAAATCGCCCCCGTGCAGCCTGTGTGCTTCTCTCCCTTTGCTTTCAGTGACTTACAAATGTTGGAACTGTGACTGCTCATCAGAGCACCCGGGCCGGCCCTGGCTCCCAGGCCCACGGCGCCCCTGCCTGGTCCCCCGGCAGAGGCCTGTGCTCTCGCCCCGAGGAGCTGCACTATGCAAGGACATGGGGCGAGGGGAGGCGCGGGGTGGGGAGCCAAGGAAAGGCCCGGCTTCAGCGGGTCCCAGAGTGGATGGTATTACTCACATGTGTTGGGAAGCGTTGGGGTACAGTTTTGAAAACTGTGGGGCCGAGTCCTCGGGGCCGTGGGGCGCAGCGTGGCTGATCACCATCATAACGGGCCTATGGGGATACATTCTCTTAGACATTTTGAAGTAATTAATGCTCTCGTTAGTGATTAAGTCTGTGAAGTAGTCCTGAAACATACATTTGACACAAAACAAAAATTACAAAAGGTGACATTCATCAGATCACATTTGCATACTGCTTTCTTCAGAAGTAACTCACTGAATGATGAGTGAGGTAAGGCCTAACGCAGGAAGGAAAATTATACTTCCTGCGGCAGCAAAACACCTTCCCCAACAGAGAAAATCAGTTGCCAGTGACCCTCTAGGGCTGCTAGCTTGGTAATATACAAAAAATGTATTTTGAGTAATGCCCAACTTAGCAATTAGGATAGAAAAACGTCCAGTCCTGTTTGCCCGAGATAATGATCGGATTTGGCAACCGGAATGTTAGAGCACATGAAACACCGGATACATATTTCTTTCTCAGATTTCGTTGATGTAATCCGTTGACAAAAAATTTAATTACTTCAAGGGCAGGAAACACCCACGTCCACTACAAATTCACAGTTGCAGAACACATACACACACACACATGCGCGGGCGCGCGCGCACACACACACACACACACACACAAACAAAAGAAAAGTTCTTTTCCTCAAATTAAAAATTCACCTGTGGGACTTACACAGTCATGGCGAAGGAAAACCTTGGCCAAAAGTTGGGTGCACAGGGAGAAGCTGCAACGTTGCATCAATTAGTTTATTTGAAACACTAAAATTGGGAAGCAGTTGATTTCCTGCACATTATCCTCTGCTAATTGTACAACTAAAACGATACAGCTGTTGGGATTGGAGCCTGATTTGTTAATAAAATGACTTAACCCTCAGTCCTAGGGGCTGATGAAGAGTCCGTAAGGAGGAGGGAAGGAACGGATTGAAAAGGAAAGCAAAGATGAACACTTCAGGTAAACCACCCGCTTCTCTAAGGGTGTATCAGTGGCCCCGAGTTCAGCGTAAACTTCAGACAGTGCCCAGGCAACAGTCACGGTGTCGGAAGCGTCCAGCCATGACTAACCACTTGTAGATTGAAGGGCCAGACCAGCTGCAAAAGCAGTGCCCAAGGGACAAAATCCGTGTCACGTGTCATTGTTAGGACGAGCCCACGGGCTATCACCTTCTCCCACGGGAGTGCCTGTTTCATTCCTCCCCTCGCTGAAGGAGGAGGCGACACAGCTCTCTTTGACACTTAATCAGCTGTGATAAGGGGCACGTTACGCTGATTTAGGCTTCGGAGGGAATCTAGATTACTTGGCTCTCCTTAGGACAGCAGGGAGACAAAGGTTAATGGCTTGACCAGGAGCATGAAAAGCATCCCCACGGATAAAAAACGATAGCAGTGACAATTAATGGACTTTGTAGGCCTGTTGCTCAAATCTGCCTCCAAGGTCCCTATACCCAGCTCTCAACTTTGATGAATCTGAAAACCTATTAGCAATGTCTGTGAATTCATTTGCATTCATTGTTTTCTGAAAGAACAAGACTTAATGCCTGATCTCCCACCAGGCCCCCTGTGCACAAACCAGGCCAAGCAACAAGACAGCAGCTTGCCAAAATGAACGAGTTCCCACTTTCTGATTTCTACCAATGGCTCTTTCCGAGTAATCTGTGCCAGACAGAGAAGTTTCTCAGCTTCTTTTAGAGAAATGAGGAAGAGAGGGTATTTTAGGCTAATCTGAGACTAAATTCAAAGGTATTTCCCCTTTCACTCCTGTGATCTGAAAGCTGTTTTATTTACGCTGGCAATCACAGAAGCTTTGTGAACCTTAAAATCTAATCTGGGATCCATTGGTTAGAGAGCCGTGGGCATGTCAATTTCAGTTTCTATGAATTGATTTGGAAATCATAGGATTGATAGCCTTAGAGACATTTGTGGACTCTGGCTGCCATGGGGGCAGGTGTCCTTGTCAGATATCTAAGCTTGATCAGACAGGAGTTAAAGCAAGGAGTGTCGTTTCTCAATCTTTGATTAATCCAGTTGTCTGCTCTTATTCTTACATCTAAATCGGAAGACAAAATAGACTTTCATCCAGTGAAAAGCACAACAGTACAAGATGAACATCTGATTATGTGGACAACTTCTTTGCGGGGTGGGATGGAAACCAAAAATTATCACAGGACCGAGTGGATGCATCGATGATTTTTTTGATGATACTTTCATCAGAGGCTGATTGCTTTGTATTTTAATGAGGTAGGGGGAAATCACTGTATAAAGTCAATGCTTCTAGAGAATCTCTTCTTGCCTGGAGTTTAAAATTACCTTAAAATTTCTCATTGTAACTCTGTGAGAACATAGAAAGCCAATCTTGTAAATAGGTTAACTCACTGAAAATGGCTGTTGCCCATTATGCACAAAGTAAATTGATGCAGTGTAAAGGGCTTGAAAATTACCTTTGCATAATCAAATCCGTGCTTTTCTTTGATGCCGTTGCGACAAACAGTGTAATTATAGAAACGAGAATTCTTGATTAATCCAAGCCATTCTCGCCACCCAGGAGGGATGTAGCTGCCATTATACTCATTGAGGTATTTTCCAAAAAAGGCTGCAATGGAAAAAAAGGGATTATTTTCTCATATAAAATGATTAATCATAAATAAATGCATAAGTTCATTAATGTAAAATGATGCCTTAAAAAGGAAACAGCAAAACAAAAGTTAGCTTAGGTAACAGAGGATGCCAAAATAACGTCAATGTAATACTCCGATCCTTTGGCAAGGTGACATACACAAGTCTTCCTTCTCAATAAATAAAGGGAGCCCCAAGTACATGGATAATCATTCAATAAAATCGCCGTGACGACCGTGGCACTCTGGGAGCAGCTATTCTTGTGGTTCTGCTGGGGATCCCAGCAGAAAGTACCCCTTTGTTGAGTTGATGTAACGATCAGAGAAATAGCCAGGGTGAGATTTGGAGTGCTACCCCAGGCACATGTCAGGGAATTGGAAGTTCAGTCTTTGTGATAAAGTTTTCTAATGTACAGTGGGAGAGTTGAGAATTATAGAAACACTACTAAAAAACTTGTCTTTGTTTTGCATATCCAGAGGGCACACATTTTCTAAACCAAGGGACCACGGTACCCTCTGTTTCTATGGGACCTGGTCAGGGTTCTTATGTCACATGTATTTTATGGCATTTGTGTTTCCATATGTGTATTTTATGAATGTGTATGTCTAACTTGATAATCAAAACTGGCAACACGGAGTTACTACGCAGATAACCCATTTTCACAGAATTGTAGTATAATAGAGGTACATGCACCACGAACACCCCGCTGTCATTGAGAAAGTCGCTAGAAAGACTTCGCATTTCTACCTTCGGCAAAGAAAGGCCACTGTGCAGCAAGGCTCACTGATCCTTTCAGAGAGGGAATCGTGACTTTGGTCCTCTGGCAAAGATGACATTAGGACAGGGGCTGAGTGGGGAGTCGGGCAGGTTGGGGTTTCAGGAACAAAATGGGTTCGATCTTGAAGCAGGATACATTCTGAATATCAGAAGGGTGGCCATACATGTACAGTTGGCACCCTTTTGAGAGAGAGGGTGCTATTTGCAATCATAGTAATTACGCCACAAAAATAGGTTTGGTAAGCACCGTTCTGGGTAAGCCTAAATGTCTGATCATCCCATCAGACACACACACAGCCTTTCCCTCAAGTATGAAGGGCCAGAGACCATTTCATCTACATATGTATACGCAGGCATACATGTGGGTGTAGGTATACATGGATGTGCACACACACAGACCTATATCTATACACACATACACACGCATGCACACAAGTTTTAATTTTTCAGTTTTTTAAAAGGTGGTCGTCTTTAATTTAGGGAAAGACCATGTTCTCTGCTTTCCACGTCCGAACTGTTTCCTGGCTTCATTAAATAGGTTTTAGAGGTGCCTACGCTTCCAGGCAGTTCCTGGATGAGACTGGGTTGAGACAGTGAAAACAGAGCCCCGCATCCAGGCACTTCATCGATTTTGGTCTTAAAGCTCACATTTCTGCACCTTAAACTTACCTGCCGCACATCATTTCTGTGTCTCTGAGGGACAGCTGTTTACCTTGCTTTCATCTTTGATATGCAACTACTTGCAGCCTGCCTCCATCTGAATGTTTTACTTGCCCCTTAATGCCGTTGTCCAAACACAATTCCTCGTTTTCCCTTCCAATTTTACTGCTCCCCTCAGATAGCCTTTAAATCTCTGGGCGGCGTCATCGCCCTGCTGCTGAAGACTCGGCAACCCCGAGCCTTCCCTGATGCCACCTGCTTCTTTGCTCTCCTCACCCAGCAGTCGCCACCACCTGTAGGTACCCCCTGGGTAACAGCTCTGGAACCTTCCCTTTCTCCGATCACGTGACACCCCTCACGCCTGCCCATAGTCTCCCGCTGGCTTTCTCAGCCAGGCTCCAGGGTCTTTCGCTCTCACTGTCACCTTCCTGAAGACCGGCTCTGGTCACGTCACCCTCTTCTCACAATCTAGATGGATCCTTGTCACCTGCATGATCAAGCTTAATTTGAGAGCGTGCCATCCCCAGCCTACCTTGGGTCTGAACAAAACCCCTCTCTTTACAACCCCATCATGCATTTCTCGGTTAACTGTCCCTCTCTCCGATGTTGTGTGCTTGGGTTCCCACCTCTGTACCTCTGCCCGTGCTGCTTCTCCGTCTGACCCTTGGGCCAGAGCACGTGCCATTTCGTTCCCAGTCTTTGCCACAATCCCATAGCATCTGGTGTCTGCGGCTCTATTGCCATCGTCCCTTTCTTCCTTGTGGTGTAGTCCTGTTCGATTGTAAGGTTTCTGAGGGCAGACATTGCCTTTGCCTCGTATCTGTACATCCCTGCACGTAATAAAGGGGCTCCATAATTTTTGTTTTTCAAACTGGGGTTCAGGGACCCCCATGTGTTCTGGGGATTCTACAGATTCTAGACTTATTAAATTTTGTGTTTTTTGCTTGAATTATAATTGTGCAAAGCTGATTTGGTCTAAATATTTTCAGAGCTTCAGAGTTTCTTGGAAGAACTGACTCAAGCCTGAAGAACATGACAATGATGTTTACTTATTTGTTGAATTTATCTGTTCAATCTGTGAATGAGTGAATCAATCATGTGGTGACTTAGCCAAATGCCCACTGCTTGAAGGTTCTGCCAGGAACCCCAGGGCAGACGGACGGGCGTAGAACAAAGTGTCAGAGGCTCTCACGTCAGATATGACTCAGGATTTTCCTCCGAGCTGACTACGTGCAGTAGGAATTCTTGTCTTTGGAGACTAACCACCTTTCCACACAGACCGCAACATGATTATCCTCTTCCGACAAAGGGATAATAACATGACTTGGAGTCACAGGCAGCTGACCAAGACCACACCCCACCAGTGATACTTCACAAGGGGACCGTTTCCAGGAACTGGCTACTTAAAAACCTCAGCACAGCTCTTTCCCCTGGCCTGCTTCTCAACCCTAGGAGTTTATTCCATCTTTCTCTCCTTTTGTTTTCAAAGCAGTAAAACAGCACAGTGGCTTGGAATATAAACCTCGGAGCCAGCCTGCTTGGGTTCCAATCCTGGCTTGCTCCTTGGAAGCAATGTGCCCACAGGCAAGTTACCTGACAATTCCCTCTCTGGGCAACCAAGAAGGTGATAATAAGGATGGCGGCAGGATCGTTGTCAGGATGAAAAGAGCTCGTACATGGGGAACGTGCTAAACGTGGCGCTTGGCACACGACGAGGGCTTTCTAAGTGCTACTGCTAGTGCTCGTATTAGCATCGCTGTCCTTTCAACTGTGTTGATTTTAAATAATTTACCATTCCGCAGTGCAAAGAAATCTCGCCCTAGAGTCCTCCACGTGCGCGCTGACACATTTCTTGAGAGGTTACATATTTTTCTTTCCCAATCTGATGTATTTTGTGGCAACAAGTTCTCTCCCGTGTTCCTGCTTGATTAGTTTTAAAAGATTTCCTACGACTTTTAGTTTTATTGACTTTTTTTGCTTGTTTTTTTTTTCTTTTTTTTTCTTCTCAGAGAAGCCATGCCAAGTCACTCCTGCCCTCCCCTCGCGGTCTTACTCGTTCGGTTATTTTGTGCTGTTTTCTACCCATTGCCATGGCTGTTCCCTCTCCTTTACCCTCCTCGTATAAACCATCTCTGCGAGTCTCTTAACCGTGCTCGTTACATCAGAACTCCCCAGGTTTTTGGTGTCTTTGTGCTCACGGAGTGTAAAAGCGTACTCAGTATTCTAGATGTGCCCTCACCCGACACATTTGTTCCAAGGGAGTCCTGGACCTCGTGTGTCACAATGCAGCACCCCAGTGCCGGCCGCTTCGAGTGACTGGCCTTTCTTGTTGCCTGCTGACATTGAGACTCATTTATAATCACTCCTCCTGGCCTCTTTCAACGTTATGCTTCCTGGCAGTGCTCTGCAATGGATTATCTGGGTTTCTAATTATTTTCCTCCAGATATATGAAATCTCTTTCTCCCTCTCTAAGGTGAATTTCATTTTTCTTGCCCGTTTTGCCATTACAGTATGTGTAGTTTGAAGTTTTTCTCTCTTTTGGCACTGGGAATTCAATACACCTTACTGCTATGCTATCTGAATGTATCACTAACATGCCATCAACCTGTCCTTCCATATCATTTTCTTCTCTGGGACTCCACTAAACACGTCCCTTCACAGCTGTTTAAAAAGGTGGGAAGGGGGTTAAGAGACAGCGGGAAAGATCAGAAAGACTTGATTATCATTAGTTTTGACTTTAGGTCATGTTACTCTGTCCAGGACTATCCATCCCCGTAATACGTAGAAAAATTTCCTTGAACCATCTGAAGCAAAGGCACTTATTTTTAAATTAGCAAGAGTAACTATACACAAGATTTTTGATGCCATGGAGAAGTTAAATCATATTTATTATAACAAATGATATACTGAGCTTTTACTTTATGTAATGGACAGGTTTAGGTCGCAGGATTTCACTGGTAGTAACTAAAAATATACAAATTTTGAACCGAGTTAAAATTATGACTTACTCTTATGTCAATGTATATACATGAGTCTGTTTTCCACAATTAGATTGTAAGTCTGATGAAGACAGGCATCTTATTTTAACTCTTCACATCCCAGTGTCTAGTGTAGTTCTGAGCCTACACTAGTGTGGTTCGATAACTAGCATACTGTGGTATGCTATGTCTTCTGTTCATGTGCTTACCAAAAACCTACGATGCCATAACTAATCAAAGCAATATTAGCTTGCTTTACTATATAAGAACTCTACATTTAACAAATCTCATATTAGAGAATAAATTTGCTATAAGTAACAAAAATTTTGTAATGTAAAAAGACATGAAATTAGAAACTTGATTAATTTGTCTAAATTATTTTGTTAGAAAAAGAGCGGATCTCTATTAAATATTGCCCTTTCTACTCCAGTAGAAGTAGAAGTGACATGAAGTAGAATTTTAGTAAGATTTAATTCACATGCTATATCATGTGTCATGTGTTCTGATTATAATTTGAACACTGCAATTTTTAAATAAATCAACATAGTATTTACAGTGATTATAATAAAATTACTGTATAATTTTGGACAGGAAAAACACTTAGGAATCATTCTAGTCCAATCTCTGCATTATAAAGGCTGGAAAACTGGCCTGTACAAATTCTCAAAACAAATTAAAGGCAGAACTAGGATGTGACTCTAGCTCTCCTCAGTTTTCATTCAGGATTTTTGCTAACATTTGACGCTACAGCTCAAATTTGGATTATTACTTTTACCTTAAAAGTTACGCTAGGTTTTATATTCATACCCATACCCTTAGAAGAAATTAAACTAAAAAAATTTTGAGCATATAGTCAGGCAGGAAATTCATTTTTATGATAGATAATCCAACGTCATTCCCAGTTCACTTGTCAGAACATAAAATGCAATAGACATGTTACTGTATTTTCCCCTTTTCAAACATTTAAGCTGCTGTACAGTCATATTTTCCATGAGTAAATTTAGAAAAATTTAGGCTATAGCCAGTCCAAAAATGCCTCAGTTCTGAAAGAGAAAAATCATGTCATACAATGGTAAATATAATATTGGAACAATTTGATTCATTTAAATCCATGTATTCTGGATGTCTTCCAAAATAAACCACTTAGTAATTTATCTTCTCTGAGCTGTTCTTCATAAATCTGATTGCTGCCTTTTGCTTTTTTCTCAATGGATATTTATGTACAATACATATTTAGCTTCTTTTATTATTTTTCTTAGGTTCTCGGCTAAGTGTTCTAAATAACGTGTTCGTTTTTAGGAAAACAACAAAATCTCTATGAGTTGGCTCTTTTCCAGCTAGTCTTGTGGCTCATATATAATTATGCTGGTTTAATACCTACTCACCAACTCTCTTAATTTCCTGTCATCTTGATGTGTTTATTTATCTATTTTCAAATGTGTCACTGTCCCTGTTTAGATCAATAATTATTATCACGAAGAAATCTTTACTTTCAAATTGTCTCAGACACTTTAATACTTTCTCATCGAAGATAAATTTAAGCTCAGTTGATCTTTGTCACGGCCACTCTAGTCTTCCATTTGTAATTTTTCTGATTTACTAATGGGCACATTGACATTTGTTTTCCTAACTAAGTATTTGGAAAGGCCTTCGTTTCCTTTAAAAATATTCTTGTTATTTTGTAAGATGACTCACCATAAATTCCATTATTACCTAAGTATCTAGACCCCTGGGGAGAAGGTTGGCTTCAGAATTAGTCTTAGTTTCCAGGAACAAATTTCCTTTCCCTGGAGAAGACAACTGACCGAAGCAGGCCCACTGGGCTGCGTGAAAAGACAGAAACTTGTCACTGGAGAAGCCTTACGACGTGCAATTTCATCCTAGACCTAACACATAAGGTTAGAGAGCATCCTGGAAACAGCCTCAAGATCAAGATCCTGACGCCTATCTTTCCCATTAGAATATCAAATGTGTCACTTCAAGTCACCTTAACCTTGTGAGTCTAAGTTTGCTCATCTGAAAATAAGGGGATTGAATTAAATTATCTCTGAGTTTTATTCAGGCTCTTGTAATCCACTGCAGGGTGGAACAGCCTGGTATAACTGAAACAAGTATCAGAACATACTGTGTTTCTTAGAAGCAACTAAGTTGTTTTTACCTCAGTGACCCAGCATATTTTGTAATGGACGGTGTTGCAATTTTTGCCTTTGCCATCTGGAAACTTATCTCCAAATATGCAGCTTTTCTCTTCAAGACCATGGCATGCAGCTCGCATACCAACCTTTGCCTTGACTTTAATTAGTTCTCCCCTTGATTTCCATTTGCCAGAGTCCTGACTGCTCTGTATCCTAGTATGTTTTATGTGTCTCTGTGAGGTCCTTTGGAGTGAGGCATGATGGAAACACATGGAAAGAAATAAGACAATGGGAACAGAAAAGACTGAGTCAGATGTACTGGATTCATTCTAGCCCTGACCAGCTCGTGTTCTTGGTCAAATAACTCTTGAGTCGCGCTGTTTCTTCACTGGTAACATGGGCAAATTCTTTCTTTCAAGATTACTGTGAGAATTAGGTGAGACAACTCAGCTAAAATGCCTGGCATAGGGTAGCTAATTCCTTTCTTTTACCCCTTTCTTTCTACCCTCCCCCCAGCTTTATGGACATATAATCGACAATCAAAAATAGTAGATATTTAAGGTATACAACCTGATTGCCTGATATACATAAACACTGTGAAATATTCACCGCCTCCAAGCCAACCAACATATCCATCATCTCATATCTTTATCATTTTCCTTTTATTCCCTTTTGTGGCGAGAACACCAAAGATCTATCCTCTTAGCAAATTTCAAGTATGAACACAACACCGTCAACTATAGTCACACTGCCATGTACCTTGTCTCCGGGACGTGTTCATCTTCTTCCCCCCATTTCTTGGTTCAGTCCCGAAACAAATGAGCAAACCCTGTCTGACTGTTCTCAGTCCTGGCGGGGCTGGTTCTCTGTGTCTCTCCACATCTGGATATCACTCTGGATATGGTGAGAGCCCCGACCCTTCCAGCTGCGTATCTGCTGCTATGGATTAAATTACAGGGAGCCTGGGAGTTGAAAGGCACTGACCTCTCACAATGCTTCTCATGAACAAAACACAACTGAGGTTAAAATCAGGAACCAGGCATTAGGGGACCGTTTCTGATTTTGCTTCTGAGTTGGTCACACAATATTTGAAATCCCCACCTCAGTTATAAAATGAAGCCAAGTACATTTGCTGTCTATGAACCCTACGGGGATGTTTGATGGATTTGCAGATTGCTTCGGAGCTCTCAGATGAAAAGTGCTATAAATCTAAATCACTTATGTGAGAAAACACACTCAGAATAAGGCACTCTGAGGAGCCTAACTTCTTTTCTGAGCATAAGCAAACACCCCTGAGACTCACAAGGGGGGCTTCCTCGGTGGGGGTGGATCTTGAGAAGCCTGTAAATGACAACACAGTCATATTCACGACGAATATTCTCACCCATAAATAACAAGTATTAGGTGCCCATGGAGTATTCTGCAAAGAAGCAAATGGCCACATATTTCCTGAGTCCAGTGGTAAAGATTAATTCTGTTTTTAAAAGAGATTTAAGAGAATACGTTTATCAGAAATCCTTTACTTTTAAATCTTCAGAAGAGAGAATCTGTAAAGTCATTCCCAACAAGCTTTAATGATGATATCATTAATTCATAGGCATAAGTCTGGGTGGTTCCGAAAAAAACTATTTTGCACTGTAGCCCCGGTAGCAACAGTCTTGTTTTCTTTCATGAAGAAACGCTGGGGAAACCCACGAAGAGCATCTAAATGTTGGGAGAATAAAAGCCTTAGGGGGTGGGGGTGGGGGGCGTGGGAGGGGCAACTTTAGTAAAAGGAGCTTTGCTTCTTTCTTAGAAAGACTGGCATCATTTTCACGACCTCTCTTGAGAGAGGACCCCAATTTTCAAAAGACCAACTAACCCACACCTCCCCCTTGCCCTGTATAAGTTAAGCAATAGTAAGAGATGTAGCAATTACCTTCCTGCCCTGAAAGATGGAGGTGAACATTAGAGGCCTGAAAATGACCACAACTTAACCTAAAGAAACTCCAAATCCTATGAATTTTGGACGAATAAATAAATCACTGGTTTGTTGATTCAGTTATTTATGAATTCAATAAAGAATTGTGACCATTTACTGTGTCCTGGACCCTGGAGGAGACACTGAGCAGTTTCAAAACCCTTGATGATTTCTCACTGAAATGATCGGCGGGATTTACTGAGACCTGGGACAAGCTTCAAGCCGTGCCACGATCCCTTGAGAATCGGGAGCTTCAGGTAAGCAGGTAAACGCTATGAATACCCATCTGCTGTACGTTCTCCTGAAAAATCCCAGTTGCTGGCTACTCTGATAGATATGATACTTTCATAACGCGTCCACTGAGGATCATTCTGACTTTTCTCTAAGGGATCTCTCATGGGTACATCCTTCGGAGTCAAAAAGTAGGGGATGGGGAGGACACAGATACGGAAGAGAAAAGCCTAGAATACCTCCAATTTAGAGACTTACTGGAACTTCGTATACTTCATCACGCACCACATTTCCCTGTGTCTGAGTTGTGCCGTCAAAGGTTCGTGGGCCAGAAAGTTCACCCATTACCTGTTCTGTAGCCAGTGTTGTTGAGATACACAGCGAAGGTGCGGGGCTCGTGCATGGCCTGCCACGAGGACGAGGAGCAGTTCTCATTGTTGGTGTACACGTTGTGGTTGTGCACGTACTTCCCCGTGAGCATGGAGGACCTGGACGGGCAGCACATGGGCGTGGTCACGAAGGCGTTGCTGAAGGTCGCCCCGCCATGCTCCATGATCTTTCTTGTCTTGTTCATGACTTGCAGGGACCCTGAAAGGCACAAGTCCCGTGTGGTTTAGCAGGGTGCCCCCGCACGAGCACTCGTTTACGTCTTGTCACTCAGTGGCTCCATTCCCTGAATTTATTAATTTCCTTCCCTTGGCCTGAAGGAGTCTATAATTCGACCAGCTCTCATTTCCAGAACAAAATCAAAGATTTGGGATCCTACCATCTCAAGTGTCTCGCAGAATAATAAACACATTTCAGCTTCTCCCCTCCTTCATGGCAAAGGAAAAAAAAAAATGCAGGCTAATCTGATAATTAAAGCTAGAATTCTAGATATGGAGCAGATTCAAAGGCCAGCCGCCCTTTGAAGATTACCAGAGAACAATAGCCTATTACAGAGAGCATGAACCCCCGGCCCACCACACACGCACACAGCTAGTGACATTGCAGAGATGACTATAGTGTTTTAATCATACGAAACAGAAGAGTAAAAGAATTTTTCTTATTAAGTAGAAGTTCCTCTAAGATGCCTGTATTTAATTAAAAAAAGAAAAAAGGATCCTCAGTGTAACTTGGTATCCTCTAGGAAACTCACCAAATGCCTGCCAGCTTTTCTATGAGGATGGCACTACTAGTTTATGTTTTCATCTGTTTATATGTAATTTGAAAAGACAGGTTATTTGCTCATGAAAGAGTCATGATTCTATTGCAGTCGAGAAATATTTGCATAGTACTAAAATATTCCATTTTAACTGTAAAAGATGAAATTGTAACATAAGATCGCTGAGGGGAAAAAAAAATTCTATTTCGATTACTCTATCCAACCAAACACTGCAGCTGAAACACATCCAAACACTGCAGAAAAAAAGCACAGGCCAGAATTCAATAGTCTTTTCAGGACTTGTCAAGAAATGCACTACAGAACGCTACAGCCAAGCCCATTGCATTTGAATCCTGGAGCCTCACATTTCCAACAGGTCCCACTTCTTCCAGAGAAAGTCTGTGTAGTTTTCCAGCAAGGAAGGAAATCGTGATGCAAACCAGGCAAGCATTCAGAGCAGAAGAGAAGCCTGCCACCATCCAAAAAGCCACAGTGAGCCTGATTTTTTCACGTATTAGCTTTTACTGTTCATGTGAAACATATGAAAGCAGGAGGAGAGTTTCTAATTGGGTCTCATGAAAGCTCCCTAAAATATGCTTTACTTAGGAAGACTCCTGACCTCTTTTTCTTCTCTGGATGTGTTCAGGGGACCAAGCGACCTTTTGGTGATCATTGAATAGCATGTCATGAGCACCCGTTTCATGCCAGACATTCTATCAACCTTGAACTCTGGGCCGGTCCCCAAGAGTTGCATCGACAAAGCAAATAGAAAATTCTCTGCTGCCTCTGGTCTTCAATAGTCAGCTACTTAGAAGAGAACCCACATATAAAGATCCCTTTGGGATATCTGCAAAGCGACATACACATAACGGTGCGGATACAGCAGTAGCAGCGCATCTCAGGATAGAGGGGACCCGGAGTGAATGTCTAATAAGAGGTGAGGACAAATGGAAGGAGAGAAGGAAGGAAAATATAGACTGGGTGAAGTGGATTGTTGGGAGGATGAGGAGGATGCTAAGTAAGTGATGAGTACAGCACATCGATTTTCTGGAATCGAAAAGAATATGGAGAATTCTCTTGAAATGTGTGAGGCAGAGTTAGCAAAGAGCTGGGAAGCTGAGTAGAGATATCGGGTTGGATGGAATAGACAAAATGAAGGCAGAGTAGGTTCTTTGTCAAAGGCATGAACAGCATGGTCTGAAAAAGTCTTCAAGACGTGTTGCTATGGCAACGTGGCAATGGGGGTATATGCAGAGGAGAGAATGGGCTGGTCCATCAAGAGAACAGCCAAGAAGTCTCTGAAGCCATCGGGCCATGAGGTGATAAGAACCTGAACCAAATTGTGTCTCTAAAATAAAGCGGCCCTAAGAAACAGATCCAAGAGACTTTGTAATGCATCAGAAAGCTATGAGCTGACTAATAGCTCAAAGGTTTCAGCATGGAAAGAAAACTGGAAAAGTAATTGTTTCGCTGTTGGTCTAAAAATAACTAAAAGAAAATGTGCCCTATAGAAGAACACAAAAATCCATTTTAGAAATGTTGCATTTCATATTCGTGTTGGTTCACCATATGGGGGAAACATCCTGGAGACAAATAGATGAGTAGGGTCGTGGGCGTGGGGAGGGAGATGCTGAAGTCGACTCCTCTTTAAGTCTCCACAGCGCTTACTCATTGTAATATCCTGACTTTTGGAAAAATTCAGCAAACACTAGTGATAGATTTTCATTGCCTAAGAATCTTTTCATCTCAAAGAATGAGATTTCAGAGCTTCCTTTATAAGCCTAGCTAAACTCAAATTTAAAAAAGCAGTGTGCAGCCCGAAGCCATCCTCCGAGGTCCTGAATCACAAAGCTACAATCTCCTGTTTACAGACTTAATTGAACCGCGCTTACGGGACGGTAGGTGGAAATCTGATCTCAGGTTAAATAACATAAAAATGGGCTAAAATTTAGCCCAGTTAATAATCTCTGGAATTGTCCCAGCCAAACTCTTCCCCCGTTCCAAGTATCACTCCTTTCTTAATTAACCGAGCTGCGCTGAGGTCCTCAGCAATCCTTGCCAGCGCTGTGCTTCCAACCAGTCCCCACGTCAAAGGGATGGATGAAGACGTTTGGTCCCCACTGTCACCGCGAACACTGTCACAGCTCCACCACTGGGGGTTCCAAAAGTGCACATCTGGCTCGAAGTTTCTCGGTAAAGGAGAGATTCTGGGACAATCCTTTCTCATCTTTAAAAACCACCCAGAGAGCACGTTAATCCACAGAAGGCTGGGCCCACCCGAGACACCGACACCGACTTAACAAGACTGGGGAGGGCTCACGAATTTACATGTCTAACAAGCTCCCTGAACATGGACCACACCCAGAGGAGTATTTTAGGTTGGACACCGAATCAGGGGCACCTAGAGTGGGAAGAGACTTTATGACTGCCTTGTTCTAAGTGACCTAAGTGGCTTAGACTGCTTCCGAGGCTATAAGATGCTGGAGATGGGAAAAGGAGACAGTCATTTCATACTTATTTTCGGGTTCTGTTCTGAGTGCTCCACAGACATCAACTCATCGAATCCTGACAATAACGCTTTGCAGTGGGTGCTATTATTTATTATTCCCATTTTATGGATGATAAAACTGAGGTGCAGAGGGCTAAATGACACCCCTAGGGTCACACAAATCCTACACGGCAGAGCCCAGAGGCAGTGCAGGCAGCCTGCTCCAGAGACCATCTCTCAAGCTTCATCTAGGCTGAGCACTGGCTGTGATATTGATGTTTTCAAGACTTAAAAACAGAAATGATGTCTGCTTGCAGTCAAAATATGCCTCACTTTCTGTACTGTCATATTTTGCTTCATCAGGCCTCCCAGGGGAGATACTAACAGACACTAACACCTGCCTCCTGCCCTCCAAAGGGCTGAAACGATCTTGGTAGCTTAGGGCCAGGTGAAGGGTGAGTGGGCTACAGATGCGTCTGTGTTCGGCAGCTGACAGCCACATTGGTGTTACACGCTGCCTCTGATCTTGGCTAGATGCAGACGATGGAATGCAAGAAGCATACCTGTTCCCTCTGCTGAGTTAGTATGCACCAGCGACGTAAGCCCGAAGCACCTTCTTCCTCTTTATGGCTGTGCAATGATTAATGCTGGTCAACAGTGCTGCCTTGTGCTGAATCTGTTTCCATGTGATTGCACCATTGATTTTTTCATTGGGAAACTCAACCAAACTTTTCTGTAATAAAACCCATTATTATGCATTGATGGCTGTTGAGAGGAGTGGATGGGACAATCTCTTGTTCTGTCATTGGAAGGGCAATTATGTCCTTTTGTTTCAAGCTGAGACACCTCGCCTCTCTGGATTTCAGGCCTTTGGTGCCTAAAATGCCAATTGTGCTGGTCTTAGTTATTAGAACAATTATTTCATAGGAATGACATGCAGCTTAAGATTGAAGACTCAGAGCAATATTCCCATGGCAGGGCATAGGAGGATAAGAGTGAGCAGAGAAAGAATCCTAGACTTGAACTTGTGGGGAAACATCTGGAGTTTGCCACAGATTGGCTTGAGCACGTCATTTACCCTCTTTTGGTTCATGCTTCTCACCTGTAAAATGAAGCCAATAACAGCTCCCCTGCCTAGTTCACAGGACTGTCGAGGAGCCAATGGCACGGGGCCGCGATTTCACCGTGTGCTCACCCCAAACCCGCCACATTCAGCTCCCCCTGCCCTTTCCATCTCCCTCTCTGTAATCTACATCTCAATTCCAAGAGCTGCAATGAAAGTAGAGAGGTTACCATAGACTGAATGTGTCCTGGAAAATTCATATGGTGAAACTCAAGATCCCATGTGTTAGTATCAGGAGGCGGGGCTTATGGGAGGTAATTAGGTCATGTGGGCGTGGCCCTCATGAATGGGATGATAAAAGAGACCCCAGAGAGCTCCCTGTCCCCTTCCACCATCTGGGGACCGTGAAAAGACAGCTATCTATGAAGCAGGAAAGTGGTCTTCGCCTGACACCAGATCTGTTGGCGCCCTGATCCTGGATTTCCCAGCTTCCAGAACTGTGAGGAATAAATGTATGTTGTTTAGAAGCCACTAAGCCGCCCAGTCTATGTAGGGTATCTTGTTATAGCAGCCTGAATGGACTAAGACAGAGGTCAACTACCTTTTCTATTCTTTAAGACTGAAAATGTTAATGCTGGCTTGCAGTTAAAAGTATCAGTTCTCTACACAAACTGCCCGCCTCCTGAAGCAAGATGCCTGACTTCGTTACAATTGAAAGTTGTCCTGTGAGGTGGAGGCCTGACAGGGATGCTATGAAGCGACTGTGACTAGGCCCAGCGGCTGGCGTGGGGACCCTGCTGGCTGGGTTGGTTTGAGGAGAGGGAAGGTCCAGGCCACAGCTGAGTCCCAGGACTGCCAAGAAAAGCTGTTCCAGCGCCAAAGTTCCAGATTGGGACTGGGGACGTCTGCCATTGCTCCTGCAGGGGTGGGGAGGCTGTGACAACACCAAGCTGTGGACAGGGATGCTGTCAGGTCAGCGGTGGCGGGAGGGGAGCTGTGGCACTCTTTGGGAATCCCGCAGGATCCACTAGGTTTGCAAGGTGGTGGAGCTGAAAATCTAGGCTTCAGGAAGAGGACTCTGGATGGAGTATGTAACAGGTTTTTGGGGCTGACACAACCGTGGCCAGGAATTTCAACCGTTCTACCCACTCTAACTTATCTATTCCCAAGTCGTCTGCGCAAAAAAGTCGGGAGAAAGAAAATGTCCCACTAACCTGAATGACTTTACCAAAATCACATAGAGAGCTTGAATTACTTTTCTACATGTTAAACTTTATGGCAAAACTTTACTATTCCTGATTTGAATATCTTAGCATTTGATTATCCAATATTTTATCCCAGCAAACATTAAAATTTTTATCAAGCCTATTTATCATGTCCAGGAAAACTCATAAAACCCAAAATTCAATAATAACTATTGTCATCACCATCCCTTCGGGAAACCCCGAGCATGTGGGATTCATATACACCTGGCTTCCTAGAGAGACACACCCCCATGTGGATTACAGTGGTTCATGTTTTGATGAGTGACAACAAGCACACTCAACCCTTATTAACTGTGCAGGGTAAATGTTTCTAGATGGCATTGTCTCACGACGAAGTAAGGTTAAGGTTTTAACTATATAAATGGTCACTACTGAATACATCACTGCTATCTTCCCAGGTGCCAACTGTCAAGCGTGAAATCTGAAACAGTGACATTTCCCATATTAAAAATGGCTCTACCGGTCTATTGGATATCGTAATTCTGCAAACGTTAAGACAAAAAATATCATGATAAAACAGTATACCTTCTTCCACCCAAACTGTGGGACTGGGAGGAAAAAAACAGATGTTTCAGCTAAAGCCATCAGAAGAGAAGAAAAACAAGTTGGGAGAAGAGGGGACCAAGAAGCAGATAATAAATCTGTCTGGACTGTTTCCAGGCCACTAGGACTCATTATATTTTTCCCTCAAAGGGCAAAAGGCCATTAAAAAATGGAGACTAGTTTCTTAGGGGACTGGAAATTAAATGCCTACAGAGCTAGACCGAGAAGGTAAGCAAGCGAAGGCAGCCAGGTGTATAAGAAAAATCACAGGGCTTTTGTCTTCTCAGATTTTTCACATTTGGTTGGAGGCTGCATAGGACTCTTCTCTGACTAAGAATAAAAACACAGTCTGGGCACGATGATTTAAATAGCAGCTGCTCCTTGGCCTAAATGGAGATCAATGGAGAGGGGTGGGGACCGTGACGACCTAGTCAAAATGGCCTGAAGTATTACAGGTGCCAAAAGTGTTGCTTAGGTAAATATCTGTCCAAGCGCTTGGATGTAAGTAAACAAAATAAAACCCAGCCCTATCGAAAACACAATGAGATACCACTCCACACCCATTAGGATGGCTGTTATCCAAAAAATAGAAATAACAAGTGATGGCAAGGATGTGGAGAAATCGGAACCTTTGTGCACTGTTGGTGAGAATGTAAAATGATACAGTTGCTATGGAAAAGTCTGGTATTAAAAGTAGAATTATCAAATTGTCCAGCAAACTTCACTTCTGGATGTTTATCCCAAAGAATTGAAAGCAGGGTCTCAAAGAGATATTTATAAACCTATGTTCATAGTAGCAATAGTCACAAAGTGGAAGCATCCCAAATTTCTATCAACGGACGATGGACAAACAACCTGTGGTATATACATGCAATGGAATAGTATTTAGCCTTCAAAACATCAGAAATCCTGACATGCTACAACATGGCTGAATCCTGAGGAAGGACGTTATGCTAAATGAAATAATCCAGTCACAAAAAGACAAATACCGTATGATTCCACTTATGTGAAATCCTTAGAGCACTCAGATTCATAGAGACAGTTAGTAGAAGGGTGGTTGCCAGGGGCTGGAGGTATGGGAAGTTATTGTTTAATGGGCATCGAATTTTAATTTTGTAAGATAAAAAGAGTTTGGAGATTGTTTGAACAGCAATGTGAATATACGTAACATTACCGAATCGTCCACTTAAAAATGGTTCAGATGGTAAAAACAAAACGAAATAAAACCGCAAACCCCCCAAACCAACTAAAGTCTAGAGCAGTTCATGAAAGATTATGAGAATATTACAAAAGGCTAGACAAAAGGGCATAGTTTTTCTGCTGAGAAGGGCGGTCCTCTCTAAACTTCTGACCCACGGTTCACTGTGGTTCATCATCAACCTGTTTTGCCAACAAGATGATAAGACTCATCTTATGCTTCTATTATCTCTCGCACAGAACCTAGAACATTACTAAGCATTGGGTGAGGGTAAGGCATTTGAACGGGGCGATGAAGAATAGATAGGGCTTCCTCAGGTGGAGGAAGGGCGAAAAGGCAGAGGGGACGAGATGTGCAAAGGCATGAAATATAGGGGAGAAAGTTGAAACCACCGGACGCCTTCAGGGAAATGCGAGTTGTTTCCACGAAGCACAGAGCAAAAGCGAGGGAAAGGGAAGAAGCCTTACAGAGACAGGTGGGGGCCGGACGGCCCAGGGCTCCTTTGCTTGCAGGGGAGAGCGGAAGAGAAGGGAAAAGCTGGAGAGAAGAGAAGAGTCTACAGATCTTGGCTACAGGGAAAGGGACGGACATGTGAGATGATGAGGAAGGCAAATTCAGATGTGTTCACATCATTTCGCTTGCTCTGTGAGTGATTAAAAACTTAAACTACCAGCCACGTACATACTAAAGTCATACCTGTGAGACTTTTCATTTTGACATGTCTGAAAACCTGTACTCTTGTTTCAAGAGTGAAGTGAGAAGGAGCAGACTCTGTGAATCAATCTCAACGATCATCACCCCGTGTTCTAGGCACTTCCCCAGACTGTTTTGAAAGCTTAAGACCAGTGCACTCGCTTCCCACTGAACCCAAGGAATTCACTTTGCTGGAATTCCAAGGTTTGGTTTCAAACCGGAAATCAAAGTTCTCTTCCATTCAGATCAAATTCCAGCATGGAGGGTTTTATCCTCGAGAACCCTAGTCAGAGGATCCTGTAAAGAAGACAGGTGCTCTGCTGGCATAGAGTCTAAAAGATGCTTGTGACGGTCAGGTCGAGTGTGATGGATAGATAAGCCTGGCTGAGTGATGCCTGGAACAAGGGATTTGGGTCGGGAAATGGCAATGAGTGGTGGTGACATCTTGTGAGGGCAAGCTTCTTCTCTGTCCTAGGTACCCTAGAGAAACTTGACCCCAGGCTTACGGACAAGAATGTGGGGCTGGGCCAATCGAAGGTGAGAAACCCATTCAGATGATGCAGAAGTTAAGCTGGAACCACCGGATTTTTGCAGGCTTTCTAAGTGCTGTAAAATTAACCCAGCTGAGCGAAGTCTTCATCGTATCTAACTTTTAATTACCTGACAATTACTGTAAACTATGTATGAATTATTCACTCTAATAATAAACCACGGAAAGTTCCTCCAGCATCTACCTATGTTCATATACACTGCAAAGAATTACAATCATAATCTCAAAGTCGAAACAACTTTGCCCAAATATTTTTTTTAAAAAAATGACCAAGAGTTTCCAAGATACACGATCAAATCCTTGACTTCTCTAGTATTTAATCTCAGTTTACTCCCTTCCTCCAGCCCCCTATTCTCCTAGGCCCGCCCCTCCCCAGACTGTTCCGAAAGCTTAAGACCAGAAAAGTAATATTGCAATGCAAACCAAATGCCTTATACACTCAGTGCAAGTTCATTTAATAAACTAGGTTGTTGCTTAAGGCCTCAAATGCTCACTGACAGTTACTGATAACGAACCACTTGAGCAAAAGAGACTAACAAACGAAAAACCCGGCATCTCACCCAGCTCCACGTCTTGGTCATCGGTGAGCACGAGAATTATGTTAGGTCGGATGTTTTTTCGTTCCTGCTGGATCCGTCCTCTGAACCTCGGCGATCTGGCAGTGGAACAGAGGCTCCCCAGCAGCTCGGCGCCCAGGACAGCCCAGACCAGAACCCAGCAGGAAGACTTCATCGTGTTGGGTCCGAGGTCACAAAACCGACACAACGTCTCAGCCTCCTGGTGTCTGTAGGTCTGGGCAGCCAGAGAGAAAGCGAGGGAGAGAGAGACTGAAATGAAATCCAAACCCCAAACACAGTTGCAGAAAACGGGCCTCAGCCGAGCAAGAACTGGCACATAAGCTGGCATGGGAAGGGCGGGACGTGAGTCAGAAGTGGCAAACTCTCCCCGGCGGGCGCTGGGGCCTTCGAGCACTTGATTATTTTGCAAATTCGCTTTTGTCCTTTATTCTCATTCTAACGTCTCCTATTTCAATTCATGGCCGAAATATCCTTTCCAACAGAGGGGCACGAGTGTGAAAGTTTTCTGACGAGAGTTAATACCTTGAATTAGGTATCCTGGTTGAAAAATCAATTTCTATACCCAGGGGTGCTCAGAACATCTGCAGATGGGCTCCTGGAAGGGGGAGAAAAAAAAGAAAAATACAAAGAAAACATGAGTGAAGGATTTCAATACAGGTTTTTGGTCTGAAATAGTCTCTTAAAAACGGCAGATAGATGATGATGATAGATAGATGATAGATAGATAGATAGATAGATAGATAGATAGATAGATAGATGATAGATAGAATTTTTTTTGCCTGCACTCCAAAAGGAAGAAACAGGAAGAAATCGACCCTCAGATGATCGACCTTAACAAACGACTCAAATAACATCTCCATTTCATAATCAGCTCCATAAAACAGTGCTAAGGGTATCATCTCCACTCACACCGTGACAGTACTTTTAAACATCCCAAGAAAACTAATGACAGATAAGGAAGAGCCAGCGATGCCCGTGAAAGCACTGTGCGTTTGGAAAGTGTGCCGTGGGGCGTGTTCGGGATCTGTTAACTCACCAGCTTAAGACATTTGAGTACTTATTGGAGTAGAATGACATGCAAAGCTGTCATTTGTCAACTGCGTTATGTCACTCACTACCCAGGAGAGTTATTTCTGCTTGACAAAGACTCCATAGCAAGTGACTGGGAGGGCAATCTTTTCCAGCCTCCACAAAGCTCGCAACTGCCCTCCGTCACTCACCAGGGGAAGAGGCGCTTCCTGCGAGCTAGTCTGGTCCCTCTGTCCAGCCTGTGTCTTCAGTGCACTGGCGCCTAAAGGGACAGAACCCTCCTTCGACTGTCAGCACCAGCTCCACTATTATCAGGACCCGGCGCAGAGGTGCCTGCACAGAGGTTGTGCTTTGCTACTGCAGAACTCAACGGGCAGAGCAAATGATTGATTGGGCTCTGAGGCTGGGGCTCAGAGGCTACCCTTGCACATTAAAAAATAAATAAAATCTAGAGGGGTGCTCTGTGAAATCTCTGCCAGTCTGCCGAAGGGGAGAGTTTGAAAGCGTTGGAAGATGCTGCTTTCACTTTAGAACACTAACCCGCTGCAAGCTTTCCTCCTGGACTTCTTTAAAGATAGCGAAAGGCT
>NW_024350926.1:3995441-4018695 GCF_902729225.1 Pteropus medius | reverse complement strand
GTCTCTTGGATGTCACAAGGGAATGTCTGTATGGGAATGTAGGCTGCCCTAAAATTAATTAGACAGTGGTCCACTTCATGAGCTCCTCTGTCCCCACGTATCTGAGGGTCTGTATTTTGATCTGCAACCATAAACTGGCATCAGATAAATAAACATAACGAATTAAGTGTGAGTGTTGCAGAGCAGGAGGAAAGGGACTCCATCGCGCATGTCTGCGTCTTACATTCCGGAGGGTGGCCTGGGACAGCGAAAGAAGAAAGGCTGTGTACTGTTTACCTCAGCCACACACAGTATCTTTGTTTACACAAACACACACACACACACCCCTATTATTTTAAACTTTATGAGCTGTTTTGTAAACAGTTCTAATGCTTTTCACTCTGCAGCTTGTAATTAGAGACAGAGAGGGAGAGAGGGAGAAACCCCACAAGTAATCGGTTTTTGAACAAAACTCTAGTGTCTGCAGCAAGGCGGTCCTGACTCCATTATCTGCAGAGTGACCAAACAAGCCACCTCCGACTGGTCCCGTGGCTCTTGAAGTCCATACGTAAGATTCAGAGTTGGATTTTTGGGGGTAATAACTCAGGGTTATTTCAGTGATTGCTGGGCATGCCGAATACTGAAAGCCAACGATTGTTCTGCATCGACTGTTTGGTTTCTGCCCATTTGTTTTAAATCATGAGAAAACTGATACGAGCACAAAAGAACAGGAAAACGAAGGAAATAGGGCTTTCTCCCACAGAGCGTGCATCGGCCTGAACAGTTACATACAGAATTTCTTAGAGGGCTGGTCGTTTACGTAGCGAAACTCTGCTCACCTCTCAAAGCCTGCACGGGGGTGTGGAGAGAGACCGAGCAGGGTTTTCTTGCACTCACCATGGAACAAAACAACTCCTGCTGACTGTAGTGACCTAGAAGGGACAGTTAGACTCACTGTGTCCAGCAAACGGTGGCCCTCCGAGGTAAAGGGTCAGCCACGCACGGAACTGAAAACTCCTGACAGTTAGGATGCTGATAACACTCCCTGGACCCCAATCAGCGTTGCTGGGCAATCTTTTCTTTATCTTCCTTACTTTACTTCTTCCTTTAGGAAAAAGGAAATTAGTTTTAATGGTGCCTGGTATAAACTACATTGAACATCATTTCCTAATGAAGAGAAGGGAGGCAGAGTAGATTTTTTTTTTTTTTAGCCTATAAGGTGACTTTCCTTTCTGGAGAGTTAAAGGTACAGGAGGGACCGACATTTCTTATGTCACAGTTTATGATTGATTTAGGGGATTTGTATGTAAAAACACGGGAATTGAGAGGTAAAGAGCTTTCGACAGGCCTGGCCCGCAGGAGTGCTCGATCCTTTATCCCACCTCCCTTCGCTAAAACACACAAAACACGCTACTGTGCAAAAACTGCACACAGACAATTCTTTATTCAAAGCTGACCTTTGAAAGCCTGTCATCCTCTCACTGCCTGGTTTCCACCTCCAGAAGGAAAAGAAGTAAAGAAGAAAAAGAAGAAGAAAAAAACTCTCTCAGACAAAATGCAGAACCTGACAACAGAGACAAGGATGCAATGTTTGAATTGGATACTTTGCGGCGGGCGACAAGTGCCCTTAGAGACTAACGATTTGTCTTGAGAAACAGTCGAAAATGGAAGAAATGTAAAGAGAGCTTTTTCTCACACGTGGAAAGGGAGCTTGAGGAATCGTGCTCCAAGCCCTCAACGAAATATGCCAATTGTAGTTATGGCCAATCGGGCAAAGTTTACAGAACTGTGTTTAAAGCAGTTGAGCCAAACTCTACAGGTGACGTGAAAAGTTTCAAGTCACATATAAAAGACAAAAAAAAAAAAAAAAAAAAAAAAAAAAGACTGGGAAGACTTCATGCCCACTGGGAGGAGAGTCGAGTTCGCATGTGCCTGTGTGGCCGGACCCCACTTCAGTGCCCAGGAGGTTTCTGGGGGTCTCTGTCTCCACCGAGACCCTCCCTCCCCCCGTCCGGCATTTGGTGCTGAGGCAAAAGGGTCCTGCTTCGTCCACCGTAGCAGTTCTCTAAGGGTGACTGCGAACTTGGGGGAACCCTGAGATCCTTTTGGGGGTCCACAAAGCCACAACTATTTTGATAAGAATACTGGCACGTTATTTGCTGTTTTTACTTTGTTGCTATTTCGCGGATGGAGTAAGAGCAACGGTGGGTAAAACCGCAGTTTTTCAAAAAGCCAGTTTCACTTAAGATGAAGCAGTAAAATGACTCATTTTCTTAACCTTGAACCCTTGACTACAGATCTTTTCCAGTTTCTGTTTTAGGAGCTAGGAGGTCCATACAAAGGCCTGTGGAGGTGTCATGGTTTTCTTGAGGAAAAACACTTGTGTGACCTAGTTGCGGGCTGAATTGATACCATTTTTTTTCTCATAATCACCATTTTTACTTGAAAGAATTAGTTGGACTTAGATATTTGGCAGTCATTTTCTCAAATGATGAATGAAACGAGACTGTCTTTTCAAGGAAAACAACTGGCAGTATTTGCTGCATTTGCTGCCAACAACAGAAATCTAGCTTTCAACTTAAAACCAGGATTTTGGAACGCTCGGATTTGCCACTATGAGCTTGGCAGCTTGCCAATACAGAAAACCTTTCCGATGACATTGGTGTTGATATTCATGAGTGTTATTTTTTGATATGGTAAAATGAAATGTGTCGACATTTGGGATATTTGCTTGATCTGCTGACCCAATAGTTCCCAAATGACCAAATCCGATGCTACAAAATCATACATGAGTAAAAAAAATTCAATCGAAGTACATGAAGACCTGTTGGATTTTAAAGTAACAGTATTAAAATTTTCATCGATATGGTTTCAGATTTCTTACCACTTCTAACTTTTAAAAAATTACCACTTGTCAAGTTTTGGTATAGTATCAAAGAAGATCTACAAGTATCTGAAAAAACTATGAAAATATTTCTCCTTTTCCAACTACTTATCCACAAGAGGCTGAATTTGATTCCTAGACTTCCACCAAAACAGCAGATTTCAACAGACTGGATGCAGAAGCTGCTTTAAGAACCCAGCTCTCTTCTATTCAGATAAACATTGACGAGATTTGCAAAAATGTGAAGCAATGCTACTTTGCTCACCCACATCTTTCTGCTTTGGAAAATACAGGTATTTTCATAAAATATATCAGTTAACATATAATAGATTTATTATTGTTATTTTCAAAAGGATTAATAACTACTTAAAAAATTTCTCAGCTTTAATGTCTACATATCAATAGCTATAATCTTATAAATAAAAGCTCTTGGGGGTCCTCAATAAATTTTAATAATATAAATGGTTCCTGAACCCAAAGGGTTTGAGAGTTGCTGGCTCATGGCATACCTAGTTCCACGGGTCAATCCAGATTGTCACCTCTAAGACTGTCGATCTGGCCCTAGTCACAAAGTTCTCATTCACTTTTTTTTTCCCCCCTTAAAGCCTTGAAACTGTCCTAAATGCCTGATACCACATAGGAGTTGTTAACGAGTGATGGCATACTGTTTTTATTTTTTTAATCTGAAGATAACACAAAACTTTACAAATGAATGCCCGTACACGTAAAGCATGCGAGACACAGGATGAGAACCACCCACTCAGCACAGAAATACACCTCTCAGGGATGGGGCAAAGAACTGTTTCCAGAACAAAGCAATGCACTCCATAGGGCACAGAAAAAAAGGAACATCATAACCAACCAACACAGCAGGGGAGATGAGGCCAGCAAACATGCCATTTTTAGAAGTTGAATATAGCCAGAACACATGTAGTTTATCACCACAGTGACGCAAAACAGGATTATGCCTGCAAAAAGCTGGTAATCACATCCACCCACAGCCGCCACCAATCTACATACATTTCTTAGCATCAGTTTCCGTGGCCCTTTTTCCCTTAATATTGGCTTTCAGGTTTCCCATACATCACTTCTTCTCTTTCAAGGAAGCCTTCAGGATGTGCTACCTTCTTTGATATATGCAAAACCAAGAAGGAGCTAGTTTCTTCTTTTTAACAACCCCATAGCTGGCAACATTCATCTACTGTTCATGCCCCGGAAGCCCATTTCCCAGGCTCATTTATTATAACTCCAAGCGAAGAAGATAGACAAGAGTCTCCTTCTGGGGCAGTAACATTTTTATGCCCCTCTAACAATAAGTCTCTTCCAACAACCAATGTCAGCCGAAAAACGTGCATCTCCGACCTGCAACACCTTTGGGGAAACACTTGGTTAAAGGATGAGCTCCTCCTTGAACAATGTTTGCTTTTCTTCCCTTTCTCCTCTTTCTTCCCCCAACATTGTGAATCCTGAAATCGGAAGGAATCCTGAAAAGTCATCTATTCACAAAAAGTGTTATTGTCGGTTACTCCTGGGATTTGGTGAGGGCGAGAGACGGGTTTTCTCTTTACTAAATTCATAGATTTTTTTTTGTTCAGTGCTTTTTTGCATTTATAAAAGCAGAAATAAGTACATTTAAGTTTTCTAGGTTTCCCCTCTGTCTTCTTGTGGAGGAATAGATTTGAGTAATGATAAGAATGAAACGAGAGGTTTTAGCAGAAAATGTACTTTTGAGACCAAGCCCCACGAAGGTGAGAACAGGAACCACGTCAAGATGAGCGAACGAAAAAACGCGAAAAGTCCAAGGCTGAGATTTGTCCAGCTTCTTTCAAATAGGAATTAACAAAACGAAGGAAAACTACATGCTCTAAAAATTATGAAAAGAGCCAGAAGAATCTGATATTCCCCAAGCAGATGCTACCGAGTGTCTAAAGTTTCTGATAATGGTCACCAGTTCCAATGGTGGCACCGAGGTCCGAGAGAATGATGACAAAGAGATTACTGGAGTTCCAAAAAAAGGAGCATTGGAAACTTCAATTTATATGGGTTTGGCGAGAAGATAGCAATACTGATAAACAGAACTGCTGATGTGGTCTGAGGCATCTTAGCTAAGTCTTAAAGTATATGATTTATTACATTAAATTCCGGTCAATTTGCCATTGGTTTTACATACTTACAGTTTATTTATATTGAAGTATATATATATATTTAATGTAATAAATCATATACTTTATGATTTAATTTAGAAGTAGTTCGTTGCAACAATAAACTTCAAATATCAGTGGGTTAACACAATAAAAGCACATTCATCATCACACTCCGAGTCTCCGAGTCACACACAAGCTGGCAGGGAGCTTTGCTCTGCCCAGTCGTGCATGGACACAGGCCGACGGGGGCACTGTTGTCTTGTTGCTCCAATAAGTGGACTAAGAAGCAGAGAAAGGAAAAACTACAGAATCTTGCAGGAGCTTTTCATGGCTTCAACCTGGAAGTGACTCAGATCACTCCTAACATTTCATTGGCTGCAACTAGTCACATGGCTCCATCCAACTACGAGGAGGCTGGAAATGTGGTGGAGCAGGCGAAGCGTTTGCTGAGTGCTACTGCTCCTGTCTGTGCCGCAAACATCGAGTTTCATCGGTACCTTATGCATTTCTCTCTTTCGAACACACACATGCATATACACATGTGTGCACACACACATGCACATACTTAAGATATGCGTATAAATATATTTCACACAGACACATATTTCAAGTAATGAAGAAACATAAAACATAGTCTTCACAGCTTCAAGTTCAACCATTCCTAGGTACAAAAAATGTACTTTTAACAGATTTGGGGTTTTTTTGGGGCATATTTCCTTTCAGTTTGTTGCTCTGATATATATAATCTGGCAGAATACAAACGTATTTTAAAGTTCCACGAGTCTTGTGATACATTTAAGTTGAAGAAAATTTTTTTAAAAGATAACTAAATGCTGTATTTATATTTCAAAAGCATTTCTCCAAATATTTTCTTGCAGTTAAAAGCTCTGTGAGGAAAGAGGAACACCTGACTTAATGTATAAATTAAGCCATAGCCAAGAGAATTCCACTGGCCTACTTTCCAGGAGGTCAAGCTCACCACCAATACAATGTTCTTTATCATTTTCTAAGGGTTTATTTAAATACAGGAGAGTGGAGATACAAGTGCCTTCTGAGGGGTCCTGCTGGCCTCACGTGTGATGACCAAGAAAGGGAGGTCTGGGAAATAGAGTGTAAAGGATGCATATTCATTTCTAGTTCCTAGCTTAAGACAGGGGCAAAAATTATGGAAAATAGCTCTGACATAGATATCATATGTATCAGATGACATATCTGATATATACAGATTAGCAAAACAAAGGAAATACTATATATATAGTATTACTTATAGGAGAACCTTTTAAAAAATCAAACGCCCAAACTTGAGTCAAATCCTTTGCTTAGAGACATTTTCAGGAAAACCTTAAAATTCAGATTAGTTCATGTATTGGTATTTTGAAAATACTGCTTCGCAAGTTTTACTGGGAAATATTGTTTTTATTATTGGTTAAATGTATATGATTCCAAGTCTTCTAATGACAAAATCATCTTCCTCGTGTGCTTTATATGTAGCTAAATCCCTGTGCTATCTTCAGATGATTGTCTTTCCTTTAGCTGTATACTCACCTCCCAGGGACTAACATGCATAGTTGTACATTTATCGAGTTAAAAGAACAACTCCATTAAAATTTCAAGTGAAGTCCAGGCCTACAATCTTGGAAAATATCATTGCAGTACAACAAAGTGAGTAACTAGAGGCCTTTCTATGAAAATTAACATTAATCTTAGCCATAAAGCATGCATAAAGCATACGATGAACGCAAATTGTTTATTTTTTGACACTCATTTGATATATGGTATTCTCGTCTGATCAAATTCATCTTCTTACCCTCAAATCATTATCTGAATTTTGCTAATTACCCTAGAGATATTTATCAATGTTTGGAGATGAAGTAGCACTGGAAGAGATATGGTAGATTTTAAAACCATAAATTCGCTACCGTTTACTAATTTAAATGATTCTACTTGCATGAAAGTCCCGTAGTAGTTTGAAACTTAAAATATGACTTCTGTCTTAGTTCATTGTCTGTACAGAAGTTGGGAAATATTTTAGCTAATTAAAGCTAGCATTTCCTCTATTGTCACAGAAGAGTAAACTTTATGAAGATGTAAGCTGCAGGAATTTGTAGGATGAAAATTTTAAGAGCCTTATTATCACCCTAAACTAATATTTGTCTTATTTGTAAGATAGTCTTCCTGAAAAGGCTCAGATTATGATCTACGTCCATGGACATTTGTGGCAAATTTCTGTTTATTGTCACCGGAGTGTCTTTATAAACAGTTGGACAAGTCCTTAGGTTTCATCTGGACTTCTGCTCCACAAACACCCAGTGGTGTTCCAATGCCAGAATTTATTTTCTAACTACTCTGTTTAGTTTTAAACCTTCATTTCTTAGCGCACACAAGAACAGCACTTGTCACACAAAGGAGCTGATATAATTAAACCAGATGAAGTGCCTCACAAGTAAAATCAGCCATTCATGAAAGCTGGTCACCAGAGGCTATTTCGAACAATGCATATTTCAGAGTAATCTACAGTAATCCCTTCTCTCTACTGATTTGGTTTCCGTGAACTCTTAAGCACATGTGTTCTGCCAAAAGGAAGCTTATGAAAACCTGATGTGATATTAGAGATTATAATGCAACAGGGTTGGGCTGATTTTAATATCCGAGTTCAAAAAGGAAAGCCATTTTCAATTATATGTGTAAGCTCGCTAAAACATTATGCGTATAAAGGTAGATGGTGTTTACTTATTAAGGGAAAAAATAATGTTATCTGAATTGGGTGTACGTGTAAAATTTGCATATAAAAATGGGGGAGAAACTAAACCAGTTTTCACTGATGGACAGATTAGCAAAGCCCAGAACTATTTTATGGCTATAAATAGTGAGGAGCTTGTATTGTTTAGAAAATTCTTTATAAAATCGTGAATCTCTGGTCGATAATTCTTTTGGTTGATTATGGTGAAACATTATCAAAACCTGTTACATCAGCATTTGATGACTTCAAAATATTAGTTGTTGTCATTTGTAGAACTAGATTCTTACGGTTACTGAGTGAGTCTGGCTCCCTGAGAAGTTTATCAAGACCTATAGTCTCGGTGGATTTCTGGAGGTTTTGTTATTAGCAACCTCCGCCTTATAGGGCTAATGGGAAGGAGACACCCTAGAAAACAAATGATAGAATCTCTGAGTTAGAAGCCATTATGGACTGAACGTTTGTGTCCCTCCCACCCCCACATTCATATGCTAAAGTCTTAACCACCCCCCATGTGATGGTATTAGGTGGTGGGGCATTTGGGAAGTAATAGGTGATGAGGGTGGAGCCCTTATGAATTGGATTAGTGCCTTCATTAAAGGGACCCCAGAGAGCTCTCCCATCTTCTTTCCATGTGAACACACTAGTGACCGTCTACGGATCAGGTAGTAGGTTCTCACCAGAAACTGCATCTGCTGGTGACTTGATTTGGACTTCCATCTTCCAGAACTGGGAGAAATAAATATTTGTTATTTAAGTCACCTGGTGTTTGGTATTTTTGTTAGAGTAGCCCTTATGGACTAAGACAAAAGAGATCTTAAAGTTTACCTAGACCGACCTTTAACCAATGAATAAAACTTCTTTAGGGCATCAATGAAAAATGTCCATATCGGTAACACTGAACTCACAAGGTCACTTGTTTAATCTTGGGGCAGCATTTTAAAGTTAGAAAATTTTCCCTTTTATCGAACGAAAGTATGCCATCATCTCTTCTTAATGTTTCATCATGCTCTGTTCTGCTGAGGCACACAAGATAATTCTATGTTCTTCTATGCAGCAAATGCTTTAAACGTCTAAGATTGTTTCCATCTAACTTCTAAATCTTCCCCTCTTACAAACCACCTATGTGGTGGTTTAGTGGTAAGTGATGGGAGGGTGGCGGAGGGGTTACTTTGGATTTGGCCATTGGTTAGTTAAGTATTAGATCCATAGATCCTATAAAGCTGTAGTTACAGAAATAGGAAGCCAGCATATTTAATGTCTATCTGGCTCAAAAAATTTTTCAGTACCAGAATACTAATCGATGTTTTTGAAATTTGCTAAGAAACGTTTCCTTATGTAGCACTACTATCATGGTTGGACTAAATTCAATTAAAAAAAATCTTCCTAAATTTGCATAATTAACTTGTTAATCAGTTCCGTTGGAGGAGGAAGATCCAGACTAAAAGTCATAATCCGAGTACTGGCTTTTTTTTCTTTCCTTGACAATTTAGTCATTGATTCCTCTCTAGATCTTGAGGATGCTTTCCTTCTAAGGAGAAATACCTTCATCACCACACTTGGCTTCCAATGTCAGAGCACCAGATTCTCTGAAGGAGCTGTGCAAGAGAAGAAAACAACCATTCCGCCATCAAAGGAAGGCCCCAAGGTCAAGTATTTAATTTCTAAGATAAAACAGAGGTTTACCATAAACACCTGGGGGGCTCGTTAATTACTCCAGAGTTCCTGATTGGAGGGTGGAACCTAAGTAATTGCATTTCTAACGAATTCTTTGGTGATGCTGATGCTGATAGTACTGGTTCAGGGTAGAGGACTCAACTCACTAGCAGTAGCCAAAGGGAAGAGGATGTAGTCCAAGCCTGGGGCAGGTGCTACCCATCTTTTCATGAAGGTTGATTTGTCAGGCCTTTGCACTGGCTGGAGCAGCTGAGCATTCACAAGACAAGATTATTGATATTGCTGCCGGTTATTTCATAGCTGATAGGACTTTTGTAAAGAAAATAAGTCCCACGAGTCCTTGGCATCCATGAACTAAACAAGCCTGACAGTGGCCCAGTGCAATGCTAAAGCTTGTTACATTTATTAAACGACTGTTATGCACAAAGATCTTTAGGTAAATTATTCCTAGATATTAGGGAAGCAGAGTGAGTTACTTGCTATTGCTTTAATAAAGCCTTTTCTCAGTTTTCTAATTCCGTCCAGATGTCTCTGCCAATCACACTCTGGGCTTTTACCTACATCTATCACCTCCTCTGAGACACTGGCAGACAAATACAGTCGCAGTAAAAGACAAACTGAATCCAACAATATGATCCAAAATATATATCACCCCACCATGATGTGCAAGACACATGAGGTGCTCTGGGGAACCCCATGCTGACTTCTCCTTCTCACTCCACAGAAGAGTCAGGGAAGGGGCGTGGCTACACAGAAGCGAACCGGAAAAGTTAGATAGAACTCATCAGTCCAGGCTGAAACAGAGTGAAGGTCAGGTTTACAACCTTCCAAATTACTTTGTGCATCTTAATTCTTATAGCAGCGACTTCTCAGAGCTCCGAATTCAGACACATGGTCTGATACCCAGCAGAGAAAGTGCAAGCATTCTGGAGTTGGGGTTTTCCTGTTGTCCGACTTCGGGGAGTATATCCCCAGCCCACGTGGACCGCTGCTGGGAGCTGGACACCACTGAGAACAGGTGCATCTTGAATTTGTGGCCCTTTCTTCTTCCTTTTTCCTCCTCCCCATTTCATCGTGTTTCTCCTTCATTCCTCCTTATTCCTCCCCCGTGACGCCCTAAAGTCCTTCACCACTCCCTTCTTTTGCACCCGAGTCTCTAAATTTCCACAGTTTCCAACATGTGGAGGAAACCTTACATTTTATCAAAAAGTAACAATCTTTGCTAATATCCACTGAGCATGTTCCAGGTATTAAACCTTTCACAGTTAGAGTTCACTTTATTCTAGCCACATACCTATGAAGTAGGTACCATTCTTACTCATTTGGAAACTGAGATGCAGGAAAGTTGAAGGGATTTGTCTAAAACTATATCAAGGGGCAGAACTGGGACTACCTCACACCAGAATCTTTGTTCTTAACTCTTCTGTGTCTGTATTTTCTCCTGAAGTGCACATTCACTTTTAAAGATCTTGTGTGCCTAAATAATTCTGAACTGCAAAATTAACGTGGACAAGTTTCAGGGATGAAAATGTGCATCAGGTACTGCTGGTGTTTCCAGGCATTTGTCACTGTGCCTGGCAGTATCTACCCAAGGAGAACAAAACAAGGCATCAGTATTGCAGCCACACACCACGTGCAGGCCCCCTCGTACCTCCCAAACAGAAGGGGACTCTCAGAGCTCAGTAAAACAAAGCATCGTCGCTGAGTGAGAAAGTGGACTAGCGTGGCCAAGCATGAATATTCAAGACCACAAGTCACAACTCTGTGAATTTGAGGGTCTCCTCTATTTGTATTTAGCATTGTGTAGTCACGAGACAACTTGCGATGATTAATTAATCCTTGGTGGTAAGGCAGAAGGTGAAATAATTTGTGCATAGTCACGCAGTCGGTCATTTTCAGGCTCCAAGTTCGTACTGAAGCGCTGCATTTTCCAGAGACAGAAAGAAGATTGGACTTGACTTCCCGCTTTGTGTCTGTGATCTGAGAGATTCACCCCCGACCCCTGAAATTTTCTAAAAGGAGGGCAGGTGGCTGCCATCTGTCCTTAGCCCACACCCTCATGACATCATCCAATATCACCAGTCTGAGGAAGTTCCTTCTCCTGAGACCACCCCGGCCCCCTACTGCCCCTACCTAGAAGGCCAGTTCCCCAGCCCCAAGGAGGAACGCCCACAGAAGGCCTCCCTGAGTCTTGGTTTCCTGTCTTGCTGGGTGAGGGGGGTACAATCCAGTTAATATATTGCTCGAGGCTGCTTGTGGCCCGTTTCCCATCATGTCCTCAAGTGCTAGTCACAGTGATACCTCAATTATCTACCACAGTTGGGGGAAGGAGGGTCTCCAAATATGTAAAGTTCTGAGATACTTTACCTTAAGTATTTACAGGCTGGTCCTTAAAACAAACAAACAGGAACCATTTTAAAGCACTGAATTTGCACAAAGACCTGCCAAAGTGCAGTGGCTTATAACAACAATGACAACAAAATTACTTCTCCCTCTGTTACACGGTGGCTGCAGGGGGTGGTGGCTGTGCCTCCTGGAGTCTTCTCCCTGCAGGACTCAGGCTGGGGCAGCAGCCCCCGATGTGAGAACACGCCATCCTCATGATGGACCCCAGGGGCAAGAGCGCTGGTGGAAACTTGCAGGGCTGCTCAAAGCACCTGGCTGGACGTGGCATCCGGCAGGCCTGCTCACCTGCCATTGGCTAACGCAGGTCACGTGGTAGAGCCCAGCGCGGGTCCGGACGTGCTCAGCTCCCAAGAGGGGTCTGGTTTGCAAGTCCCACTGCAGTAGGTCGGGATGTGAAACTATGTTCACTTCTCTGGTAGGGGAGGGGTGGCAATAATTGCAGAATGTGAATTAATTGACCACGTGCACTTTCAAAAATTACGTATCTTCTAGTCTCCAGAAAATACTGGGAATGACATCACTGCTTTGCTTCATTTCATGGCTCTGGGTCACCGCTGTTAATATAAATATTGCCCTCGGCTATAATTCACATTTTCCTCAAAGAATACTGAGACCTGGAAAGGTATTTGCCCAAAACACAATGACACTGGAGGAATACTGTTTGGCATTCCTTACGGATGCTTTCCATAGTATTGTTTTCACTTTCTTTGCTACCAATTATCAGCTGTTTTAGTTCTTTTCAGTGTGTTTATCTCATAACGCCACCTTCTCTTCAAATATGCTAGAGAGATAGGGAGAGACCTTGCTCCATCCTAGTTTAAGAGTAAAAAAGTAAGGGTCTCTCTCAGGTGCCATCCATTGGTGGGTCTGCTGCACGGATGCTGTGACAGACATTTGGGTGTGGGCGCTTCATAGAGTTAGATTCCTTCTTGGTTTTGCCTGTGTCTGGCTGGTCGTGGGTGTTAGATAAATAAAGTTAGGCTTTGGGGTTAAGCTCCACAGGAGCACCCTGCTTTGCCATTTCCCATATTTAAAAGGAATTTTTTTCCTAGAAAGTTGACTAAACATTAAAACTACCTGCATTTTTTGTTCTATTCTATTGATTTTAATTGCTCTAAACACTTAATTCAGCAACCTTTGGTAGAGCGATGTGTAAGGCACTTTGTTGGGCATTGTTAGAGATGACAGATGGAAAAATGAGGCAAGAACCTGCTTTCTAATGGGTAGTTACATACATTACTAGGTACTAACGTAGTTCCAGCTTGCGCTAGCAAATTCCCTCTTCGTAAAGGCAAGACAGACAGCAAACTTTGAAAGGCCCCAGGGGCTCCTTAGGATGTGCACGATACTCACTCCGGTTTGCTATTACCCCAAATACCACAGTAGAGTCTGACGTTCATCCTTTTCTAATGAAAACAAACTCCAAAGAGTCATCTTGGACAAGTCAAATGTTTCCAACTTGGTTAGTGGACAGATACTTCTTAGCTAACGCTTTCCCCTAACTTATTTTTAATTGTCCTCTGAATGCCTGACCTTACACTGATAATAACCAAACTGTGAACAAGGTTTTTCATCTACTATGTTGTTTCTTGTATCTGAAATCCCATTAGAAGATATATTTGTTCTTTCGCGGATAAAATAACTCCTATGGTCACAACCCACAGTAGGTTCAAAAAACTGAAGCTGAAACTCACACTCAGATCTTCTTACTCTGAGGCTGATGGCTTCTCCTCCTAATAAATCCATTCTTTTCCATTTTATCTTGCTATTTTGTGAATAATTGCCAACGTGATCGTTCATGGGCATAAATGTTAAAAATATATAACTAATGTAATGCACAGAGAAAAAAAGCAGTCACACTAGTTTCATTGCTATTTTTCATTATAGCTAAGCAAACAGAATGTTGATTTTAGGTTTCCTTATTCCTTCTGCACAAACCCAACAAGCACTGAAAATATGAAGAAGTAATACTGTCCATAGTAGAGGGAGTAGAGTGAGTTAAAGTGTTCATGCTACTCTCTAATAATTTTAGCAACACTATTATGTTGATCAGAGCACCTTTAATAGAATCTTAGATTAAAAATATGGGAAAACAACTTTTTGATTAAGCTATGTGCATGAGATAATTTGGATTAAATAACTTGAGGATTAATAACTTGAGGAAAGCCTTGAAGATATATTGATTTTAACATTTTAATAGTCTTTTTACAAAAACGGACTAGAGAGTTAGATTGATTTCACTGCTGAAAACGGAACTCAATTAAATGAAGAGGACTGTTTTGCAGTAAGTTAGCACCTTTCGCAGTGGACAGCGGCTAGAAAATTTGTAGTTTTCTAGGCAGAAATAGGGGAGAGGACAGCGTGGGACGTGCCAGTTATTCCTAGAAATTCACCTCACCTTAGTCGTCGCTTTGCCCGACCATGGGGATGAATACAGAGGCCATACAATAACGAGAAGGCACAACTTTTCTTTATTTTGTCTGATGGTGACAACCTATTTTTCTCCAAATTTTGAGCTTATATCATTTCTGTTGCCATTTGTTGAAGGGAAAAATTCATTTCTTATTTTTGACTGATGCAAATAGTTCTAAATTATACGGCAGCGACTGCTCACTGCCCACTTGATCATTCATTACCTCTTCATTTATAACAAGATTCTGATTTTCTTTGCAGTGGCAATGTGCCCAGCTTTAGGTGACATCTCTCTACTTCCCTTCCAACTCTATGTGTCCACATGACTGAATTCTTTCCAAAGAGATGGAATGAAAGGGCTGTGTAGAACTTCTGCGATGGTTCCATCGAAGAGTGTGACTAGCCATTTGTCATATAACATGGACGGAGCTTCATCAGTCATCCTGGACCATGAGATGCTCTCACTGGTAAAATGTTCCATAATGGAGTAGGCAGAAAAGAAGCCTGGGTCCCTAGTGGCTATTGTCCCAGCCCTGACAACCTGACTCTGGATTCCTTTCACTTGAGAGAACAAAACCTTTTGTGGTTAAGACACTATTTTGATTTCTGCTCTGTGTAGTCAAATTCCCAATTATATTTCCTAACTAACACTCTAGATTTTTTTTTTTTCTCATTCTACCATCATTCTAGATTTAAAGTGCTAGGAAAAAACATGGCCTTTTAAATCAAATTAGAAGTTTGATTTATATTCAGAATCGGAAAAAGCAGAACCCGTGGTTAATGAGAGATTTGAAGAAATAAAGAACTCCACAAATAAAAGTGTAATTACAACTTATAATAAGTGCTATCAAATCCATGGGGACAAGTGGGAACATGAAATTCTCTCAGCAGGCATTAATCTCCAAACTAATAATTAACTAATATTTAAGCCAGTTTAAGGTTTCTTGGTCAATTAAAGAATATTAGAAATCTCTCATTAGCTATAGAAATGAAAAACAGAAATGGATTCTTCTCTCTTTTGGTAATTTCCCAGGATTCAAGGGATTTTATTATAGGAGGAACTGCTCATTAGTTTCTTAAAAAACAAATAAATAAAACAAGCCTGCAGTCTTTATGTAGACAATATACTGCAGTCTACCTGAGCTTTTTTTTTTCTAGCATAAATACTTTTCTATAACTGAGGAAAAATAAACCACATATGTTTGAAGGCGAATCCACTGAGATCACAGTAAATTTTTAAAAAAAGATTTCTATAATCGATTGGCTATTCCATTCAAACACTCATAACTGAAGTCTTTTACATATTTTTTTCCGTATAAAGAACTGATAGTATTATTTCTGCAGCCAGGTTGGTGTTGTTCTGGATGATGCAGTCAAGGAAGTTCACCGACTTTGACCTGATGAAGAACAACACATCCTTCGCATCCTGATGAGAACAATGGGAGTGGATTTTAAAGCCATATTTCTGATCAGACTGTGCCAGTTTAAACAGACGAGGCAAGAGGGAGAACTCTGGCTGAACTTTCTCGAATGGCTCCAGCAGAGCTGCTGGTGGTGCATCTTGCTTTCACGAATGCAACGAGGCAAAAGGCTACCTGAGTTTTCTTGAAAGAGGTTAAACGGTCACCCTCAATGATGGATTTTCATATTTCACACCCACAGGAGGAATTCCCATGTTTTCAGGAAACATTGCTTATTGTTTTCTTACTGAAATGCAAAATTTTAATGTTGTATACAAAGATAATAACACAAACAGCTTCTCTGAAGGAGGGTTGGGTCACGTTTACCATTAATGATCTCTCTTTACCTGCCGACCTTTTCCCTGTTTTCCCCTCTCACTCCTGCAAATATGACTTTTGTTTTTGGTTGAAAATAGGAATTCTGCCTATCCTTGAACAGCAAGGATTTCCTAAAAAATTCAGACTCCTAAAACTCAGGTCTCTATGCTTCGAAGGAATGTAAACACAATTTGTTTCGCATATATGTCTCAGTTATATCAGTTATACCTCAAGTTAAGATTTTTAAAGCTCAAATTAATACATACATGCATTAAATGTATTCCAGAGAGGCTAAATTACTGACCCCAAATCGCTGTTTCTCAGAGTGGAGGGAACCCCGCAACTCGCGATTTCCTGCGATGTCACAGGACACTCCATCATGGTTGAGCTACATATTGCACTTGATGCAAAACTAATCCGAGGCAGCTCCCTTTTAATTCCATGGATGTTTTCACTGAAGCCAGTGTGTCTCAAGCGCAGGGACTGGCTCGAATGAGCAAACTGCATTTGCGTGGCGAAGAAATGTCTTGTGTCCCTCGACACCCACATAACTAAAGTCCGTGAAACCCTCTCTGACATTCTTCAGAGTATGTGGAAGTCCGTGGTTTTAAAGAAATTATACCAATAAAGAAGGCATGAGGGAAAGAAAAGGAAACAGCCGCACGTCGTCAGCTCCCTGGGGAGAAGGTGTTCGAGAACTCGCGTGTCATCTGGCCCCTCAAAGGAACGGCTCCGTGGGGAAGGAGGTGCGCGGTTCTAGAGCGGGAAGCCCCAAGTTCAAGGACGGACGCCCCTTCCTTATTTTCTTCTCCTCACTTCCCGGCCTCTGCCCCCTGCCATCAGCGGCTTGAACCCAGAAGTATTGAGGAAGAAGAATGGAAAGTCCAATGTTTTCAGTGATCAACAAATTGGTGGATCCACAGTTCTGAGCTTAAAACATTTCTACCTCTTTTTTTCTTTTATTCTCTGCTCTAGAAAGCAAATATCACTATTTAGCCACCCACGCATCTACTCACGGCACCCCTACGTTTTATCAGAAAGCTTGTTCTCTCCAACAAATATTTAGAAGGAAAGGCTTTCTTCACAGGTTTTCCTCCCTTTGAGAACTTTGAGATTCTGCAATACCCCGATGACAAAAGACATCTCTGCTTTCAAACACACGTCCATGCATCACTGTGCCTGCCTTAAAAATGTAACTGCTGGAAGGGGTGTCTTTCTTTTCCACTTTCTCTCCTTTTTCATGAACACCTCTGATGGAAAAACAATGTCCCATATTTCCTCACCAGAGCCAAATCTACTTCTCCTCTTACAAGAGTAAATATATAATAGTAAATCTTCAAATTCCCTGCATTTCCCTGAGTTCTGCTGCCTCAGCTTTTCTGAGCCAGGACTCAGACTAAGTTCGACAGTCTTTCACACTGCCCCAGCGACAGCAGGCAGGCCTCGCTGGCATCACGCTTCTCAGAAGGAATGCCCAGTTGTCCCTCCCTCGTTTACGACTACCCGGGTATGTCGTGGTCTCGCAAATGGGAGTCGTTACAAGTTGATATGCTTTACTGTCGTATTTCCGTGGATTGTCGACATAATTTCTATTTGATTGAATTTGGTGGGAAATTAATGGACAGACCTATAGACGTGATCCTGTCTTGTAAATCCCGCCCCTGTCCTCTCGACTCTTGCCCCATCGTGCTCCATCTCCCTTCCCCCAAACACACACTTTCTCTTTCTTTCCTTCTCTTTTCTTGAATTCTCCTTTTCAGAAATCCTTTAGCTGCGCCGTGCAGGTAAGGCTACGAGTCTCGGGTTAGAGATTCATACTGAACTTACAGATTTTTGTGGTCCAGATTAATTTGCGTTAGTTTAGAGTGATTCTAGCAGAGATATATGAAATGCTTGCGATCACCTACTGTATGACGGGTCCTGTGAAAGTTACGAAGAGTATAATTCTTCTAGGGACTTATGGGTCTTTCGTTTGTATATTCTACCTGGCAAAAGACAAAAGAAGGCATGACAAATAGCTCTTTGGTGTGGAGCCCTCAGTGACATCCTACAGCGAGAACATACATTGCTAACCGTGGTTGGCAACTAGGTTCAGGAATCTGGGCAAGAAGGCAGGCAGCGCCGTCAACGAGACACGAACAGCCTGTGCGTGTCCCCTGTTGGGGCGGGAAGATGGCTCCTCGCAAAAGAACTGGGCCTGCTACAGGAGGAGGAGGGATGGGTTTGGAAGGACGTTCTGAATCTGAGGTTCTGCTCTCCCACTTCCTAGCTGTATGATTGTGGAGAAGCTGACATCCTCTCTGTCTTGTAGTTTCTCATCTCCAAAAGGTAATCCCTGCCTGTCTTCCAGGCTTGTTATTATTGTCAAACGACTTAAAATCAGTGGAGTACCTGATAAATATGAAAATGCCTTATAAATATCAGGCACTCTAATATTTTGGTCTCTGTTTACAGAAAATGATCCTGGTCATTCTGTCAGGAAGGAAAGTGACTCATCAGTGTCTCCATCTCAGGCGGTGGCACAGCTATCATTCTACGAATGACAGATGAATCTGGAGGCCATATGTATCCCTTCTCCCCTTCTGTGCTGGTACCTTCCCCACTCATTTACTTTTGTCATCTAAATGTTTCTCTATTTGTTCTTTTCTCTCCATTCCTTTCTTCACTACCAAAGCTCATAACTTCACCTCTTTTCCAGATCATTGTAACAGCTTCTAATGGTGTTTCTGTCTCCCGTCTGCTTCCTCTTAGATTCGTCTTTGATTCACCCAGATACCAGAACAGTCTTCTTAGAGGCTAGCCTAATCACGTCTCTTCCCTGTTCAAAATTCAGTGCCCTTCCAATCGGGGCCCTGGCACTAAAAACACCTCCTAGGGTCAAAGACATTGCTAACTGTCCAGCACGATATCTGCCCAAACAACTCCACTCCCACCAAAATGGCTGACCGTTTTTTCATTCCCTGAGAAAGTCTGGCCATCACTAAAGCCTTCCTTGACCTCCCCTTGCCTCTCACACACTTGCTTCCCTTCCCCAGAATTTCTATGGCCCTCTTCTGGTCTCTATTGATATTCTGAGCACCTGAACCGTCACTGTCCCTTTAGGGCTCACCTGGAAACTAGCACAGCGCAGGGGTTTAGAAATATTTGTGGAATAAAAGTATGATTGTCTAGATGGTTAGATACTCCTTACAGGTATTTCTTCAACTTAAAGTAAACTATTTTAGGAAAATAAATTGGCTACATCACCTTTTGGTATTTTCAGTCATATTTAAAGTTAGCAGGAGGACGAGATCTTTTCATATTTGCATATCATAGTGTAATGTGAGAAAATTAAGACATTAAAATGACTTTTTCAAATAATGTGTGCTCTCCCTTCGAAAGCCTTTCCTTTTTCTGAGAACGATAAAGCCTCAGGTGTTTGGGTTCCAAAGCCGCCCCCTCGGCCTTGCAGCAAGTAGCATGACAGCAGAGTGCGTCTGAGCAGTGGGAAGAAATCACTGACAGATGCGCCCTGCTCTTTCCAAAGACAGCGCTGGACTCTAGCAGGTATCCAGCTTGAGGGCTCAGCCCTGGCTTATCTCACTTTGTTTTGGAAGTAAACTGAAGTTTGCAAAAGAAAAGACTGGAGTGTGAGAGACTTGGACCTGATAGGATTTTCTGTTTTCTCGCTCTGTCTCATTTTTGCTCAGTACTTGGTTTCCGAGCTCCTCTCTGTGGAAACTGTCATTAAGTATCCCTCCCTCACCTTCCATACAAGCGCTTTCAAAACTCACTAAGCTTCGGGCCTTGTGGGGCAGACTCCCGCATGCTGACATGGTCTGGAAAGGGGTTCTCACCTGAGTGCCTTCAGCCCTTTGCCTAGAAACCTCAAACCAAGTTCATAGTCATGACTGCAGACAAATGGGTATGGTTGCTGTGGTGCCAGCTTCAAGAGCATTGTATAGAGGTCAGGGGTGACCTAGGCACATGCCTAGAAAAGAGCTCAACGGCTCAAAAAAAGGCAAAATTAACCAAAAAACTAATAAGCAAACAAACAAAGCAAAAACCAGGCTGATTAGTTCTTCTTTCTCTGCCTCAAAAAAAGTCAGTTTCTCAGGTTTTATAGTATTTTAATTTTGGATGCTTGGTTCAAAGGGCCGTGGAAAGACACAGCCTATGAGGAATTTGCAGATCAGCAAGGGAAGCGAAAAGTTAAAAGTCGAAGTTCACCATCTCCTGTTGTACAAAACAATACATATCACAGACTCAATTCAAACGGGCGGACATTAGCCTCAATGTCCCCGTGGTAAAAATGGGAAGCACGTCAATTTGCTATCAGGGAATGGCTTACTCATGAGGGAGACTGCTTGAGTGAGCCACATCCCTGAGGGACCCTAGATGCCCACACTCATGCTGAGCGTACAGCTACGTCTGTTTAATACGGTATATTCTTGGAGATCAGGAACTGGGTCAAGAAAGTCCTTCAACAGAATTACGCATATTTAATAATGGTTTCTGGCAAAAGAAATCCACTCATTGGACACTGGGTTTGAGGTTATCAAGAAGAAATGTATAAAACTACCAAGCAATTGATACACCAGGAATGAGAAGCAGTTTCCACCCAGGGTGGCAGCACTCATTCGACAAATCTCAAGGAGCCCCACTGGGTACCACGTGCTGGGGATGTCCAGAAATCTGGGCATTTGCACCCAGTTTGCTAGTTAAGCTCCTTCCACCTACAGAAAAGCAGAGAGAAGTTTCTGAACGGCCCAACTCAGGGACTTTGCTCTCGCTGGAGATGTGGCACAGAGATGTGGGGGTCAGAGATGCTACTTATCAGAGCTCACGTTTACCGGCACGTCGTATGTGCCAGGCACAGTAACTGAGGAGGTAGGGCTATTTTCTCCATTTTCAGCGATAGGAACTGAGGTACAGAGAGATAAAACAGCTTTTCCAAGGTTATGCAGGCTTCACTGCGGGGTTAACTCAGGAAGTCTGAGCCAGAACACCTCTCTGTCCCCCCGCCCCGGGGAGGACGGGAACCTGATTTACACCCTGGCACTAGACTTCCTGGCAGCTACCACTCTACGTCTTGCTTCTGTGGCTTCTTCTTCTGAAACACTGGCATAAAAATTAGAAAATATATCTGCCACACTTCTCTAAATAGACATGAGTGAATCGCCATACTGACACCCCTAGAAAAAAGGCATATCCCCAAGTGTCGGTGTTCTGAAGTTCCATCCTCAGTAATTTTGTTTGTCAGATGATTACTTTAAAATGCAACCCACTTTAGCTTGGAGAATGTGGACAGTGGACAACATTCTCCACTCCTCCCAACCAAATGTACCTAGTGTCCTGCTTACCATAGATATCAACAAACATGAAGAGCAGGCTGCTCCTATTCTTATTTCCTGGCCCGGATTTTGCTTTTTTTTTCTCACCACTTATCTCTCTTTTGCTTCCAGGAGTATTCACACATCCTACCCCTACAGGGCACATTATCTGAGGAATATTTCTTTAACCTTCCCCTGAGCAAGAGTGATTGTTTCAAAGACAATAATTAACTAAATCCAGGTCATTCGGAGCCAGTGAGACTCCAGAGGCTTTGTTGCTTGACCTGTGAAGGAAGTCAGTGCTCTGTTGTCCACTGACTTAAGACTTGTGAGGGTGAGAGGCTGGAGCTGCAGCAGCCACGTTGTAAACATGAGGATGTAAACACGCCTATACGTAGAGCCCTCCTCAGCGCACAATGTCCAGAGATGTAGGAAAGGAAACAGAGTAGGTGTCTTAAATTGACTCTAGTGCAGCCCCAGCTGCAGCAATCCCTGTCCCCTGCAATTACCCATGAGCTCAGTCCCTTGTTGCCTAAGGCAATTTGGGCCAATTTTTTTCTGTATCGACCCAAAGCATTCTAATTGACTCTCTCTCTCTCTCTCTCACACACACACACACACACACAGTAAAACTTCAATGTTAAAAACAGGTTGCTTTCGTGATAGAAACAATCCTTATGAAAACTAATACAGTTTCACTTCCAATCAGCACATTTCTATCTGAATTATTTAAAAATTTTTCACTTAAGTATTAATGAATTATGAATGGCGACTTTTGTGTTTATAACAACCTGAAAATACAGTTCTTGTTAAATATGTATGACATCAGTTCTACCAATGTTAACGCATTCGTTTCGTAGACCTGGGAAACTTGTTATCTTGCCAAACTCTCATACTGCCTTTGGATACTACTATCTTGTCTTATTTCTCTAAGTCTCAACAGAGTGGTGAAATAAAGTCTTATAATTCATGCATCTGTCAGGGAAACGTAGTCTATGACATATGGAAGATCAAGCTGACTTCACCAATGGTGAAGTTTGAATTGGTAATACAACAGATGAGTAAAAGGAATGGCGTATTCCTGCTTTTCTGGCACCTCGTCTTATGTATTATAAAACTTCAAATGATTGGTGATGCTTCTAGAAGTATATCCCTATTCTTCAGAGTTGGCATCTTGGAGTCGACTAGATTCTCGTTTCTTACTGTGTACAACTAATTCCCTTAAAGACTGAGTTAATTGTAAGTTGCCCAGAAATTGACTATGTATGATTTAGTCAAAGTAGCTATTGTTTATTTCTTAATTAAGGAGTTTCTCAAAGAGCCATTTGGTTCTAAAGATGTAATATTATATTATAGACATTTAAACCATGGGTAAATGCTTTCCGAATTTTTTCCATTTTCATCTGGACCTTGGAGATTGCCTATTTAATTAGTAGCTACTTCCTGTAAGAAACGCGAGCAAGCGAACCAAGATTTCAATAATGTGAGATGTACATCAATCGCATGTGAATTCAGCCTCAAGATGAACTTCAATCATGTAGCTCTCGCTATCGCTAAAGTCATTAACAGAAGATTTTTTCCAAAACCATTCATAGCTTCCTTATCATTCCCATCCCTTGTCATGGTTTTTGTCATTATCATAAGCGCTAAGAACAAAACTCCCTTAGGCCAGAGAAAATAGTCAGTTTTATAAGTGAACCTTGCCAATGTTTTCTCCTAGTCTGTTGTCTGACTTTTAACTTTGTTTAAAGAGTTTTAGGCTATTCACAACAAGCCTTTGATTTTAATATCACGATAAGAGACAGATTGGGGTAAAAAATAACTACATTCTTTCCAACTTGTTTGGTTTTGGAACAAATAGCCCAAGGGCCTTGAGAGTTAGCTTTTAACACTACTGTCCCAATACCACCCTTATCAGTGATCAG
>NW_024350926.1:3943124-3994969 GCF_902729225.1 Pteropus medius | reverse complement strand
TTTAAACCATTGAAGGTTGTTTATTTCTCCCTAAATATTGAAGATTCTTTTAAGGTTCAGTGAAGCCTAAAGCTTTCTCATGTATCTGTTTGTATTGAAACAATTATTTTAAGACATAGAAATAACTTGTTTCCCTGTAATACACTTGGGCAAAAAAAGAAAAACACAAACAAAAAAAACCCTTTTAATGAAAAAAATATATAAAGTTTGAAGTTATAGGATGACCTGAGGGCAAATTTGTAATCTAAATGGAAAAGCTACTTGTTTCTCAACATTCCTTAATGGAGAAGCAGTGCCTTCATTAATACCCCTGCTTCCTAACTTCTAACTAGCTCCTCTTGGGGGTCTCAAGAAAGCTAGAAATTACCCCATTCTAGGTCATCAGTTGGCAGGCGAGTCAGTCTCAGGTCTTCAGCCACTTCCCTTAAGTATGTGAATTCCTGAGCTCGGCAGCAAACTGCTCCCCCATAGAGGACTGGGGGTGCATTAATCAGCTTAGAATCACCTCTCTCTCCTGTGGTGGTGCTGAGCTGTGGAGCCAGGAGCCACCACACAAACAGAAACAAAGAGGAAATAATCTTCTTGGTAATTACAGAGAAAGAGAAAGCATTGATTATAATGTGTCTGCATTTAAAAAGTGACTCCTGAATAAACAATACTTCTAAGATGACAAGAGGTAAGGTTCTGTAGGGAACTCTCAGTCACAATACAACTGACTTTTCAGCTTCCATATTAATTACTGTAATCACAATTCTAAAGCAGACAAATGTACTGGCTAGGAAGGACTTTTGTGTGGGGGGGTGTATAATATGAACAGATTTTGGCGGGGAATAACATGATCTTAAAAAATGAGAAATAATTTTTTTCTCCACCAGTGGAAGGGAACACTCAGTGGGTTGGGATGGAAATGGAGAAGCAGGTGGCATCTTGGGTGAAAATTTGCCATGAAACAAAAACCACCTTCAGAGCTCGCTGTGGGCAAAGCTTCCTAGTGATGGAGCAAAGGGGAATTAACAAGGAATACTATTATTAAAGAGATGGCAATATATTTGGAAATTCTTCATTTATGTGCACATGCAAACATAAAGATAAAATCACTTTTTAAAGCTCAAAACTTACAAAGTAACACGGGGTAATCTGAGGAGAGCAGAGGAGTAAGCTGGGCCTGTTTTTGAGAAGTACAGGTATCCCCACTTTTCAAAAGCTCACATTACGCCACTTCACTCTTAAGAAAGACCTGTTTTCATTAACCCAAAGGAATCCGGAGAGGATTTTCACTCTTATGAAAAAAAGGCAAAAAGCAAAAATAGAGTTCAGCATTTGTTTTGCGGGGAACTGTTAACAGAAGAACAGGTGGCAGGCACCCCAAGCTCCTTCCCAGGGAACCACACACAGCATCTCAGCATCAAGCCGCCAGAGCGCTGAACTGTGTCTGTGAGCATCTGCGCTTCAGCTCGATTTATTTTGGGCGTCTGTGAGCAAGAGGCGTTCTATGGTAATTGCTTTTTGTTTTACGCCGTTGCAGCTTATGAAAGGTCTCATGGGTTTCTGCTTTCGGATAGTGCGGGAAACCTGTATTTAGCCAGCATAGTAGGAACCCAGGCTCAGGAACCTGGATTTAAGGCCCAATCTGCTTCTCGATCCCTGAGTGTCCTTGGGCAAGTCGCTTAGCTTCTCGGTTTTCTGTAAAATGGGATAATAATCACCTCCACTACCTGCTGTCATTAAAGAGTTGGCACGGGTACGAGAGGGCTGGCCCTCTGCCTGGCACACCGGAAGCCCTCCATAAGGACCTCCTCCTCTCCCCACTCCGCTCCACCCCTTCTCAGCACCCACTCATTCGGGGTACCAGCGGCTTCAACACTTTTGGAAAGCACAGCTGTCTAATTTGACATGTGGGTTAAAGAAGACAAACTGTTCACTTAGTCGTGTAAGGGCCAACGCCAGTACTGAGGTTTAGTTAGCTTTTCGTCTAAGATGAAGAGATGAGATTATGTGTCCATATTTTAGCCAATGTCGTGTGCTCTTCTGTCAGCTAACATATTTTCCAAATCGAATTTGCAACCTGAGACAGACAAGGAAGACCCATCTGAGGAGACCACTGCGCTTTGTCAGCTGTCTTGTCTGCTTTCCTCCCGGCCCTCTTCAGCTGACAATAGATAGGTCTCATCAGCAGTGAGGGCTCAAAAGCCATGTTGTTGTCTTACCTCATTCCCATACCTAAATGATACCCTCTCTCATGACACATTCATGACTCTGTCTTTTGAGAGCTGTATATTCGAACATTGGATTTTTAAAAGAAAATTTTAGGTAAAACCAAATATCCCAATTTTCTAGTCAGAGTTTGCCAAGCACTGTAGGAAAGAATTCAAGAGCTGCCTCGATTTCACAGCACAATACTAAACTGACTAATCGCTGGAGATCTTGGTCTGGCTTTCTCACATTTTCTGTACGAGAGAAGTAAAGCAGAATCTACTTTTGTTTATAAGCTCTTTCATTCCCATTCCTATTTGGGTAGTGGTAGAAGAATTATGAAATCCAACCAACCACTTTGGCTGTCTTACCTGCTAGTAATCGTTGAACCGGGGAGTTAGTGTGGTTCAGGACCTGAGCTTTTTAATGCACTCTGCCATTCTATTTGAATTCAGTGGTGGGGGAAGGGTAGAGGAGAACAGCAGGTGGTTTCATCAAAATCTCCCTGGAACTCTGAACTCATTTTTAAGGTTAGGAAGCAATGTGCCAAAGGTCATGTGGGGGCAAAGGGCAAGAAGACCGAAAAGGATTAAAGGAAGCTAGAGACATAAAGGAGTTACTGGAGAAAGCAAAGAATTGGCTGGAGACATATTACGTTTTTATTATTTAACTTAAAATCTTTATCCTCTCCAAACTAGCCTTCCTTTAGTTAGTCGCATTACACTGGCGGTGGGGAGTTTTAAATCAAACTATTTACAAATTCTCTCTTTCTCATTTTCCTCATCCTCGTTTCTTCCTGCCCACCCCAGTGAAACACATAGGATTTTGCTAGTCAAGTATCATTTTTCATCATGCATTTTCCCTGAAATTCTAAAGAAACACACACACGCACACACATACACACACACACGTGTGCCCACACTACATGGATAGAAACCACACAATGAGAATCTCATTCATTTTTAAGCCTTTTAAACTGTATGGATAATAGTTGTTTGTTTTTCATTTAATCTATCCATCTGTCTATCCTCTATTTACTTAGTGTGGAGAAATACACGCTCTGGAGACACCTGTGATTCTGGTTTTTGCCTGACCGGTATTGTACATGAGCCGCCCTGTGCCTGCTCAGTCCCTACGCTGCCACCGCCTTGGTCTGTCCTGGAGCATCTGCTGTGAAGTCCTTGGCCCTCTCTGCAGAGCCCTTTGTCTCTCCCTCCTCCAGTTCTTTCCTCTTGCTCTACCTGTCATTCATTCACTTTTTCACTCGGCCCCATGACATGGCCGTTGTAAAGTTTTTGTATTACTTTGGTTCCTACTACAAGGCTTTCTATGAAATAATCTGCTAGCTAGAGGGCGTTTTCCCTGTCATTTTTCTCTTTATATCCTTCCTGTGTACAGCCAATTTACAAATCAAGAATATGATTGTAAACTGTTAAACTGAAGCTCTGAATGCGAGCTCCTTTCACGTTCAGAGTGTCTGTCCTGAAGAGTGCTTATACATTCTGCCTGCCCACGGGGTCATCCTGGGAAAAGCAGTCGTCAGTGGACCAGAGGGGACTTCTCAAGACGATCATCAAGTCACCAGCTGAAGTCAAACAAAAACGCACTGTTCACACTGACGTTTTGTTATTTGTATTTCTAGAGTGTTTAAAGTACTTTTGGATTAATTCTCTTTCAGACACTTATAAGAGACTTTTTTTTTTTTTTTTGCTATCTTTCTCATGAAGCAGATCCTATAACTTGAGTGGAACTTAAGAAGCCTCTCTGTATGAGCTTCAGGAAACGAGTATTTTCAAATAGAAACATTTTTTTCAAAGGTCAATCATTTTCCCAGACTGACTAATAAAATAAAATTTAAGAAAAGACAGATTGATCTTTGGGAACAAAAGTCCCCTCAGAACAGAGCTTGCAAGGAACATAGGACATTACAGCCTCAGTAATGTCACTGAACAGTATCCTGCACGTGGAAGGCATGCACTGATATTTATTAATGAATGAATGACTGGCAATTGCCATTTCAGGCAAAGCCCACCAGGTCCACATCACGTGGTATCGGCTGCCTGGGAAGTTTATTGCAGTTTATAATATTACTGCAATTTATAATAAAGTACCAACGAGATCCTAATTTATTACAAATCCTCTACTGAATGTTCTTTTACCATTTGAATATTCCTCCCCCACGCACACACAGATTTCCTAGAAAAATGCAAGGAAAAAGGTTTTCTCTGGTTCACTGATTTTTGAAACAAGGCATTAAAATTGTGAAAGATTTTGCTTATCTTGGTTGGGTCATCAATTCGAATGGAGATTGTAGCCAAGAAATCACAAGAAGGTTGAGACTCAGAAGGGCAGCAATGGAAAATTAGGAATGATTATCAAGAGCAAAGATGTATCGTTAGAGATCCAGGCTAAGGTCATCCACACCCTTGTATTCCCAGTTACCAGGTACAGATGCAAACGATGGACAGTGAAGAAGGCCAATAGGAAAAAAATATATAATTCATTTGAAAGATGGTGTTGGAGGAGAGCCCTGTGGAGACCCTGGACCACCACAAAGACGAACAAGTGGGTCCTAGAGCAAATGAAGCCTGAAACATCACTGGAGGCAAAAATGATAAAACTGAAGCTGTCCTAATTTGGGCACATCATGAGAAAGAAGGGTTCTTTGGGAAAGACAATAATGCTGGGAAAAACAGAAGACAGTAGGAAAAGAGGAAGAACAAATATGAGAGGGACTGACTCCATAAAGAAGCCATAAGCACGAGTCTATAGGAGCTGAGCAGGGCTGTTGAGGAAGAGACATTATGGACGTCATTATTCACAGGGTCGCCAGGAGCTGGAACCAACTCAATGGCATGTAACACATATACCTGGTGTCATTCTTGCCATTGCTAACCACAGGCAAAGAGATAACTCTTAAACATGAAAAGGAAAATTACTCCAGGGGAATTCTACCTGGCCATCTTTCTCGATTTCAGTCCGAAGGAACTAGGATTCATTTCCACTGCAAAATTGAACTGACAACAGAATTAATAGTCAAGTGACTTAGTGCCACTGAACACTTTCTGAGGATCTGTGGGCTCAGATTCATACAGAACCTGGCCAAGGTGCCATTTCTGACTTCCAGGAAATCGTTTGCAAATATTCCTATGGCGTCAAGAATGGAATGTAGCGTAACTGTGAAAATATCAACACTTGATCCTCTTCTCTGAGCTGTCACCAGGAAAAATACTATGAATTGCTTCTGTCGGCCTAAAGTCTGTATGGGTATCATAATCAAAATAAATTCACATCGGAATGATCCTCTGTCACAGTAAGTAGAAGATGCAAAGCCATAAAAAGGGGTAGTAAAGCCACCACTATACATACAGCGTTATCCATCGTCCTTCAGGGATTTCAGATCTGTTTCTCAGGGAAGATACCTGGTTTATGGTCTCCATAAAGCATGCCTGGACCACCTATACTTCAGTCGGATTCCTCCTTCTCTGCCATTGTTTGACACTTTTCTAAGGACTTTCTTATTTATTTCACTACAAAACAGAAGCAGCAGGTTATTGGGCATCTTGATAGTTTCTGGTGGGGAGAGGGGAAAGAATCTCATTTTGGCAAAATGTTCCTTCACACGAAATGTGATGATTTATCCAGGTGTGCGTGTGTAACTATCTTTGAGTAATATAATTCTATAAAATTGAATGCAATTTTGGGTCTTTCCATCGAATCCGTGTTATGTTAAAAATCTTTCTTAAAGCCTGCCAGCCTGCCCGTCTTCCTCTCTCTGTTCCTTCCTCCCTCCCTCCCTCTAATTTCCTTCTAAAACCTGCGTGCTTTCTTATTTCTTACCTTATAAAAAAAAAATTGGCTATGTTATCAGATTACATAGTCTACCACTTCCATAGTCATCGACCGATTCTGGGATATTCCTCTAGTGTTAAATCTGTCTGAATTTTTAGAGAGTTCAAACTTTATGAATGTGAGCTTCCCAGTGCCGTAGCCTCTTCCTTTCTGGACCCTGGCCCGCCTTTCCTGGAGCCTCTTTCCTCTAATCTCTAGGCCAATCTAGTCAGTCCCTAGCCCTTAGCAGTATGAGTCACCGCCACCCTTCCTGCTGTCTTAATTCCAGGCATCCTGCCCTCTGATATTGGCCTTTCCATATGCCAACCCCAATGACTCTGGCACAGCAGAGCTACTTAGGCCTTGACCCTACCACTCGGCGGCCCTCATTCCCTTAATGTCCTCACTCCCCTCCTTATTGGATTAAATCCACAGTTAGTCGCCGTAATCAGTCCTCTGTGAATGCCCTCACCTCCCTTCCACCTCCGTTCCTTTGCCTTCCTTGCTTGGCACAGCACCACCTCACTTAAATCCAACTCCCCGCCTCCTCCACAGCTGCACCTGTGCAGCTGAACATGCCCGGGGACAAATACATCACCCGGAATGATCTCATGTTACGTTCAGTGCCATGAACCTCGAGGAGGCCCGAAATGCTGCCAGGTGCCTATGCTTTATTCCCCAGTCCAGTTACTCTTCCGTTTTGTCAGAAGTCCATTTCACACCACCTCCTCCCTCCCCACACCCACAGCACTCCTCCTTGACCTTCGCCCTTGGCAGATAACCTTCGTTCACACCTCGTGAGGAAACAGAAGCAAGTAGAGAACTTCCAAAGGCTTCTTCCCCCAACCCCTCTGGCTGTTCACCCACCAGCATCTGCTCCCCTATATTCTGCCTTCTCATCTATTTGGGTATGTGGATTATCCACGTTCTCTCTGTCTGAAGCCAGTTCTCCCACCTGTGTACTAGATTCTATTTCTTCTCACCTATTCAATTCAAAAAACCATACTCCAGCAATGCTCCTCTCTTTTGCTCAGATCATCAATTTTCCCGCCCACATGACATCATTCCCATCAGTGTACAAACATGCTGTTATTTCAAATATTCTCGACTTAACTTTTCTCATCAGCTACTGCCCAGTTTCTTTGCTCCCCTTACAGCAAACTCCTTGGAAGAGCCGTCATATTTCCAAGCTTCTCTTCTCTCATCCTCTCTGTGCCTACTAGAATCAGGCCTTCTCTCCCTAGGCTTCATCAAAGCTGCTCTCATACACATCTCCAATGACTACCAAGGACATAAATTCAATGATTAGTTCTCAATCTTCATTCTATTGGACTTGCCAGACACATCTGATCACTCTCTCCTCCTTGAAACCCTATCTTCATTCAACTTTCAGGAAACCAAGAATTCCCTCCCCCGCTTCCTCCCCCTTGCTTAACTGTGCTTTTCCTCAATGTCTTCTGCTGACCTCTCCTGGTCTTTGACCTCGTAATGTTGAAGAACTTCAAAGGCTAGTCTTTACTTCTTTTCTCTGTCTACGCTCACACATCTTGTTGATATCATGCTAATGGCTTCCAAATGCAAACCTTCATTCCCAGATCTAGACTGATCAATCCAACTGCCGACTCAATGATATCTCCACCTGGAGGTCTAGACCCTTCAAACCTGATTTCCAAAACTAAACTGATCTTCCTCCCCAGAACTCTTCCAACTGCTGCCTTTGCAATCTCAGCAGATGGCGACTCTGTCCCTTCAGTTACTTGGGCCAAAATCTTCAAAGCATCCTCGAGACTTTCCTTTTCTTCTCTTCCTTGCCGCCCCACCCCCGCCGCGAACATTCAACCAATCAGGTGAGACGGTTGCCTCTATCTTCAAAAATAGCTAGTATTTTTGCTACTTCTACTGCTGTCATCAAATGCAAAGCACTCCTCTCTTTCGGTAGCCTCTGTCCATCTACCGTCTACTCTCAACGGGAGAGACAGCGAGAATCTTTTAAAATATAAATCAAAATGCACTCTTCCTTTATATAAAATCCCACCATGGCTTTAATTCCATCTAGAGAAACAGCCCAAATCCTTCTCATGGCCTACAGGTCACGTGCTGGCCTCTTTTTGCTTGTTTGACCTCATTTTCTACTGTTCGTCAGCTCCATTTCTGTGGTTCCTCTAATGTGTAGGAATTCCACGTTGGGGCTTTTGCTCCAGTGGTGCCCTCTGTCTGGAATGCTCTTCCTCAAACTATCTGGTTGCTGCTTCTTCTTTGTTCAAATCTTACCATCTCAACGAGACTTGACCTGTGAATCCATTCTAACACTGCAACCTCATTTCACTAATCTCACTCTACTTTTTTTTTTCATTTTACCATGAACTAATATCACTTTCTAACGTACTCTATATATTTAACTTATGCATTATGCTTAGTTTTAGCTTCTGTCTTCTGCTGCTAGAATGTAAGACCCACAAAAGTTCAGATCTCTACACATCGTGCTCACTGACTGCATCCTGAATACCTTAGAACGGGGCTTCGCATGTCATGTGGTAGGTGCTCGGTGACTATTTGCTGAATTAATGAATGCATAAGTAAAGAAACAAAGGAAAAGTGAATTAACCTAGTCTGTCTGAGCTATTTACTTGAAAACCCTTTTGTTGAGACTTCAAAAGAAATTCTTTCCCGAAAGTATTATGCCTGACACCAGAGCCTCTATTACTGAGTCTGTCTGGTTTCCCAATTAGAACGAGTTCCAAGTAGCTGAGAAATTCTCCCCCATCTTACACTTAAAACAAGACGTTGCTGCACCTCAGACTCCAGTAACGATCATACTCACTCTGGAGACATTAGAATACGAGTTTTTCAAAGACCGAACTAGGCGAGTGGGTCTGATATAAAATCAAAACTCAGAGCAGGTTCATCTAAAGCTTGGCCAAGTTTCCTATAAACCTGGCCAACACCGAAAGAGAACCTGAGCTGATATATCATTTCACATGGAAACTATGCAAAAATTCAGTGGCTTCACGTGGTTTCAACCCCAAACCAGGTGGAACCTGAGGCTTTGGCAACGGTTCACTTTATGTTCCTAACTGAGAATGTAAACCAAGGGGGGCGAATGTTGGAGAAAAGCAAAGGGAAAGAAAAACTTTCATTTTTAACAGTTCTGGAACCACGAACTTAAATCACTGCTCTCTAAACGTCACCTCGCTCAGGCTTTAAAAAAGTACAATCAATATTTTGAAAAAATTTCTCTCAATAATAAACCAGGTTTGTTGTTGTTGTTGTTGTTGTTGTTATCATATATTAGAATTGCAGGGGTCCTTTACTCTCACGTGGGGATCAAATTATTATTTCCGTCTGGTAGGTCATATAATGAAAGAACAAAGATGAAAAGGTGATTTGCCGGAGGTGACGGGAATGAACTAGCAGATTCGATGTCTCACTCACAGCTGAGTTTCCCAACGAAAAAAACTGCTGCCTTTCATTGACAGAAATGAGAAATACAGTTAAAAAGAAATAAAAAAGAGTTTTCAGAATGCTGTGGATCAAATGAGATTGCATATTAAAAGACTAGTTTTGATAATAACAATATCGCGTGAACCCTGAATTGACCTACGGAGTAGGAGAAATTTATCTGTAATGTGACTTGCGTGCATGCGTGTGTGTGTGTGTGCGTGTGCATATGCGTGTAGGACTGGAATACTTCTGAATCTTAGGAACCCTTTACATAATTAGGTAAAAGCATTCTAATTATAGGAAATGTACCCATATCTAGAGATTTTAAGCATCATAGATTTTTTTTTTAAGAGACTTACATGAATCCTGTATTCTTTCTGATACAGATATTTCTTATATACAACCTACTGTGGAGGTGTCATATTAAGATTTCAAAGTGAAATCTTTAACATAAAAATGCAGGACTTCTTTCCCACCCAATTTGTGCAGTTTATAGCAGTTTGACCATAATTCTTAATTTGAAGTCTACTTTTTGATCATAAGATGAAAGCTAGATAGACTTTTGAAAGACCAACTCGATGCATTTTGCTCTTTAAATGAAAGGCCATCATAGCCCCTTCAAAAGACTAAGGTAAATAAAACCCTTGTCTGAAAATTTACAATCTGATATATGCTTTGAGGTAGAAATCTCTGAAGGTAGATACTGCATTTGCCAACTTCATGGACTGAACACTAGAAACAGCCACCACTACTTTTAATTCTAGAATAACCGGTCATTACTGTCCTATAGGTACCTGAAAACATGTGATCTCCGTTTCTGGAGAGTGGCATGTCACAGCTGTAAGGATTGTTAAGTAAGCTTAACATAGAGCTAGTTTACCCTAGCATTGCTCTCTGGCTTATACGAATTCGGTTGTTTAAGAAATTTTTTCTCTGTTGCTTAAAGAAAAGTGCATGTTACAGGACTGCTTAGATATTTACATCAATGTCTCAACTAAATTTAGATAATTTAGATAAACTTAATAATAATCATTCATTCATTTCACTCAACAATATTCATTATGCCAGCCATGTGCTAAACTCTTATGTTAGACGTTGGGAATAGAATTGAATGAGGCCCTGTCACGGCCCTGACGGGTCTGACTGACTAGTGGGGAGAAAAGAAAAAGAAATACTGTTTGGATACAAGTGTGGTGGATCTCTATTCCCAGTCGAGATGGAGTGACTGGTACCACGCTGGTCTTCCCGCTAGGAACAGCCAGAAAACAAAGTATATGAAGCAACTATCTCAGACATGGCTGTGACCCCTGAGAGAAGGGACGAAAGTGAGGTATGTCCCACTAGAGACACTTTCTGGAATGCCCAAGAAGAGCTGAGGAAAGAGTGCAATTTGGGAACGTGAGGTGGAATTTGTGGGGTAGGCTGTAGGAGGAGAGAGCAACAAAGAGAAAGAGCCCAGAAATCTGTATGGGATCCCCTGAGTCGATGGCCCAACATTAAGCTACAGATCTGCGAGGTGAGGCTCCACAGAGTTGGGCCGAGGGCGACTACCAGGTGAAGGACAGCCTGCAGGGGGCTGGAAGAAAGGCTGGCACTACGTGTGTCTGGGAGAGAATCAAGTTCTGACCAGACATAGTGGAAAGAATTCGTTGAACAGATATGGGACATCCGGTGGAGACCTCAGGAAGGTCAAGCCGTAAGAGGAGGGCTCCGCTAGCCCCAGAGTGGATTTTGCACACAAAATCTACTCATTTCGAGCACCAAGCTGGCTTTTCTTCTGCCTCCACCTTGCTGTTTCCCAGCCATGAATGGCTGCACCATTAGGCTTGTAATTGTCTCTGTAGTGTCCTCGCGTCCAAAGGATTACGGTCCTTCAGAGCGATCCCTTGTAACAAGCTACTTTTCAGAGACATTGATGTGTGGCAAAGAGATGTGGGGGATGATTCATTCATTATTCTACGGGGTCTTTGCCTTTCATAACAGTTGAATATGCGCTCCTGCATCTCTCACTAAACTCTACAAGACAGGTGCCAGGCCACAGGGCTCCTGCTCGATATTTAATTCAGGCTTCATTTGCACAAGGGCCTTCTAAATATTCAAATACTCATGCAAATAAAAGAAAAAAAAAATGTATAAGCAGTTTTTAAAATTTACCACTAGGGAACCGGCCTGAACCAAAGCAGGGATGCCTCCTTTTGGCAAGTCACAGAGCTCGGTATTTTAAAACCAGAAGTTGCAACTTGGTTTTTTACATTGAAAACAAGCATTCATTGTGAACTGAACTAGCTAAGTGCTGCGCTAAAAGCAGTAAGAAACAGAAAGATGATACTCCAGTCTCCAAAAGCACGCAATCGAACGAACGTGGGGCACAGACGTGCAAATGCCAGTCAGGTACAAATGAGATTTAAATAAACACGAGCTGCAATTAAAGTATAAAGTCCACAGGAGTGCGAAAGAAGAAATAATCAAACTCTGGCTGTGAGGGAGTCGAGGGATAGTTTCCAAAGGTTAGGCATGGCATTTGAGCTTTAGCCAGACAGAGGAGGAAAGCGCATTCGTGTCCTGTGTAAATCGCAGAGCTCGGCGCACGCGGGGTGTGCTGGAGGAAGCGTGAGCATCCGGAGCGGAGTGGAAGGGGCACGGGGACGCCTGCAGGGACAGGCTGGGAGGGGAGGCAGGGTGTCACGCGTGGGGAAGGAAGAGGAGCAATGCTCCGTGCTAAGACAAGGTGAGGAGAGAAACGGGGGCTTCTTAAATCGATGCTATCCGCATGGCCCCGGGCTTGGTGTTTCTCTTTGAGTTTCTCACCACACTATGGGCTAAATGCAGTTGCCCACATTTTACCAGACCTAGCAGGCTACGCGGCTTGCCTAGTTCCACAAGCTAGGAAGTGAGGGCGGATCTCCATTATCTTTTCACAGTATCACACTCGTCTCATATTGACGGTCCTCGGAGGGGCTTATAAAGCTTTGCTCCTGATTCTTTACACAATGGGCAGCTACCGCACTGCTGTTCATTAGTGTCATGCTAATGATCACCTTTACCTGTCATTCGGGAGATGCTGGGGGGAGTTGATGGGGTTTACGAGGGGCTTTTTCTGCTCTGAATTGGTGCAGCAGGTACTTGCCAGCTCTCGGCACATCTACATATTTCGAATAAAGATGGAAAAGTGGAAAACCAAACACCGAGTGTATTACTTTAAGATTCCATGTCAACATTCGATATGCAATTAGAATTCTAAATTTTATATAAAATGTCTTTTTCAGAAGTATAAAATTCAAGCCAGAATTAGCATTCTCCACTGTGTGAAAAGTCTCCAAAATACACAGGAAAACTCTCTTCATGGGACTTCTTTAATCCATCATTCTCTAAAGATATTTTTTTCTCTTCTTTCAACAAGGGACATTTTAATAATGGCACAACTAGAAAAGCAGGGTGCTTTATAGTTGTCAACCTGGAGCTTTGAAATGACATCATCATTTAAATAGCGACAGCTGTAAAAATCATCAAATGTATACAATTTACAAATAAAGGATTAAAACATGTTTTCACGAGGCAAACCCATTCCTCACTTCTGTGGGTCTCTGCGTCCAGTGTGAAGCTAAGTCTAGACCAGAGGATAAATATCCAGCCTGTCTGGGGATCAGAATCTTGGCCTGCTGAGTCATCAGCGCCTCCATAAGGAGAATCTTTGGAGTGGATTTTAGTGATTATTGGTTTTTATTTGTTGATGTTTGCCAAGTCATGGCTGGATTGTGGAGAAAGCTAAACCTAAGGCCAAACAAAAGGGAAACTGGACCGTAGAAAATTAAAAGGTGCTTTGAAAAAAGTTTTCCATGTGTATGCTGATAATATACACCCCCCCTAATTTTTCCATTTATCGTGTCATCTGACTCGCGACAATCGTTACAAGTGTACAAATGTATATTTCAAGTGTGTGGACGAAGGGTGCTGTTAGGGCTATTATTTGTGAAGTGCATGTATGTATCCAGCTCCTGATGGGCACCAGTTTCTATGTGGGTGGAAGCTGTGACCAGTGACTGGCTTCTCTACAGTGCCTGGTACACTGGACTGCAGGTGTGTGTGTGTGTGTGTGTGTGTGTGTGTGTGTGTACAGAATTATAGGCAGAATAATGTTATGGAAACTTATTATTTACTCTTTGCATTTCTAGATTTTTAAAATGCCCATAAATAATAACAGTTAACATGCATAAAAGTTCAGAGCCCTTTATACATCCGAAATCGTCTATTCCTCTAAACAGGTAAATGAAATCGGGAGTACTGCTGGCTCTCATTTTTCAGATGAGCACACCAAGGCGTGAAGAAATTAAGTTGCATGGTTAACAAATGGCATAGTTGGGACTCAGACCCAGGCAGCCTGGACTCCAAATCCGTGATCCTACCACCATGCTCCGCTTCCCTCATGTCACCATAAATTAGAAAAGAAAAAAAGAGAGAGTGAGCTTTCCACTCAAGAAGACAAAATCACCTGTGCTGGTGATAGTGCTTCAACCTCTCCCAGAGGCTTCTTAAGGTACAAGAGGCTCTTTTTACATCAACTGTAACATACATCACCGAGTATGTTCTCAGACACCCATGAAAGCTAATGGTTCAGTCTAATTATTGCCAGGAAGATGCATGGTCTTACATGAGTTGGGGAGAAAAAAAATCAATGTTTTGATAGTCAGAATTATTGTCCGTCACATTTAGGAATTGGTCATCCGTGGAACACTTGTTCATACATGTACACATGTCACACCATACAAACTCTGTGTTAATATTTCCATAACCAGAGAGAAAGTTGCTCAAATGAAGACGGACTTCCCCATGAGAAACGAAAATTACATTCCTCTCCTTTCACCCAGAAGCAACTGTCTCAGCACTTACAAACTCCTGAACTGATACTGTATCTGACATTTGAAAGAAATTCCTCTATTAAGCCGTGCTTGAGGGTGGGAAAAAAAAAACAACAACCAGAAAATTGAAGATTTCCCTAAGAGAAAGACAATCTTGTGATGGGTGCTGACAGTGAGCAATGTCCAATGGACAGAGAAATGTCCATTTCTGTCTCTGGCCTCTGTTTGGGGGATGCCAATGATGGAAATTTCTCAATCCATTTTAGTGCATATTAAATCCATATTAAAGCAATATTGCCCCATCTCCGGTGAGTTAATCTTATGCATTTTTTTTTTTTAACACCTATAGCACCTGGTCTTCCTAGGTGGTCTCCCATCCAAGTACTAACCAGGCCTGACCCTGCTTAGCTTCTGAGATCAGACGAGATTAGGCATATTCAGGGTGGCATGGCCGTAATGCATCTTTTTTCTAATCATAGAGATTATTTGGAGTCCATCCTTAGCTCGATTCCAACAACTACAAGTGTATCATCCAGTACATGCTAATTTCTTTTCACTTCTAGGTTTAATGCATCAGCCAGTAAAGATGTTTCATTCTGCAGCTTTTCTTAAAAAGGCACTGAATACATACTTATAATCCAAGTGATTCTCTAGCCTTCCTCCTTTGCAAAACATTTTTGAATTTGTGCCAATCAAAAATACACATCGGGATCCGTTTACTGGCAGAGACATAAAACTAAAAAAATAATGAGAGAGAAATAAGGTGCTGGGAATAGCACAGTATGCTGGGAACTAATGATTACCATGCAATGCCTCAGCCTTTTAACATTACAACAAGAGCAGTCAGTTGTGTTTGAGCGGCTCCGCACGTCTGCTCCTTCCTAATGCACTTTTACATTCTTTATCATAAGTTTACAACAACCCGGTGAGGGAAGTGGGACAAGCATATTCTAATTTCGTAGAAAGTTACACAGTAAACGAAATGCTTAAAATTGGAACCAACTCTCAGTGCGGTGTTCTGTGGACAACAGAGTTTTGTGACTAAGTTATATTATGGCATATTACCATCCAGAGATGGTACTCTAAACATCTACATCCCTCACAGCTCAGGCACTGACTGCTCTGAATGGCTGCCAGTCCTTCTCCCTAGGCCCCTGGGCCTTGCTGTGCACCATCATGTCTGGCTGGACCAGACTCCTTCGAATACATGGATTTAATCTGCTGAGGCATTCTTACTTTATGTAATAAATACGTTTTAATGCAGAAAATGCATCAAATCTTTTTTGGTGAAACTGTAAAAGCAAGTAATTTTGAAATTAATTTTATGGTGAATCCTATTGTTAGAAGCCATGCCTGATTTACTTGCTTTGTAAATAATGGATTTCATTAAAGTAAGATCTGCATTTTAGATGCTCTTGTCAGCTGGCTATGGACAAAAGACTTACATTTCTTTCAGTACAAGTAAATCCAATTTACTTTTAAAGGCTAACTAGAAAATAAACAGCAAAGAAAATTAAACATTGTCTTGAAAACTTGGGGACTTCTGATGATGCTGACCATTTGTTTGAAAATATTTTGGTTACTTTTTTTATTTTGAAATAATTATTCTATCTCATAGGCCCTGCAAGCCTAACTGCCTTTCATTTAAAAATTAGGGGGGCAGAAATCACTGAAGTAATGTGAGAATCTGCCCCTCAAAAAGGCTCCTTCAAAATGGGCCTCTTTCCATTTTGATAGCCACAAGCCACTGCAGCTTTCAACATAGTTGTCACATATAGGTCACCACTCCCCTTCAGCCTGGATGACCAAGCAAAATTCCCTAGCAATTTGAGAACAAAATCATAAAACAAGTATGAATTCCCACTGTAATCCAATTTTATTTCCATACGTTTCTGTAGTCTGCGAGAGAGAGAAGGACTTTGCCCCTGAATATATACACACCCGAAAACCAGTGGTTTTTCAAAATCGAATACTGAGTTTTGCAAATTCTCTAAACAGCAGATGCCAATGTCAAAAGCCTACAGTGTTCCTGTTCTATTATAAATACTCACAGCAAAAATATTCTAATTAAAAAAAAAAATACCCCTCGGTCAATGACTTACTTGTTTTAAGCCCTATTAATGCAGTAACAACAGAATCTTAATCACAGGAACTGACCCTATCACCTAATTATTCCAGGGATGACTTCCTAGAAAATCTAACCTCTATGTGTGATTGCGATGCCCTCTTGTGAAATCTAAGTAGACGAATGAGGTTAAATGAGGACACCATAGAGAGAAAAAGCGCCTAAAATTGAATATATCTGCCACCAGTGGTTCTAGAAACTCAAGATCAACACAGCTCAAATGCTTTCTCTGTAAGCAGAATTAATCAGTCCTAAAAATGCCATAACATAATACAAGACAGTATTTTTTTCAGGAAGTGACAACTTTCTCCTTAGAAACATATTCCCTCTTCACCTCAGATTGCCGTTCGAAATGATCTTGCAAAAAAGGGCACCGATTGAAAACATCTGGCCTGACACCAAGTTGTACAGTTGCATTCTGCTTCTAGAAATTCACTGTGTCGTAAGAATCTGGACAATTTTTCTATACTAAACGGTGGCTTAGCGATCTTCAACAAATGCTGTACACCCAGTGTAGGCCATTCACACTGGGTGGGATGATTCTGCCCTTTGTGTCTGTTCTGACGATGTCTCGGGGGGAAATCCTAATGTGAGAAGGGTCCTTGGGCCCTTCCTAAAAAGTGTTACTACAAAGTAATCTCTTTGTAACACTTACAGATCTGGGCACAGAACAAGACCATGTGTGTGACCTGATTTCATTTCACTGACTGTCCCAGTAAAGAATGACATCATCCCATTCTTTTTTCTTGCTCTTCACTGTGACTGCTCGGGTCCCCCCACCCCCACACTCATCATAATTAAACTACTCCCTCCCTCCCTCCCACTCTCCACCCTCATCTCCAGGGGAATAGCTATTTTCCTCTTAACTTCCTGCCTGAACATATCACTGGGGCAAGAGCAAAGGGATTTCCTCGGGTGGGTCAACATCCCTGGAGTTTGCTTCCTCGCCGTACTAGACAAAGCACTATTCTGTTGGCAGCCAAAGCATACTGAGAGGGCCGTCTGCGGGACAGGTCTCAGTCAGATGAGAACGGAGAGGTGCCAGCTGAGAGAGGCACAGCCTGACGAGCCCAGTGCTTCTCCTCCTATTGGAGCTTGGTGTTTTCTTTAAACACAAAACTGGTTAGCTTTGCAGATGTATTGTCTGCACAGACCCATTTAACTGTGTCCATACGTGCATGCAGGTAGTATCCTTGTGCCCAGTGATGCTTACTCTATCACTAAGATTTGTACTGCAGACTCTCATGTAAAACGTTCAGTTTCAGAGGGATGAAAGATGATGCAGGAGACACTAGTTTAAACACTGGCATTAGATTGTAACCCAATAGGATAGCTGTATCAAGGAAGGTATCGATTGTGTGCGGGGTATTTTTTTTTTTGAGTATTATCTTTCACAGGAAAAAAGCAAAATTAACTTATATGTCCCACATCAACTTATACGTCTCATATCCATTTGCGTGAATTTAAACTATGAACTATACAGACAATGTAGAAATTGTAAACTGTCTTGCTATAAAATTAAGTGAAAAAAAAATGAATAAAATTGTACATTCTTTAAGTTTCCCATTATGTAAAATATTAGGTAGCACCTATGAAACTGGGGCTTTTGTAGGTCAAAAATGGTCGAATAGCAGCAATTTTCTATGATTTCACATAGCATATATTCATATAGAAAAGGCTTGTAGACTTGGGTTAAGCGTGCGTGGTTTTTTGAACTCTTAAAAAAATCTCATGTTAGGTAGCTAATTTACTGTTTTTACAACAAATACATTTTAACTAACTTTAGGGTTCTGTGAAATAAAATGTGAAGGGTAAGAGTGATCGCTAAGTAAGAGTCTGCTTCTCGGCACCTAAAATCAGCTCTTTTTATTCTGCGCTAAACTTTCAATATTCACTGGTTACCAAGACAAGGATAATTTTAGCGTTTTTAGGGTCCACATTGGAAACTGATTCCTTGACAAGATGTAGTTTACTATTATAGTCTATGGACTATTTTTTTTAAATCACTGAAATTGAAATTAACACATTGAGTATCACTTAAATAATTAAAGTAACATAAAAAAATAAAATGCCAGGGAAGCACAGCTAAGGCAGGCTTATAATAAAATTTTCCATCCCGAATAGGCATCAATAGGCCTTAATTTCCTTACAAACAACATAGTCACTGTTCTAAGTTATCCCATTTGTGTGCACCAAACTTCATCTGACAGGGCAGTGTTTGAGTCCAGAAGGTATAATAACAGCCATTCAGATTTTGGCAGGTGTATTTCAAGCTGAAAACTAGGTTCCACAAAAAACAGCAGTCTGTTCTGCAGGTGTGAACATTTTCGACGAGAACCCTCTACGTCTCCCCCAAGCCATGAAATTTAATTGTCCTTTTGGTGTCTTATTATATGTGATTACAACCTATCTCTCCTTGGAACAAGAGGGAATCTTCTGGCAATCCAACAGGCAGGAGATGCTTGGGCAGCTTCTGAGATTTGCTTATAACATCTCCTGGTTCTGCTTTTCACGTTATGTATTTTGGAGGTGAAGCCAAGTTCAATGAACTGCAGTTGCAGGTAAGCAGTTTTTAAAGCTGGAAAAATATTAAATGTAAGAACCTTATACCCAGAGGACGAGAGCAGAGAGGCAATCAAAAACGCACAGGGCAGCATTTTGAAACCCGAAGTCCCAGTAAAGTGGCCCTTATTGTATAAACCTGGCTGTCTGAGCACACACTGAAAGGACCAATTTCTTTCTACAACATTTACCAGATGGGAGGATTGTGGACCTATGAATACAGATGTGGTGGTGGGAGGTAACTGGGCTACCTATCTAATCCAACTCAAATGATAGAGGAGGAGGGCAGAGATCTCTGAAGCTGGCAGCTGGTCAGACTTTGAATTTTCTAGTGCTAAGCCAGAAAAAGAGGTCTGGAGCCTGTTCTCATAGGGGGTTCACAGGTTTTTAAGAAATAAGTGTTAGGTGTGTTAAATTCGAGCAAGTGATTCTAGCTAGATCCAACATTAGAGTACACACATTTTTATTTTCTCATAATAAGGACATGCTGAGAAATGAAAAAGATATAATGCTTAAAGTGGTAAAATTACCCATCAGAGGGGAAAGAGTGTGAAACAAAAAGTTATTGACCAGGCAGTAAATAACATGGCATCCCAGAAAAGTGGCCTCTCCGTACACAAGAGAAACTAGGACAGATGGCTTTGAAAAATCTGGTCTTCAGTGACTTCTTGGGAAGATGTAGGGTGAGCTCCAGTATTAAGGGTTTTCCATCCTCTTCTACGGTTAATTTTGAATGGTATGATACAGAAGGCCAGCTTCTGTCTTTCCTACAGAAAAAGTGATGCATTGGGCTAGAGGTTCACAAAGAAAAAGCATGGAAAACCGACCCCAGAAGATGAAAAACTCTTAAGAAGTCATAGTTCTACTGTTTATTGAACTTATTTCTAAACCACTATCTTTTTTAGTTTCTTTTTTGGAATATTTCCCTCTCCTGTTTAGAATTTTGAAGTAGGGAGACCTAAACTTCACCTTGTCTTCTCTTGTGGCTGCCCAGCTTCTGGATACATTACTGGTGATTCTCCAGTCTCCCATACACGTCCAGCCATTTCGTGTCTTCACTCGCCATTTGTAGTACGAAGGAAAAATGTTTAAATTCATAACCATTAGAATAAATTTTTAATTTATACTAAATTGGATAAAGCCTCTAAAGACAAATCTGAAATTCAGGCCAGACCTGTTTGAAGATTTTTTCGTCGTTTTGTTTTGTTGTATGAGGTTCATGAACTGTTTGGTGATTAGAGGACTTTTCCCAAACCAACCTGGGCCAACACGAGGCTTAGAATGAATCAAACGAGGGGCAGATTTTGAAGAGCTCCAATTCGAAATCAAGAAGAACCCAACAGTTTCCATCGCATTAGTTTCGGTCGGGGGTGGAAGGAAACAATTTTCAATATTGACATTTGAGAAAAGACTCATGGGGTGTAAACTCACATGATTCCACATCCCTAAGAATGTTTTTGCAACCACGGTTGTATTGCCAAGGGGAGTCTGTAATTCTCTCCGGCCCCATAACACTCTTGGCACTAATGTTTATATGGCCAAGGCAAGAAACTGTGAAGGCAAGCTGTGAACAAGCCAGGTGACACCTGTACAGTTTTCACTTCTGATGGATGACTAGGCATACTTGGCCTGCCATTCACTGTCCCTCTAATTCTCCTAAGCTTACTGAACAGCTCATGACATGTTAGTACAGTTATATGATTCTCCAGATGGCCATTTTTCAGATGGCTCTTGCATCATTACCAAATGCTAATTTCATAAAATGGCTCTGCCACATTCAAGGACCCTTTTGGCTCTCGGCCAAGAAGGATGAGACCACAGGAAGGAACAGGGCAATCAACTCCTCAAAGTTCTTACAATTCCCCATCCATGAAATATTCCCCCCTTCAAGTGACATGGAGTGCTCAGGTTTAATTAGCGCCTTGGTTCCGTTACTCAAGAGATAAATATTTGATATGAATACCTTTGAAGATTTTCTGCAATTACTCTGTCTTGGAAAACTTGCATGTCATTTGCCAAATTCTCCTTCTTCAGATGATGGTGGGTGGCCGTCAGCACCTACAATGAGGGAAAGCAAACGAGCCATCAGTTGCGTTTTATCAGAGATTTCTCTTATCCTTTCACAGCCTCAAAGGAGCACATTATTAGGAGTAAGAGTCTCCAAATTTCACCTAGGCCAATTTTCTTACAACATTCGCAAGAGACTCAGAAGCACCGTGGGTAATTCAGTCCTGTAGAAGCTTCCATTTGACTCTCCATCAAGAGAAAGACTTTCTATCAGATTCATTTCTTATTATTCGTTGACTGGATTTTGTAAAAACAATAAAAAAGAGTTTCTTTTTAAACGTTTGCAAAGTGCTTCAGGTTTAAAAGCTGAGTGACGTCTTATTCTAGGTTATGAGATCTCTTTTAACGGAAGTGTATGCTGAATCGTAAAATCTTCTAAAGTTGCTGCAAGCTATTATTTGATGAGTTGCAATTTGCTTCTACTCTGCCCTTATGACAGTTGAAAAATATAAGCGACTAAAATCAATTTAGATACTTGAAAAGGAGAAAACACCTAATTTAATGCATTAAGTATTTGATGAAGCAACTCTGTAGCCGTGAATAGCACTTTTTAACGTATACGTGTTACACATAAATGTGGATATGATACACAAGATAGAAGCGGAAATATAAGATATGTCTTCTAAGGAAATATAAGACTAGGAAAATGACAAACACTAATAACTCAAAATTTCCTTTACATTTATAAATATTTCTTGTGCCTATGTAGATATTAAAGCATTTCATTTGGAGCGTTCTGACCTCTGCACTGGTGAGGACAGTGCGTGTTGGTCTACGCAGAGGGCTCTCAGAAGTAATGGGTGGAGATTATTGACCTCAGCACAATAGATATGGAATCTTTTCTCGCTCTGAACTGACCCTGGTGACTCAGGTTAAATGTGGGCAGTTCCAGGTTCTTCCCTCTGTTCTAGAAGCTTCCGTCCTACAGCAGAGGCTCCTGGGAGCTGGCCTCTTCCTCCCACATAGTCCTTATCACAGCTCTTTCCATTCCGGGCAGAAGCTTGACTCCTCCACCCCTTACGCCACCCTCTGTCACCTGGCACACCCAGCCCAGCGGGCTTTGTGATCACCACTCCCTGTGCTTCTCTCTTGGGAATTGATGAGTTCTAGGAGAACTTTTATATTCTCTATTTCCACGTCTCTGACATTACAAATTATGATCACACAGACACCTATATGTTCCAGGGGGATAGACAAATGTTTACATTTATAGTTAAGCATGGCTCCTCTGTGACCTACTGAAGTAAAAGTTTACGTGTGAATGTGAGGCCATAAGCATCTATCTGGCTGTGGTCGTGCTGGCACAGCCTAATGTTAAAATAACAACCTCCTCCCTATGATTATTCTGAATCTTCTACAGAAAGCAGCAGAATTAGATGCTTGAATTCCAGGCAACAGCGGTCACTGGCCATGTGACCTTGAACGAGTTATTTCATTTCTCTGTTCCTCAGTATCCTCCTCTGAAAAATGAGGATTAAAAACAGTATCTAACCCACAGGGTTAACGCGAGGATTCCATGCAAACTAAACACTGGCGATCATTGTTACTTGGGTTGATTTTTTTTTTCTTTTCTTTTTTTTTTTAGCCAGTAATAAGGATAAAACTTGCCTGGCAGTGGTAATTTACAATCAAAAGACATTTTCATGGAATGAGACTAGAGTTTTCATTAATTTTATAAATAGAGACTTTGACTTGTCATCATTAAAATGAGAATGGATGGGAGAATAATGTAATAATGTAATTGTTATAGGCTGTTAAAGAACGAACAGAGGCAGCCCAAAGAACTGCTTAATACACGTATGCTCGTATGAGCCAGAGACATCCTGCCAGCTGCATGAGGTGTGTTTGCCAGAACAGAACAAGGTGATCGGATGACTGAGCCATCATCAGTTCTCGGCCCATGATCTCGACCCCAGAAGATGTCTTGCCTGGATCCTTTCCTCCTTTACACCTGCCGACGTGTGATAATTCATTATAAATGGGCATAGTACTAAATGCACAATAGAAATTTTGTATTAAAATAGTTCTTTTCTTTATAATTTCATTAAGGAACACTTGGTTGAAACAAGTTCTTTAGTTCGGCAAAACAGCATCATCATCTGGCAAATAAAATTAATATTAAGTGGAATATTATTGGTTTATGGTTTTGCCGTTTATTTTAGATTTTCAATAAAATAAATATAATGATATTCCTGTGGATTTATAGTTCTATAAATATAATTCAAGTAATTTATACCTAGGTTTTTTGAGTACTTATCTCAGTAACAGTTCAGTAGATAATAATGCAAGTCAATATTGGGGGCTCCACGGTCCATTGATCGCATTGGGAGATGCTGGAGAGCACCTATCAGCCTGGCTCCTTTGGGGTCCCACCCATGAGACTTTCCCCAAGCTGTTCTTCTTTATCTAGAAAAGTCTACCGTTTTTCCCTCCGCATATTCAAATTCTATGCACCTCTCTGGGATCAGCTGAAGTCTCGTTTCCTGACGATCCCAATTTTCATCCATCTCTCACTAGAACTCCCACAGCATTTAAAATGCGTGCCCCACGACGCGGCCTGGAGTCACGCCGTCTCCGCTGCTGTCACCGCTGTCCGCACGGTGAATGCCTCGTCTCTCCAGGCAGGTCTTGAGATCGTTCCTCAGCACGAGGGGTGCTCCTTGGGCTTTGTCTGCATCTTATGCTCTCATCACAATGTGGCCCCAGTAACTGCCACGCGTTGACTGAGCATCACGGTATAATCGGGACCTGAGTCATTTGGTGATCCTTGGTTTGTTTTGCAGTTTATTCAAGTTTTGGCCAAAAATATTTAATCTGAGACCCTGGGTAGTTCCTGAAGCGAAGACATATTGTTGGCCCATAGCCCTGAAGCTGGGCCACACAAACTTGGATGGATCAGGAGACCACTGGCCCGGCTCTGGGTCATTTTGTCCTTTCTTTTTTTTAAGATCTATGATATTCTCTGTAAGCAATGACTCAGCACAAGACTCAGAAATGTGGTGGGTGTGTGTGCGTTTTCAGGGTGGGAGGGGGAGGGGAGAGAGAGAGAGCTCATATGAGTCTCAGTTTCTCTGTTGGTAAAATAGAATATAAGACTGGAAGGCCTCCAATATCCCTCCTGCTCTAAAATTCTAGAAAATGTTGGCACATATGCCCATTAATTTGACGTTAACATTCACAAATCACTGTGTCGTGTGCCAGAATTTCACCTGCTGATAATATGGCGGGAAGTTAAGCCTGATAGTTTAAGAGCTGTATTTTAAAGGTTTGGTTTGGCTTCTCTCTCTCTGAATCAGTGTTATGGCACTTAGCACTTGCAAATCCACGCTCTAAAGCAAGTAGATGACTGAGCTTAACTCTCTTGGCTTTCTCAGTTGTTCAGAAACTGAGTTGCATTTCCTGGCTCTCAAACTTCATAAACTCATCAGATTTTGCTGCAGAGAAATGTCACTAAAATTAACAGTCCTCAGTGGCAAACACTAGCACCATTCAGAGTAAAATGCTGAAACAGTAACTGATATTTTTAAACTGTGAATTGGAGGCATTTTTCTATACTGTATACATATTATACATTCAGATAAATGTGTGAGGCAAAAGTTTATTTTTCTTAGGCAGTTGTCCTTTAATTGTCTCCTAAAAGTAGCTTTAATCTTGTTGGAGAAGTGCATACTGTCCTAGCCCCCTTCGCCTCGGAAACTAGTGGTCAGTTCCAAACCACTTTCCTTCAGGAGTTGTTGGAAGGCCCAAAATGTCCTCGTTAGAAAACTCGCACCGAACAACACAGATCTTGCCATCGTGGATGGTGCGTGTGGGACTATGACTTCCTGCACAATGACATGAGACCAGAAAACATGTGAGCAGGAACCAAGCCCAAGAGAGAGTTGGGGAGCTTCCAGCTTTCCGTGGAGCCCAGAAATGAAGCAAAGTGCAGAAATATTCTGAACTCAGGTGTCTGGGGGGCTGCACGGCTGTACCCTACCCACTCTTCAAACACTGGGTGGGGAGCACAGTGGCACAGGTAGCACAGCCTGAAGGAAATCGTTATGTCGGCGAACCCCAAAAGCCTGTGAAGTTGTAGCACTTGCTTATGAAGCCAAGACTTTAAACCTAAGTGGAACGGCCAGCACCAAATATGGAAGCTCAGTATGTTCTTCATACTTTCAATTGTACTAATGAGGATTCACCAAGTATTTCTTGTTCCTTCTTTAAATAATCAACGTTTCCATGATGCAATCTCATTTCTTCTAAAGTATTATATTTGACGATTATTTTATAGAACTGAGATAGTAACAGTTCTTTTTTGGGACTTTTCAGTTTTTTGTTTTATGAAGGAAACAAGCATTTTAGAAAAAAATAGAAACCTTTTTCATCATTTCAAAAGCCAAAGATAATTTCTGAAGTTTGGGGAATTTCAAAGTGAGCTACCAGAAGCCTATGGAATTCAGATGATAAACAAATACTATCTTTCTCTTTTTTTCTCCCTTTTTATCCAACTACTGTCTTTCTATGATAGTGGTGACAGTGATGAATGGTGAAACTATTATTTACAGGTAGAAACAAGTTCTTAAATCTGTTTTTAAATGTGTTGATACAGTTTACCTCTCAGAAAGAAATATTATACGATGTTTCAAAACTAGCCACGAGGTCTGGGGCTAAGCTCCTTTTTTGTAATAAATGGTATTTGCTCTGCTGTGTTTACGTGCAGTAAAAACTCTGAACTCCAGGAAAGCCAATAGAGAAGCTTTGCCATAGCAGATTAAGTGCTGAGCAGAGATTGGCTAAAAGGGTATAAGGGAACTCAGGTTATCACGTAATCAGACAAGAAAGACTTAAGAAGGCATGGCTTCCTGTCTGCTAATCAGATTGCTCTCTATTCATTCACTCTAAATGTCAAAAATTCTTCCACTTGTCACCTTTTAAAAATTCATAAATGTTACCCACCCCTCCTTTCCAATTTTGCACCATTCAAGACTATGAGAAAAACTTCCTGCTCACAATGAAGAAGGAGGAAATGGTTGTAGGCTACGTAACGGTCAAGAAATCACCTCCTTTGTTTTAGTCTCTTGGCGAGTCCTCCAATTCAAGGGAAGTGAGAAAGCCCCACTGAGGAAAGGACTGCTTCTTGATGAATACTCGTTCTCTGTGAATGTGTGTTCTTTTCCAAGTATTCTACCAGCCCACAGATCTCTGTCCTACTCTCTGCTCACTTCTGAAGGCTCAGAGGAAGTCAAGATCACTCTTTTTTGAGTACACAGCTACTGGCAAGACCCCCCAGGCTCGGCCTTCCTCTTGAAAAGTTAATGGGAAGATAATCTATTGACAGCAGGGATTCAAGATGAAAGCTCAGAGCCCAATGAGTCCAGAGATTGACATTTCTTGGGGGCATGGAGCATAATAGGAAGAGCCCAGACTTCGTTTCTCTTGAAAATTTCCAAGAAAAACCTGGCAATTTTACATTTCTTTGATGAACTCCTTTTGATTTTTACTCAGTCTTGCAATCTAACCTCTTGTTGATATCTCAACTCCATATGTCCCAATTAACACAATTTTCTTCTATAAACTTGTACCTTCCCTTGTTTCACACGTTTCCATTATAGCTACCCAGTTGCCCAAGCCCCAAACTATTATTACACACGTTTCCTTTTTCTATATTCCGTTCATTCAGTCCCCAAAATGAGAATGTTTTACCTTCTAAATATCTCTGGATCTGTGCCCTAGTGTCCCTGGCACTGCTCAGGACCTCAGCATTTCTCACTTGCACGCTATAACCGTCCTTTATCTGGTCTCCTAGTTTATAGCATTATCACCCCCTGGCCTTTGCCTAACCCATACGCCAGACCGGATACTATGTGATCTACATAAAATCTTCCTAAAACATGGATCACATCTATTCTCCCTCCACCTTCTCAGCCCCATTCAAAGTCCTCCCTCATCTCCCCATTGATTAAAGAGTGGTTCCGGAAGGGCCGGGCCTGGGCGAGTTCAGGAGTTTGCGCTACAATGCTTCCACCACTGAGATGGGTGTGCGACCACCAAGCAAGCGAACAAACAACATAGTCTACTGAACCAAACGATGTTCAGTGATGCAGCTGACTTACATTTCAGGCCAAGCCTTTTATATTGATGTGAACCTATAAGAAAATGTTTTGTGGGTGAGCATGTCTATGTATGAGTTAATAGAGCAATAGATCCAAACACCTCAGTACGAAGCATTGCCTCAGTATGAAGCATCAGAATATCCAAGATCGGGCCCCTGGCTAAACCTCCAGCCCCCCTAGAATCAACACTAGCACCAATTGAAACCAGTTCCTGTCTCCAGGCTTTCTCACACCTTCTGCTCTCCCCACAGCTTTCATTCGGAACTGTCCTTCCACACTCCTGCTGGCTTTTAAAAGGCACACAATCAACATCATCTTTGTGAAAGTTCCTTTTTTGACTTTCACCAGGAGAGACAATCACTCTGGCTTCAATTCTGTCACTTAGTCTTGAACACACTGCTATTTTTGCAAGTATTATGCTGTTAAGAAAATTATCCGCTATTTTGATCTGTCTCTTCAGACTATGAACCCTTCCAGGGCAGAATATCAATCTTATTCACCTTTGAATCACTACTAGTGCTTAGCATAGCATGCAATACATAGTAGACACTCAATAAACAAAGGACTTGAATCAAAGATGAAAAATAGAATAAACGGAAAACCCTAAAATCGACTGAAACACTGCTGTTTTCAGATACTGTGCTAGATATTTTACACATTATTTCCTTTTAATCCTTTCAGGAATCCTCTCCTTGGGGTGAATAGTACTGGTCTTCTAGCTGTGAAACCTGAGGCTGAAAATCTTAAAGATCTGTAACCAGGTGATGGCAATAACGGTCCTCAAATCGGATCCCATCAGCATTTGTGTTCCTTCTACGATGACTGAGTGTGCCTTTGAGGCTAACGTTGAGGTTATGTGGCCGAGGTTATGTGGCCGATCTTGATAATTAAATTAGCTAGAGTAAAGAAGTTAGTGTTGACAGATCGCTTTTAAATTTAGGGGTAAAAGCAACTAGGATCCAGCCTCATTTTCAACTTTTCTCGTGCCCTAGAATTTCTTTGAAGCCACAGAGCAGTCTAAGTGGAAATGTAATTTAAAGAGACTTTTAAACATAGACACAATTTTTTATGTTTCCCATGTTTGGTGGATAAATAATGATAAATAGCTCTACTTCATTCTGGTCCAATTTGGATGAGGTGTTTGGATTTATTACTACCATGTAAAATACTGAGCGTTAGATAGATACAAGTGTACAAATTTTAAAAAATACGCACACGCTTATACATACACGTTGTATGTGGTTTGCCATCTGTTTATTTAAAGAGAAAGACAATCAAGCTCAGTAGATTAATCATAGCACTTATGTCACTAAAAGTGAGAGGTCTTGCTTTTCTACATCATTACCAAATCATATTTCTTAGTTTCCTTACCTGAAATAAAGATAATAATTTTCTATATATCATCACGCACAAATTATAATCGTGGTTTTATAAATGCAAATTATACGACTATCCCAAACAGCACTTTATTTTCTTGGCTTGTTCAATTAGCAAATCACACTTTCTGAGTGTGCAAAATCATATCTTTCTCAGTATTATTCCAGAGTTTTAAATTCTCCTTTTGTTGAAAAACAATTTCTCAAAGCAGTGAGCATCACCCCTGAGAAAAACACTGGGTTGATTCAGTATTCTTCACAGAAAAGTAATAACAGAGCTTTGGGTTTTGCCAGTCTGTGTTCCTCCACTATTTAGAAGCCCGAGCTCTGCAGTGAAAACCTTAACAATTCACAGGTCCGCTACAGTCACAGTGTTTTACAGGGTTTACAGCAGCTGCTGCAAGTTTCAAGCCTACACCGAAAGATGGCATTCATTTCAAGAGTGGGAAAGCAGCTTCCAACAGCTAGATTTGTCTGAAATTGTGAACACGACGGCAGAGAAACCGAAGGTCGAAGTGTTTGCTCCTAACCAGCCAGGTGAACAGCCAAGGTCGCACTCCAGGGTGAGGTGTGCGTGCGGACCAGTCTCCAGGACCAGGGCTCAGTGAAAGCGGCCGATTCCCCGCACCTCGCCTGGGCGCTGTTTTGTTGGAGTGAATTCTCACCAGAAACCACTTCCCCCTCCTGCGATGTTTGGGAGGTACCCAACTGGGTGGAGAACTTTGGCCAGAAACTCACTTTCCATCATCTAACAATCTGACTGAGGAAAACGGCTCCCGTGCGAATAAATCCCACGAAATGGATTAGGGCAGCAAAGAAAAGTTTGTTTCCTTCCTTCTTAAAAGAAAGAAAAAGCCGAGCATCATACTTACGAGAGCCGCCTTCAGCACCTCCGGAGGACCAGCTCTGGGCGCTGGGAGCCCGCAGGGGCGCGGAGATAAGGTGGCAGCGGGACCTCCTTCCTCCTGGAGGCGGGAGTCATTGTCCCTTATCTCCCCTGACCTCCCGGCGCGGGAGCCGCCAAGGCTCGGCCTCTGACCCTCGCTGCCCTCCCTCCCGGCCTCCCGGCCTCCGGGCCTCAGCCTGGGGTTTCCTATTCGCCGCTGCGGCCGCCCGGCCTGACACCGGCCCGCAGTTTCATTAGGGACCGTCTGCCAAGTGCTTGCAAGACGAAGAGGGTTATATAAGCCCGGGGATTATTATCATCACACACCCCCATAGAACCAAGGCTGCCAGACAAACAAAAGGCACTTCCAAGAAGAGGAGGAGCAGAGGCAGAAGTTACACTGGGGGTGAATTTCGGGACACCGCTGAACTGACTGGAAGAAAAAAAAAAAAAAAAAAAGGCAACTCGATCCGTGCATGCAAACCTCGGCGAACAAACAGGGAGCTGCCGCTGGCCGGCCGGCGGCGGGGGAGGGCTCCCGGGGGGCGGGAGGGGGGTCAGGGTTTGCAGGCGTGCGGTCCCGCCCCCGTCCCCGGCACCCCGCACAGTAGCCGCCTGTGGCAGGGCCGAGTGCATGAGGATGTGGTGTTTGGAAAGGCGGGCGTTCCAGAGCCCAAGTGCTTGGTAAACACTGATGCGTCTTAGAGCCGGACCAGGTGCTCCTGCCCGCTTCTCTTTACGCCCGGTCTCTTGTTTTCTTAGTGCTGGTTTGTGGGGAGTTCCCCGAGCCAGCGCCAGCCCTCTGTCTGTCGTCTTTGCTCTCTTCCCAGTGGGAGCAGTAAACGCAGGCGGAGGGTTCTTGACATCAGACCTGGGGGCATCTCTGCTACCCTCGGTCCCCGACTTTGGACCTCCTGTTTTCTTTAGGTTGTTATTATCCTGCCCTGTTCCCGGCACTGCTCCCCAGCACGTAAGGAACTTCTTCATCCTGGCATTCAATGCTTCCATTGGTCTCCACACTAATTTTCCGCTGCGTCACCTACCCCAGCACGTTAGAATATGAGGCAGCCCCTAAAACGGCCCTGCGGTTCCCCCACTTCCCACCCTTCTATCCTCCCCTCCTCTGCCCGGAATGTCTTCACTCCCATTTCCTCGCAGTTTAGTTCAAACCCCATCTTTCCCACAAAAGCCTTCCCAAGTATCCCCCTTTTCTCCCTGGCGACTCTGCTTTTCTGTCGTAATTCCCAACGTGTTGTCTGCCTTCTCGGCGGTTCTCCCAGGTGGCCTAGGACAGGGGCCTGCCTAAAGCAGGCACTTAAGGCGTGTTTGCTGAATGGAACTGACAGCTGCCCGATCTTACCTGGCCCATCAGTCTTGGAGTGAAAAGCGGCCCTATGCGACCTCCATGGGCTCAGGTGAAAGCCGCAGTGTTGATATCGGAGCTGTGCAATAGGCTTATGGGAGTTTGTGGTATCCTTTTTCTTTTGTGTATGTTTGGAAATTTTCATAAATTAAAAAAAAAAAAAGAAAGCTTTATAAAGCGTGGCAGGGAGCGTCTAAGCTTTGAGTCAGCTTCCTTGAGGACGTAAGATCTTGACAGTAACCTATAAAGTGGGTCTTAACTTAATAAAATGCCAGGAAAATTCCCAAAAGGTGAGATTTTTCAGAAATCACAGACTTCTGGGATGCATTTTCCGGAGGCGGGGCGGGGCGGGGCGGGGGGCGCCTCCACTGTTGAAAGAATGCAGGCTTATCACAACAGCAGCTCAACAGATGAACAACAGCGTCTCTGCTGAGTTGTTTTATGATGCGGGGTGAAATATCAGACGTGAGCTATCAGGTACTGAATTTCTCGTGGCTTAGTATTAAAGCGTTCTTACTGACATTTCCCCAGTTTTTCTTTGATGAAAGCAACGTGCTTGAAATTCCAACAGTGGAGGTTGGATCGACCATGGTGTCATTTAAGAGACTCGGGGTGTGTCTACACTGTGTGTGCTCTCCAAGGCATACAGAATGTTCAGCGACTTAGAAGAATTTTCCCGCCTCCACTAATTTGGAACAATAAAAACAATCAGGTTTTAAAGAGGAATTTTAGCTGCAAGGTCTTGAGGTTTTGGCTTCGGGAATGACAGAGGTCTCATTGCAAGTTAGGAGTTCAAGTACAGGATCTTCCCTCATTTTGTTCAGCTCAAGTTGGAGACATAACCTTCAGTTTCTGTTACCTTTTCCGAGTCCCCCTGGGTTTCAAGCACTGGCTAGAGTCTTCACATGTATTCTTAACCTAGCAATAGTCCTACAGGAGAGCTGTTTTTATCTTCCCTTTACAGATGGGAGAACTGGCCATACAGACTAGGAAGTGACAGAAGTAGAATTTGAACCTAAATCTATCTGTCCCCATAATCTATGATTTTTCCCCCCCATTCTGCTGAAAGCTGGAAGGAACATTGGATAGTAGCTCAACTGCTGGTTTTCAAACTGGGTTCCAAGGAACCCTAGGCGTCCAAGGGAACGCTTCAGAAATCTTGGAAGGGAGTGACTATGAGGGGGAAGGAGCAAATGTGAGGGGAAAGCCGGGTCAGTTGAGCTTGGGCTCCATTTATTGGGTTCGAACAAGGAAGCTTCATTTCTGTTTTATAGAGTGACTTTAGATTTCATTTGAAACAAGGGTTTTGCTACTAAGAAAATTGTTTAAATACTCTTGATCTATTTTAACTTCCTCACTGAAACGGTACAGAACTTGGAGTCTGGAGAGATTAAACTTGCTCAAGATTTTGAAACAGGCCCGGTATTAACTTCACATGCCCAAGCTCTGCCTGGAACTACAGGCCTCCCTTCTCCTCACTTGTTAATTCTCAGGGGAAGTGAGAAGTAGTCTGACCTGATTGTTTCCTGACAGTATTTTTCTTGAAAAATGGAAGGCAGAAATATCTTCATTTTGGCAAGCTAGACCATCTTCTGGCCTTTGGCCGTGGTTCTGAAGTTGGTCAACATTCACCTGCTGACAAATTAAAATCAAGTGAAGAGTTAAATACGTCATTTGTCTGGATGATTTAGGGCTCTCTTCCTTTTTTCATTAAAGGCAAAGTGAGTGGCAAAGGGTATTTCTGCATGAGTCAATCCAGCTAATTCCATAGCCTTGGCCTGTGAGTACTCTTGTTACAAAACTGCTTATGCCCTCATGTTTATCGATCTCATCAAAAGTGACTTTTTACATGAGACAATAGGTGTGGCAGAGACAAGTACAGCCAAGGAACCTGAGCACCCCGTAAGCCGATATAGTTTGTATGGATGACTGGCTTGTATGGCCTAAGATTTCACGGGCTGCCTTGACATCTTGAGCTTCACAGGGCCCCAAAGGCCTGTGAGTTCCCCAGCTTTTACTCGATGTTCCCTCCTCCCCCCAAATGGGAGAAGCTCCCCATCTGGATAGTTTCTCTACAGCTGGAACAGCTGCACTTCACCTGGTCTTCATCCTAATTGGTTTTACTTCCCCGCCAGCCCACACAGTCATTGAAACAAGCCCATCACATCCTCCCCTCTAAGAGAACCAGGGCACACCTCACCCTCTTGTTACTACAAAGCCTGCCCCACCACAGCCCCTTCGTCCACTCTGTTCCTGAATTCAACCTTTGTGTGGCCCTACGTGGCAGGTAGTATAGATGTGACCAATAAACTGTTGATTTCATGTGCCCAGTGTCAGATGTCCTGTGTTTGGTCATCCCAGACCCCTCAGGCAATGAAGTGACAAGGAGACAGTCAAAAACGATGACCAGACATAAATACAATACTACATGGAATTTCAGAGAACTAGTACCAAGTATCACCACCTCCTTTGTAGTTTTGCTAAGAGTCAAGCTGTTCGCAAATAGAAATGAATTTCGACTGAAACGGTGTCAGCCAGAACTGACCTTTATTAATTGCAAGGTCCCTAAGCTTTCCCATCTGCTCTTTTTAATTTTTATCATTACGCCAGGAGATTTTTGAAAGCAAAGCATGGTTCTCTTTCTGAGATGGTTTAACTATCGTCACGCCTAAAGGCAAAGGAATACAAAACTGACTCTTCCATGGCCGTCTTTTAAATCTTTACTAACCACATTCTTTCAGTTAAAGGGAGCAGAAAGAATTCTCCTCATCTCCACAGACAAGATATAACAAACGCGTCTTTTTATTCCATCTGAAAAATCCCAGCATTAATGTATTTTCACATTTTCAGCCCTCTAAACAAAGCTTTAGATGTAATTTCTTTTCCTATTCGTGAGATTTGCCATAGGAAGGTCATGTTTGTACTAGATTCTGGCTTGAAATTAATCTTCTTTTCTCCTCAGCATTTCTATAGAATCTGGGCACTTCATTATTTCATCATTCCGAATATTAAATGCTTGTCATTCTCAAACAATGATCTAATCGTCCCTTAATGGGTGGGGGAACTAAGTTGTGGAACTTGAGAATCATTGCCAGAACATACATCACTCTGAAGATTGTGGCTATCCAGCGAATTGCTTTTCTCCACCTTCTTAAGGCTACAAAAAAATTGTAAATTCTGTCACAAGCAGTACGTATGGCATCTCCAACACTTGCACGTATGGCATCCTCCAATCCTTAGAAACTATCAGTTACATGTTCATTTTCATTAAACCATGTGAGAGAAGCTTTATGGGGTAAATAAATATATTCGAACTCCGCAACCGATCTCCACACTGAGGCTGCGCCATAGTCACTTCCTCTTTTCTGGACCGTGCCTCATACAGATCAAAATATATTCTTAGTTCGGCTGAACAAGGGTTCGTGTAAACCACATCTGTTGGTCATCAAACGTCTGTTTTAGGAGTGGGGAATTCTTTTTCACAGATAGATTCTGTCTGTAACGTCTATGGCAACAAATAGTCCTTATTACATTTCACGTTTTACCAACATATATACAGTACTCGCTTTTATGTGACTATAGGATCCAAGCAAAACCCGGCACCCCCACTTCAAAGGATTCCTCACTTGACTAATTCTAAAGAGTAAATTGATTTTCTCATCATTTGTTGTGTTTGACAATAGAAAGGCTGATGCAGCAACATTGCTAAAATGACAGCTCGTTTCTCTTCAAGGGGAAGGAATTTGTGTTAATATCCTTAATGACTGGCATCTTTGTGAGAAATGTGAAATGGTTTATCCTTCGCAATAACCTGACTAGGATTTAAAAAGTACTTCGTGCTCACAACGGAAGTCATCTGTCAGGAAAAATTATTTAGACTGATGCAAATTAACTGAATAAATTGGCTTCCTAATTATGGTGTGTATATTCAAGTGTGTTAAAATCGGTTTGAACCGAAGAAGAATTTGGAAAGGATCTTTCAAGAAGTGATCTGACGTTCTGTTGGAGGAAAAGATAACACATTTACTTAATAAATTCCTTTCACATTTCCTAAGAGTTTCTGGGAGTGATTTAAGAAGCAAGGATACATTAAACGAGGGAAAACATGAAGAAAGCGCGTGTTATGTCTTGCTAACTTGGAACTGTGGTGATAATGCCCTACAGAAAACTCAGCAGTAAGTTCATAGTAATGCCCTAGATTCTAAATAACCAGTAGTGTTTCCACGGGGTCGTTTAACCCGTGCAGGGCTGGCTTGGTCATGAGCCCCCAGCACCAGTCTGGGAGATGGACACTTAAGGCCAGCCGTTCACAAGCAATGTCCAGACCAGTCTGTGTTTTGTGGCAGATCCGCCCCTAGCAGGCACTGTGTTGTACACCAGTTCACAAGTGTTTATTGGGTTCTCAGTCTTCTCTGGCTCGCCAACTTCACAGCAAACTTTCCTTTACCAATTTACCCCAAAGCCTAGGAAATTGTGAGAAGCACATTACCAGATTTGGAAATTAATTAGTCTGTGGGAAAAAGGTGTGAATCGTATAGCAAAATGTAAACTGCCTCCATGTAATTAATGACTGGGTTTTACCGCTTAGCATTGACATAGGACTTTCTCTTGAGAGACAGCATTGGTTGTTGGAGACAAACTGAATTGGGTTCAAACCCTAGCTCTTTGGTGTGTAATTGTTTTCAGTCTGGTTCCTTCACTTATAACTAGAATGACAAGCACAGGAATAGCAAAGCCTGAAGGTGAATGGCAGTGTCCAGCGTGTGGTGGGTATTCAGCGTCATTTGGTTTCTCCTTCCTTTTCTGTAAGTCTTTTAGGGCATTCACGCCCTAAGCATGAGTTCAAGATTATTTGTACTGACTGCGTAAAAAACGTATTCCTCTTTTTGGTGAGCATAAGCTGAAGGGTGACCCTGACAACTGTTGCCTAGGTTTCTGTGTTTAAATATAAATATTAACTGATATAAAAGAAAAGCAATAGGAATCTTTAAAAAGATGGTAATTGATAATTATTAACAATAACCTGAATGTTATTATTGCTGTGACTTCAGCCCCGGGACAGTTATTCAGGGAATCGAGTAAACTCAAAGTGTCGGGGTTGGTGTTAGAAATCCTAAGAAAGCTTTTGTTAGAAAACAGTGGATTAGAGAGACATAAAAAAAAAAAAAAGAATGAGGGAACATAAACCCAAGAAAGAACCGTATGTGCCAAGCCCAGTCGGTCCCCTCCAATCTTTTTGTGAGCAGGTGGAGGAATAAATTGCAAATGAAAAATAAGCCAGGGAGCGGGAGCTAGGGCAATGCGCAGGATCTCAGGCTGGGCAGAGAGGATGAAGCGAGAGCAGGATGTGCAGGGGACAGAACAGGGCCCTGGGCACAAGGACTGCAGAGGTTGCGCTGTCAGAGAGACGCGGTTAGAGGATGTGCTGAGACAGAGACAGAGAAAAGCCTCATTTTGCAGATCTGCAGGTACCCACGTCTGGGCCGGCAGGTGCATTAGCAAAAAGAACCAGAGGCGAAGAAGCCTGGGCCGGAGGCCAGGGTGATGGACAGCAAAGTGGGTGATAACGGGCGATGCCTGAAAGGAATTGCTTTAATGCTTTAAACCGGTGCCAAGCTGAGTAACCTGAGACCCGATGTGCAGTTGACTTCCATGAACGCAGTTTTTACCCTGAAATCCCCTTTGCAGTAAGGTTAAGCTGTGCACATGTGCCGTCTGTGCTGTGCCAGAATGCACGGCAGGGCAGAGGCTGCATTACCAAAGGAGGCAGGAGGTAGAGAACAGGATCCTCTCACTCACCTAACCATTCTTGTTTGAAAATTTGTATACGAATGAATATTATCAGGAACTTCAGAGTGGGAGGAAACCACAAAGAGGCAGCCGGAAGTGTAGGTTGGAAGAGATATGTGGAAAAGGGTACCCGTGTATCCTGCCACTTGTCCTGACCTCATCTTCCCTGACTGGTCCCTCCCTGTGTCATCACTCAACCAGTTTGCCACTTTTAATCCTGAGTGGTTATGGCAAAGGGAAAAATCATGAAGTTCCACCAGGGGTGAGACTGAGCATCATTTTTGCCGTGTAGGCATGAGATTATAATCTCAAAGAGGTGGTTATCCATACACTCAGAAGCCACATCTGTCAGATTATCGACAGAACAGTTCAATTTCCCATGGGATGGTTTAAAAATAAAAAATAAAAAAATTTAAACCCGTGAAATTTGTTTTTGTTTTATTATTTATTATTATTATGTTGCTCTGGCTTTGAAACTGTGTGCTTTGCTATAAAGCTGAGGTTTGGCGAAATAAACCAACTTAATTTTTAGTCTTGTGTTTAAGTATTTAGATCATGACGTCTTAAAAACTTTTTTATAGAGAACTCCAAACATCATTCATTCATTTAACAAGCATCTATTGAATGCTTAATGTGTACCAAGCCTGCTGCTGATGCAAATGAGACGTGACTCTTGCTTTTTCATGCATATGCTTTTCCATACAAACTATGTTCCTGGAAAGGATTCTGTCAATCGCAGAATTTAAAAATTACTGAATATATGGGTAAGAAATTGGTTGAAATATCAACTGAGTTTAAAGGGAAGAAAGGAGAATGTGGAATAAGGACTATTTCATTGATGGTAGGGAGTCTGGAGTTCCGGGTCTCGCCTTGGCCCCTATAGGTCCATCATATCAGCCAAGTTAGTCAAGCTCTCGGACCTCGTTTCCTTGTCTGTGTGATATGGGGACTGTGAGAATTCTGCGTTATAGAGATGTTGAAAAAATTAAATTAGATAATGTAGGTAAACCACTTATTTGTACTTAATAAATTTTAGCTGTTATATGTAATATTAATAAATAAAACAGGAATCTTTCACGGTCATTTTGTTTGCTCTTCAAGAGAATGTTACTTTTTCTATTGTTAAATACAACGTGAGCCCTAGAAGTTTGAGATGTGGTCATTAGGGGTATGACAAGGCATCGGAATGTCAAAGGGATATGTTGAAAGGGTACTGGTGCTAGAATTTCAGCACTTGAATATCTGTCTGCAGAATATGACTCTGCCACTTGGTAGCTATGAGCAATAATGATACAAATAATCCTCAGCCTTTTTTTTTTTATCATATAGACATGAGATTATTATCTCAAGAAGGTTATCCATACAGTCAAAAGCCACATCTGTCAGACTATTGACATAACAGTTCACGCAGATTCATCATTGTCTTAGACTCCTAAATATTTTTCAGTGAATGTATTACTTAAGAATGTCACTGTTTCTTATCCTTTAAAAGGGGCGCGGATACTTAGTTGTGTGATATGTTCCACAGGGTTATCAAAATGAAACGAACTATTTGAAAACACTTTGGAAAATACAGATTACTATATAAAATTAAATGATGTACATTTCCTAAACTAGGAAAAATCAAATTACGTAAGACTTTGGAAGACTTACAAATTGTAGTACCAACTAAGAAAGTTCATTATCTCTCTTCGTAACAAGATTAGAGGTACTTAAGAGTCTCTGTGATGAGTGAGAAAAACAAGAAAGATACTCTCACACTATGTGTCGCATCTTTTGGGTTACGTTCTTCCTGCAAAGACTTGCACCTTTTTTGTGTGTGTGCTGTTTGTACTTTAATGGTTTGCCATTTTATCTGCGTGTGTGTGTGTGTGTGAAGATTTTGAGAAAAGGTCATAGAAACTCAAGGGCAGTTGCTGCAAAGAGTTTAGGAAGAGTTCAGTTTTATTTCTTCTGAGCCTCCCTTTGAGTAGTAAAAATGTCTTCCTTTATTTTCATCATAGACAAACAACCACAGAGATACACGTAGGAAATAGGAAAGCATGTTTCAGGAAGTGTTCAATGCATAGGCTTACTTGAAACTAGTATGAACAATGTTCTTATAGACCAAAGAAGTAATTTTTCATAGAATCCCTTTTCGCCATTCACTGTAACAAGGTTGAGCTATGTGACAGACAGATAATAATTCTGCCACATTATCTTCACATTCTCAACAGAATCTTTCCTTTTCATCAGAAGTGTAATATTGGTAAGCCTGATTTCTTTATAATTCTAACCAGATTTGCAATCATTCTCCAGTGGATTGAAATATGACCAATCACTTTAAAAAAATTAATGAAAATCCTGTTTTTCCTGTGACATATTTCTTTCATTGCTCTGACAATCGGAATGGCTTCATTTAGATACTTATGACAACAGAAAAGGAAATCTAGAACATGTATTAAAAACAAAACTATTATTCAAAGAGTCAAAACCACACTTAAGCAGTCTAAATTAATTTTTATTTTGAATTATTAAATTGTTATTCTTTATAGTGCAAAATGAAAAATGTAAGTTAATGGCTATGAAACACATTTCTAATCCAATAATGATCGATTCTCCTTCTTTTACAAATCAATGTCTTAAACATAACTTATATAGATATATAATGGGATACACACTCATGTAATTTATTAAGCTGCGAAGAATAGTGCCCTCATACCTCTCTTGGGAAAATTCCAGGAGGTATTTCAAATGTTTCTCAATGAGGCGGCAATACTGAGGAGCAGCTGGGCTGTTCCAATGTAAGAGGTGTCCTCATATTGAGAGAATGGATATATTTTGAATCACCTGAAGCATGGGGCAGTGAAGTAGGAATTAGCAGACATGCGTTCTAACGTTGATTATCCCATTCGGACTCGGGCTTGTCCTCTCTCGGACTGTTTTCTGGTGCGCAGAAATGGCGTATGAGTAATGATTAACATCGTCATCATCTTTTGGCACAGGTTAAAAAATGCCTTTGCAAAGAAGGTTGTCTGAAGCAAAGCTACGTACTTTCAGATCATCCATAGCAACAGTGCTTGGGTATTTCTGTTAGAATGGATTTTCTGCAAGGAACCCATATGAACAATAAATGCTTTTTCTGTTATTCGTTCAGTCCCAAGAACTCTCTATGGCACCTGATCATTCATCCTAGCACTCGACAAGCGGGTCCATGGTCACAAAGAGAGCTGGCTTCATACCTCCATGTTCTTGCTAGGTCTTAAAGTACGATTGACACATGAACTCCTTTTGAGTCCTGGTAGAATTTCATTTACTTGCACTTATAAAATCTAGCTTGTAGAACTCCCTCTGGTCAGAATGAGATTGTAATTTTAGAGAGGTCCCTGAACACTCGCAGGCCTCGGTTTCCTAAGATGTAAAACAAGGGATTCTACTTAGATGACCTCCATACTCTAACATTTCTGTGTTTCTATGACATCTTACATGCCTTTCCTGGAAAATCATCCCTAATCCTAAGTTATTGAAGAAAACTGTAAGAAATAAGATCTAGATCTAGTAGCATTGGCAAAATGAGCGATGATTTCCTCTTTCTTCTTAGTAATTTAAAGCCTGTCATTCACTGGCTAATTATCTTGCACATGAGAATGTAGCCAAAGAATTTTTACAGTCAAATCCTACTACAAAAAGAAAAAAAAATTATAGATCTCTTTATATAATTTACTATGGAGTTTACAGGGCATTTTAATTTTCACTATGCAGTAGATGGTGAGTATATTCATTCTAATGGGACAGGTCTATGTATTTGGCACTTTTTCTGAGGTTCTGGTCCAGCCATATTTAACAGGTTCTTAAAAACGGAATTGTCGCAATCTCCTCAATTCAGCTCTCAAGAGCAATTAATTGATAATGTAGAATTCTGAGTGGCTGGTATGTCAGTGACACCTGGCTATACCATTCACATCTAATCAAGAAAGATGGGAACTCTAGTTGGTCTATTGTTTTTTAAACCTGATGGAATCCAGCTGGCTCAAATTCAGCTCTGAAGAGTGATATGGGCAGAAGATGGAAAAAAATTTAAGTCAGGGGATTGATGCATGAGACAGTGCCTTCCATGTTGTCCAAAGAATTGCCTGGTGTGTCTGTGGATTTGCTGATTAGTTTCCTAAAATTTCTAAGCGACTAAAATGCAATTTTCTATCCCAGTTGCCCTTAAAAATCTATTAAGAATAGCAATAAATGCAAAACTGAACTTAATTAAGAGCTAAAATTATCTGTAAGATTTTAAATGGTAAGAGAATACCTATAAGAGGGGAAATAGGAAAAGAAAGTTCCACGGAGGTAGTGAAGATGATCTGTCTTTAAGGATCGATGACATTTGGACATTCGGGACCACGATGGGAGGACAGTCCAGCCCAGAAAACAGCACGACGCAAATGCTTAGTAGCAGAAGCGAGGGGCGTCCATGTGGGAGACGTGGAGGCAGAACACGCCCAGAGGAAGTGGGGCGGTTATGGTGGGAAAGATTACACAGGTTCTTAAATGCCGGGTTTTTATTTAGACTGGATGCTGTAGGAAATTGGGAGATGGCTGTTTCAGAATAATGGGAAGGCAGGATGGAGCAGTGCTAAAGGAGACAAGTTTAATGGTGGTGTGTAAGAAAGATGAAGTGTCGAGCTCAATTTAGAAGCACGAGGTGATGCCGAACTAGATTAAAGCCCTTCCTCTATCCCCCACCTTTGCTTCTGGGTTTCAAGAGGAAATGTTTTATTTATTTAGGTTTGCCTTAGAATTGGCCCCTCGAGGAGAATAACGTCACCCGATGGAGGGAACAGTAAAACGAAGGCAAAGTGGTGGTGGGCGCCATGCTGCCGAAGTTAACTAATCGAATTTGCTCAATACCACACTATTAACTGTAGCCACGTTCTGGAATCCAGGTGGACAACGTTTTTCCCGCTGTGCCACCCTCTTTTTCCTGACTATAACGCGACTCCCATTATCTGGCGAATTTTATTTCATTGCTAGTAACATTTTAACTTATCATTTGCCCAGCATGAAATAGGATTTACCTGAAGCCAATGGGGCGGGCCAGTGGGTTTTCTAAGCCTCCAAAGGGGCTAGGACAGTGGCAGGAGCGACTGTAGGAACACCTCCGGTTCCACTTCTGAGACAACTGAAGTGGTTGATCGGAATGGCAGATCAATGGATAGCTGTTCTTGGAGCAAACTGACTAATAACAATTACTAATGAGCATATTTTTTTTTTCGTCTCTATGTTTGTGTCAGAAAAGTGACTCTCTGACAGAACAGGTTTTGACTACATTGATATTCTCTTCTTCCCCTTCCTTTCCAGTGATTTTTCTCTTCTTACAAGGACCCTACTTCTCCAATTCAAGAAGTACCTCTGAGACGTTGTCTAGACGTTGACCGTGTAGGAACAGACTCCAGAACTGAAGTCTCAGTGTAGGCAGTCTGAGGTGAGAAGCTTAGGGATATCAGCTCACCTTCCACACCCTAATCTGCAGGCGAGCACATTAGCCCACTGACCTAAGTGGGTACCAGAGGAAGATAACTGATCTAGGTTTTCTTTTTTTCTGGTATAGTATTTAGCTTGGCGGCTAAACCCATCTTTTGTGCTTGCTGCAAATGACGTTTATTGATCTAACTATAGCACTTGTGTGTTTTATCTTTCCCCCTTGGTTCCTTGATCAGATTATCTCGAGAATTGCCAGTTCAGTCATTAGCCATTAATAGCTTCCAGCTATAAACTGGTTCATGCCCATTAGACCCTCCTGCGTGGCAACCCCGTATGCGAAATAGATTACAGGTACCGATACTTAGGCTGGCGTCTCTCCCGCAGGAACCAGGGAATATGGTTCAGAAAACGCTTTCCAGTAAAATAAATCAGGCCAAAGTCTTCATTAGAAACTTGAGCGGAACTCAAATCTCTTGAGGAATCCACAAATTTCTAGAAATAGGACTACATTTTAATTCCAAATCTTGCTGACTTGAGCAAGTATTCTTTCCCAATATCTAGTGCAAGAGTTTGAAATGGCAAATACAGTCTTGGACTTCTGATAAAATTATACCTCATCTTGGAAATTATTTACTGATTTAGTATAAGGGTATGACTGAAGAACGCCTTTCCTATTTTGAAAAGGATCTTAAAATGAAGTGCGGCGGAAACACAACAATGAGGCGAAGCAAAAGAGAATAGAAAGAAAAGCAGGGACAGGGGAAAAACTTTCCTAAACCTTAAAACTAAGAATGATTTGTCTCTGTAATGGGTGAAGAAGGGAGTGTCCATTATCATTTGTAAAATAAATCTTTCATACATTCCGCAAGGATGTCAACTCATCTCTTCCAAAGGTTTATGAGCAGAAGCAACTTAAATATTTCTTTATTTCATTTCTTCTTGCCTCTAGACTCTCTTTAAATGTTGTGTCCCTCTCCACCACCACCATTTTCTCAGTAGAAAGAAGAGAATTATAGGTATTTTGCAGAAGTAGTTTGTTCTGACTTGAAAATTCATTACTTCCCCAAAGTTTAAAAACACTAACATTGTTATTTGGCCAACCATTTTTTTAATCTGAGAAAAGATTCTTCTTATCTAAGGAGGAATATGTCATTAAAAAATATATCACAAGGGTGTATTCTATCCTATGTTTATCGATGATCAGAAAAGTATATTATCTGTTTAAATTATAATAGCGAACATTTATATACACATATATTTACCATGTCTGCATTATAAACTTATCTCGAGCATAGCTATTAATTTACATACGACAGATAAATGTTTGTTCCATAATTACTATTGTCACTTAAGAAATTTATGGTGTCTCAAAATGAAATTCCACACCCATTTTCCTTAGGTGGGGTCACAATTCTCTTGCTTCCTGGGCTTGATACTTTGTCAGTTTGTTCTCCTGTCTTCTATTTGAGCAGTCACCAAGTGGTTGACCCTTTCCTCATTCTCAATGTCATCAATGAGACTAGGCAACTTTTTTTAAAATTTTTGGATTTTTGGTACCTTCTCAATTGTTCTCTCTCTCTCTCTTTCTCTCTCTCTCTCTCTCTGTCTCTGTCTCTGTCTGTCTCTCTGTCTCTGTCTCTTTCTCTCTACCACACACATGAACACACACACACACACACACACACACACACACACACACACACACACACACAGACTATTCCTGAAAATCTTACTGCTTAAACTTCCTAAGGCACCTGTTTAACTATAAAGTCCAACCTCTCTACTTGATGTGTCAGGACACTCTAGAATCTGGCCCAATTCAGCTAGTACATGACCATCTTAAAATACAAAGGGGTACAGGGTAGAGGCATCCGAGGACCATACCCTTCCTCTTCCTCCTCCTCCTTTCTCTTCTTCCCTCTTTTCTTGGCCCCTATCACTCTTCTTTCTCGCTCCCCCTTCCTTTCCTCCTTCTCCTCTTGGCCTAGTGCCTCCCTTCATTGTGTTTCCAAACTGCATCTATGCCAATCTTCTGATTCAAAAATACTGTGTCTTTATTTGAAAATTCCATACTCAGTTGAACTACAAGGCCTAGCTCAAGTGGTTCTTTTCACATGGGAAGAAAAAAAAAATGTAGCTATTTGAGCACTTACTATATCCTATGCTCTGTTTTAAGCATCTTACTTTTATTATCTAATTTGACCTTTATAACGACCCTTTGTGATAACCATATCCCATTTTATAGAGAAAGAAACCGAGTGAGAAAGAGGGTAAATGAATTGTCCTTACACGGTTTGTAAAAGATGGAGATAAACCCTTGCTCTGATTCATCTGCCATGGATGTTGGGCTGTCTTGCAGCTCAGGTTCCAGCTCTTCCAACAGGGGGCTGGCTCTATTGACATCCCTTTTATTTAATTAGAAGGAGTAAGTGATTCTTAACCACAAAATTCTTTTTGTTACTGCTAAGAATGTTTTTCGCGTGTTCGTGTCTTCCCCTCACAACTGGAGCAGGTATTCTTTCAGAGCAAGGGTGATGTCCTATGTTATTCTCTACTCCTCTCTGCACGAGGATAGAAATACGTGCACAGGAAGTTCTCGAATCCATATGGAATAAATGAATTAACACATCGATGGAGCTTTCTTAAGTCTGTTCCTTTTGGCTCTGATCCTATTTAGAAGACACATTATGGTTATTCCTTAGGGCATCGACTCAACTGCTAAAAAGTAACTTAGGCTGTTTGATATTGAATATATCCCTCAAGTCTTTTTGACTAAATATAGATGTCATGTAGGAAAAAGAATGTGATAACACATGTGAAGCCTCTAGGTGTCTCGAATAAAAAATATTATGTACCCTATGCTTTCATTCATCTGCTGTATTCAGAACGTTCTCTTTTAACAGCACGAAGCTCTCAAGAGGAAAAAAAAAAAGAGCATATGATTTGTAGGGGTCTCTCTTTTCTGGGATGCATTTCTTACACATGAAAGTTAAAAGCTGAAGTTTCAAGAATTTCTGGATGCAATGCCAAGCACATCTGTTTACTAGGACAATCTTTTTAGGGGAAGATTGATTATTGGCAGGTGAGGGTTAAGGGGGAGGCTTTAAACTGGCAGGAAGTCTATTCAGGGAACATGTTATATTACAGAAAGGTGATTTTGGCCTTAAGTCCCATTAGCACTACAAGTTTGAAGATCCTATCCACAGGTCTACACTTCGAAATTAACAAATCAGTAAATGCACACTTGACATATGATCGATCATTTCTCAGACTCTGGGATAGTGAATATCTTATAAGAGTTTAACCTTCAGTTTTATTTTCAATTAACATAGCAGGTGTTGCCCTTGGGTTATAACGCCAGACCACAAAATTGGACGATAAACAAAACTCTCTGTAATTCAGATTTCCATTTCGTTTATTAGGAATGTTCTGTTATTGCTCAGAAAAACAGACAATGCTTACATTGGTATAGTTTGGGTCCTTTCATTAAGGGAATAGATTCGAGGAGATTTTCCTGAGTTCTTGAGACAAACCGTATTTCAGGCTTTTTCTATATTCTGTGAAGTTGCATATGTTACTAACCCTATTTGCAGATGGGAAGCATCCATAACATGAAGTAAAAAAACAAAGCAAAAAACACTAGTTCAGGGTTTCTGTCAAATGCAGCAAGTTGTAGTTGAACTGAAGATTTGGAGACAATACCACCACCACCACCACCACCACCACCACCACCAGCAAAAACAGATTAAAACCGAGGAGAATGTAACAAAAGCAAAACTATATGACGGTAGTTGAAAATCTACACCAGAGTCAATTGCTTAGGAATAGAAAACTCAATAATTACAGTTTTTACAACGTGCTCGATATGTGATAAAACAAGTCCCCTTGCTACTATGATATTCTTCTCTTACCAAAGTGTCTAGGCTTGCTCATGAGTTTATGATCCAGATGAAATTAAGCATCTTTAATTTATGTTCGACCAGAGCCATCTGGGCTCTAGCTAGTTCCCGAAACGACACCCACCATCAGCCACTTAACCTTGATTTTATTGATTAATATTTCATAAAATGTGTAGATAAATTTGGGGAGACTCTACCTTTTCCAATGAAGATTTTTTTTTTTTTATCCAGAAACACGATAGCAGTTTAATCCTCACCCAGTACTCTTACACAATGGAATGTCCAAGTCCCTTAGATTCATATTTTAGAAAATGCAGAAATAGTTTCTTACAGATTCGTAGCCGTGTAGTTAAAAAGGAGAGCATTAGAAAAAAATTTACCTTTGAAGGTAAAGTGGAGAGCTGCACGTTTTTAAATTAACAAAGGCAGAACGCATTATTGCGCAGTAGTACACGAATCACAAATTTTGAAGGCAAAGAACTAGTTCGGCTGTAATAGCTGAAGATGAGTTCGAGCAACATAACTGTTAATGCTTCTGGTTTTGAAAGGTTTATAGACCTGTTTGCTGGGGAGAGGGAGGAGTCTTCAGAAATACTGCCTTGCCCTTTATCCTAGAGGGGTTCCCGTGTCTCTTTCTCTCCCTGGCCCAGGGCAGGTGCTGACCAGATGATCAGGATGGAAAAGAACATCCTTTGATCTAACCCAAGATCCTGAAAACTGAAATTGAATGACGAGTGTCCAAGGACACATTTGCTAGGTGGCAGTCAGTGCTTTGTTAGGCGATTTCTCAGTCAGCACAGATAGAAGGCTCAGTGTGTGATGGTGGGTGCAGAATTTGGGAACAGGCCAGAGCTCAGGCCGATTGCTTTCAGCTTTCTGTTAAATCTGGTTTGGAGGTGAAGGATGGCAAAGGCCCAAGCCCCTCATTTTGTCTAAGTGGTATCTTGCTTTACCAATTACTTCTGGAAGCTTGACCTGACTCTCTACAATGTTTTGCCAAGTTATTATTTCTTTCTAAATAGTGGGCCAGGAGGAAGGAAGAGGAGCACATGACCCTTTGGTGAATTCAGCTCCCCGCTGGGGTCCACTGCTCAGCCCTTTGTTCCCCGAGCACTGCTGCCCAGCGCCTGCTCTTTATTATTCTTTAATGCAGGACCCAGGACTCTGCTCCTCCCAGCAGAGTGTATTCAACTGTCACCATTGTCCCTACAGATCCATTAACTCAGTTGCTCCAAATCCCTAAATGCCCAAAGCAGCCCCCTCCCTCCCTCTTTTCTCTTTCTCTCCCTTTTTCGTTCTCATTCTCTTGATCTCTCTCTTCCTCATGCCCCTTGCCTTTGGTGGCAGAAGAGAAGGCTAAAGACACACCATAAAGAGAGGAAACTCATGATTGACATAACCGAGGTGAACGCATTCGTGCAACCTGTATCTCTCCCTCTGTACTCACCTGCCAGCCTTCTTTCTCTCCCATTCACTGCACGTACCCTGAGCTAGGTGCTTTATATGTGTTTTTCACAACACACCCAAGGTGAGTTTTCCTGTCTCTCTTTTACAGAGGATGGAGCCGAATGGTTAAGTCACAGCCGCACAGCTGGTGAGAGGTGGTCGGAGCCCAAAGACTGCACTTCTGCTTCCAAAACCATATTTAAATTTCATAGCACAGAGGAGCAGCTAGCAGCTGTAATTTCTACCATAGTTACAGAAAACTAAAATAGACAGGAATTTTTTTAGATAATACACGAGCTTAATTTGTAGCAATAATTTCACATTCTGTTTAAGTGGCAATTTTCCTAAGCTACCCCAAAATACAACCAATCGAGTTTCATCATTTTTTTTCTTTCCTCTCATAGGTGAAGAGGGTTATTGGAAGCAGCAAACAGCACTACAGTGGGGTCACTAGAAATAAAAGTGCCTTGGATGTTCGAATGTCTCTGTGGATTTGCCAACGCACATTTACGAGTGCCTAACGTGGGGCACAAAAGTGGACCAGCCTAATCCCTATCTTAGGAGACTTCGCTCTACCAGAGGTGGCAAGGAATAAAAAGGCAAAGTGGAAAGCAGGAGAACAAACAAGGTGGTTGTGCTAAATACAACCCATGGATAACCAAGAGTCACTGTCAAGGTAAGGAACACATCGCTGGGAGAGGTGGTAGTCAGGGGAGGCTTCTCGGAGGAGGTGGAACTCAAGCTGGAACGTTCAAGGATGAGCCTAGAGAGGTGATAAGGATGTTCTACACAGTCTTATAAACACAGAACGAGTAGGAACCATGCACGCGATGACAAACTCTTTATTTTGTAGGCAGCCAGATGGAAAACGAGAGCGGTTAGGGGTTAGAGAAGAGACCAGGGATGGGGAACCCTCAGCCGGCCACTTTAGCTGCAGGGGACAGTGGCTGCGGCTGCTGTAGAAATTTGGTGTAGATATGGTCAGAAGGTTGGGAACAAATAACAGAGGGCCAGCAGCTAAGACTGAGAAGTTCAAACTTCCCGTGGGTACTGAGGGTCCACGTGGGACTTCTCTGCTGGGAAATGCTTTGATGGAAGAAGTGTTTTTAGAAGCTCAATCTGCAGTGGTGGACGGAAGAGAGAAATGAAGGCTGTGGACCAGTCAGGAGATCGTTGTAATGAGCCGCGTGTGATATGCTCATTGCACTGGAGCAGTAGCTGTGGGCCAGATGTGGGAGGCATTTGAAAGGAAGGACTCACAGCATTTGATGACAGATTAGCTTATGGAGATGAGGGGAATTTTAGGGGGGGGGAAGCTAACAGGCTAATTCCCCACTCCTTCCCAGCATATTGAAATAGAATCGAAAATACTTTAAATAAGAAACATATTTTAGGATAAACGTTTTCCAAAAAATATCTTCTTTCAAATACCACCCTCCCCATGGATGTAACCTAAAGTAATGGTGTATTTACCATATGACAATAGACTTAATTTCACATATAAGCCTCTTTTCCCTCAAAGTCAATAATGACAATAAAAATAATAGTCTCTTTAGAGTCAGCTCCTTAAAAATTTTAATTCCCTTCAATTTGCTCCATGCTCTCCACACAGAAATACTGCCCTGGGAAAAAAGAACCAGATGTCCTGACCTGACCCATTGGTCGGCCTCATCCACATGGTAATGGTTGGAAAAGCCGAGTATCAGAAAGCCCACATTACGGATCTTTAAAAAAGAACCCGTTTTCAATGTAAAACGCGAAAGAATCCAGCTCCTCTCCATTCCCATCTGGCTATACAGGCATGACGAAGAAAGAAAAGCAGGTGTCACACTCGCCACTCGCCTCTACGATTACAGTGGAAATGACCACAGCCATCCCCCTGAAGTCCCATGAATTTCTTTAGAAGGAAACGATAGGATCCTTTCAGTTCTCTGATAAAGGTCCCCACTCATCCTCCACCCCGGAGCTCACTGACCACCTGGGTTAATGCATTCTAGTTTTCCACTGCACCGTAAGAATGAATGGGTTTTGTAATTTCACGAATGCAGCTTCAGCCGCTTTTCACCCGGAGGATGTATCCCCTTACTGCACGCCCAGATAGCAAGACTCATCAACAGTGCAAATCAAGATCGGCACCCCGGTTATTCTTCACTTCACTGGGAGATGCCTGGTGCTCAAACACTTTCACAGCTGTTAGAACGCTGATGGGAAATGCATGTGAGTTACCAGCACAAGCGCTGTCAGGAAGAAACCAAATGTCACCCCGAGGTATGTAGAAGTCACTATAAATATGTCTCTGGATGTTTACCATCTGGAACAGTAGATCCTGATTTTGACAGGAGACTGGGATCGCCCCGCGGGCACCGTCTTTCAAGCAAACCCTTGAAGTTTTGCTGGGCGACTTCCTATTAGGGGGAATCACATGACTTTGCCTTTTCAAGGTGTGAAGTCACTATTTTTTCATCACTCCTTTTCTTATTTCCATCTTGCCTAGTCCTGCGTGCAGTTGACTTCTGGGGGGACAATTCTCTCATATTGTCAGAATCCTGGGCAGGCAGCCTGGTGGGCAGCCGGCAGCATGTGCTTGGGGGGCTCCTGGGGCTAACCAGTGACTGGCCTTTGTCAGATGCCATCATGTCTCACGGAGGAAGAGCCCATCTGCGAAGAGGAACTTTACCTTCTTCTGAAATATTTCTGCGAGTGTGGAAAATGGCTTGGGTAGCCAGCACCGTACCTGCCGAGTGTGTCGCCCTGACCCTGACACAACATGAGCTGTTAGTTTGCCTTTCTGCCTTTATTTTTCTTAAACTCCAGTGCCATTGTAAAGCCAAAATGGAATGACAGGAATTCCGAAGGGCTGCAGCTTATGAACTTCGTCCTATTTCGGTTACGTAATAGTGAGAATCGGATAATGCCCCTTCCTCCTAACACCGCCTGGTTATTTATGAGGATGTTTTCTCATCGAAGAAGACTTTCGAGACCTTAGCCAGAGAACATTCTGAGTAACAATTAAACACTATACTAAAATAGTGTTTTAATTGTAACTTTTAACAAAGGGGGCTAAAACTACCAACCGTCTGGTTGCAAAAGTATATACAATGCAACTCGAAACATAATTTTACAGGCATCTTTATGCAGAGGAATATAAAAATCACCAAGCGCTAGCCATAAATCCTGTTATACAACCCATTAAACAGCTCCTATTTCAGAATAGCTTATATACAGTATTATTCATAGAATCTCTCACCTGCCAAGGGTGAGAATAGTGTTGGGTTTCTCTACCAAATGTGAAAGTCCAGTGGGAGCAAGAACACTTGAGCACCACAGGTATATGAACTTGGATGTGGGAGGGCAAGTCTGTTAAGCAACACAATCAGTAACTCGCTTGATCAAAAACCTGAAAACTGAAAATTTTATATTTTGATCCCTGTAAAAATAGGGCAGCAACCTGAAAGGCCTTTTTTATGCCACAAATTAAACATAGCATAGCATATAAACCTCATTGTTACAGTCAGTTCAGTTTCATTTGGATGGGTGCTTTGGGCAGAGTGGTTCCGTTAACGGCTACTCACATATATGATGATGACAACTCATTTTATATGGCTCAGCCACCGAACGACCATTAATTTCCAATGACTAATTTATAATTAAAACCTTAAAAAAAAAAAGTTGGTTTATAACCAAGCCAGAAAATCTATTTACATTTAATTGACACTTCAGATAGTCTGTTTAAGACCCATAAATGTAGTGACTTTAATGATCCGTTGCAGAGATTCTGCCTCAGTTTTCAGTGACTTGTAAAACTTTCACAAACGGATCTGCAAATGAATTACCGCCAACTGCTCCCCTGCAGCTGCGCGGGGCTACGTTAAGAGCATTTTCCTACTTCCTCCTTTTCTGCTTTCCTTCTAGCTCGAAGCATTTTTGTTTTAAAGCTATTCTATCAGCTGCTCAGGGGGCAACTGCTGCTCTTAAGTTTTCAAACTTTTGAGTCCATCTAAAGGCAAAAATTTTAAAAACACACTGGTCCATCATAAATCAGACATGATCAACATTGCAAGAATCAGTTCAGAAAACGCTCCCATCTCTGCCAGCAACTCAGTAATAGACCGTGACACGAACTTTTATAAATGGAGTAGTAAAATGCAAGAGTGTGACAGTGAATTTTAATTTTGAAAGCTAGAATAAAGGCTTTCTTGGCCTTATCCATCCTTTATGAACAATCTATAGCTCCCGTTTTCAGCGTGTAATGAGGATACGAAAGGGTCCAAACACTGCTCCGAAAGACATTTTCTTAGCTACACCTTCAAGAGCAAGGCACGAGGAGTGTTAGTTTTACAAAGACAGCCAAGCACCAAGCTACGTTCACTGTTATCTGTCAGGCAGCATTGAGCGGATAGCAACAACTGGCTTTGACAAGTGTGCTGTGCTAGCATTCCATTCAAAACGAGAGAGAGA
>NW_024350926.1:3904148-3942697 GCF_902729225.1 Pteropus medius | reverse complement strand
AGAGAGAGAGAGAGAGAGGAGAGAAGCATTCTTTGACTTTACCTGGAAAAAAACTGCTTTTCTCGTGGCTGCAGAAAATGAATGCGTCCTCTCGCCTGCAACTCTCACTTGGAGAGAGGAGACCACACAGCTCCAGCAAGGCAGCCTTCCCGCTCCTAATCCCCACTCGAATGTGATGACACACACTAACCCCAACCATCTGGTGAAACACGTCCTCAAGCACTCAGCACAGTGGTGTGTCAAGACAGGCTGCCCAATCCAATTGCTTGGGCTGGGCGGCTCTCACCGACCGGAGGCTGAGGGCAGGGCTGAAACTGGAGGTCTGAGAACTCCCGGTCAAGTAACCTGAGATTTTTCCGAGAGAAAGGACTGCTATAAAAAGGGGAGAAGTGGGAGGTGCTAAAGGGAAGGTGGAGGGAACGAATCCTCCCGGTGGCCAGTTGTGCGTTACTTTTCACAACTCCCCGTGCTCCCCCCGGGGACGTCTGGGACCTTCCAGAGGATGCGCGGAGACACTAAAAATCTTTTCCTGCCCACCGGCCGTCGCGAGGGCGACCTTCTCGGCGAGGCACTCCTTCCCTGCCTTCCTCCATCCTGCCCCCCGCTGAAAGATTCCTCTTGACACACCCATAAAGTGTTAATGTAGGAGTGGTTTTTGCACCGAGATGTGACATCTACGTTTTGAAATCTAAACTCCCACCTTCCTTTGATTAGATGGTGGCTGCCTCCAACGTTTCTGGGAGGACGGAAGTGGGGGCGCAGCTAAGAGCAGAAACTTCTCTCTTCCCACATACAGCTCCTCACTGTTTGCCACAGGCTGAACTTCAGAAACAGTCAATGAAAATCCTCCTAGTTCCTACGCATGTAAAACAGCACGCGCGCCCATAGATAAAGGTGGCTTTTTTAATCACTCGCTGCTTTCACAGACATCTCTTTGTGAAAGCGCTTGGTACCAGAGGGCTGCACTCTGCCATTGATTATTTTTATTGGCTTCTAGTTAATTGCACTTATAATGTCCATATCGCTCAAACAGCTCATTAACAATTTTGCTTTGAAATGTTTTCAATTTGGGGTCATTTTAGTACCTCCTTCTTATGTGCCTTTCTTTCTTTTTTTCTCTTTCTTTTTTATTTTGAGTTCTCCGGACTATTTTATAGAACTAATTACTTTGATAGCAGTGTGAACCAGAAAATGGTTATACTTGTTACACTACTGTAAGGAGATATCTGAACATAAACTAATTGCTAGAAATCTCACCGTTTAAAACATTCGATCGGACGTCTAAGGAATTTTGATAATCTGAAAGAGAAAATAGGAATTTCAAATATTACCAACTCCCTGACAGTGCCTGTGGGAAGCCAGCATTTAAAATTTTGAATTTCTTTGCCCTGGGATGGGGATCTTTGGAATAAAACCCAAAAAACTTTAAACCTGCCCAAAGCATGAAAATCTAGACTAAAAGTAGACAGATGTCTAATATCTGGAGTGCCAGCATCACAACAAGAATTATATCAATATCTAGGAAAGCTGACTTGACTAGCATGTTTTTTGTTTTTTTTCAGGTATTTTTGTGTGATAGTATATTAAGATACTTAAAAATGACTCCTGTTGCAGTTTTCTAAAGCACAGGATTAGAGAACCATAATTTTCAGACAATGAATTTTTGGTATAACCGGGCTACAGGGAAAAAGAAGAAAAACAGAATTAAAAGTTCGAGTCCTGATTCATTTGTTCTGGTTCTTCCCAGATTGATTATGAGGTGCCCGTTTCATAATATACAGTATATTTACTAAACCACTACCCTTAATCAGCTAGATCCAGATACACGATCAACACAGAAACATTCAACAGTGACAAGTGGCACCACGGGGCTAAAACTTCTTTCGGGCACCATAAAATTTTTAATAGTGCCAATTATTGCAAGGCAATTTTTTTTTCATTTACATTTTTTTTTGTTTGTTTTGTTTTGTTTTTGTTTAATCCAACCAGACTCCTGTCTGGAAATCTGGATTACCTCAGCTGCTTAGATTTTGAAGACCCTGGAGACATTATTAAGGTAGTTTGCATTCTCTTAAAACTGTAAATTGAGTTACAAAAGTAAAACCTAAGAAACTGCGAAGGCTTCGAATCTCGTTTTATCAACCCTGTGCTTGTAACACACCTTCTAGAAGACATTTCCCAAGTGGCCCTGGCTCTGAATCATGTTATTGTTGAAAGTGCTTTTTAACACACTTTTCTTCGAACTTAATTGTAAATCTTTCCCTTAAATCTCACTCACTACTTCTCCCTTATTGATAACTTCAGCTGTGTGTTCTACTTAAAACTTGCTTTATAAAAAGTACACGTTGAGCACTAGATCCTGCACATTTGCTGTGATCCACATTCTTGCTCTCTGTGGTGTCTGTAAACATTACATTTCAAAGTATTGTAAAATGAGTCCGCGACGACGCAGTTGTTTTGGTCGATGTTCTGAAATGCTTTTGTCAAGGAAAATCAACTCAAACAGAAACCTGAAGCTGGTGCTGTAGGATAAGGCCTGGTTCCCCTCACCCTGCAGCCAGCTTCGGTGCTCAACAGTGTCAGTGTAGAAGTTAAGAATTTTCCATCACCTCCCTCCCTTTCTCCTTACCATCTGCAAACAGTTTATTTTTTAAGGAGGGCAAGAAAAAAAAAAATCGATTCTCTCTTGAAAGATCTAAACCTAAAACACAGCGCATTGTCAAAGATGATATTCAGCATTTGAATGTCCTGTTTGTTGTTCAGGATGAGGCTGTGTGAAGAGGGAATAGCTTCATCATAGGAATTAAATAAGGACACTCCTAAAATGAAAGATTAATTGTAGGTAACGGTGATATTGAAAAATAGCCCCTCCTATTATGTTCCCACAGTTAAAATGTCCCTTTACTTATTAGCGCCAATTAGTTTCCATGGTAACGGCTAGCCCTTGTAAACCTGCACTCTGAGCTTCACTCATCTTTGTCTAGACTGAACTCGCCACCCTTCTTTCTCCACAGATGGCAGTTTCACTGGGTCTATATCTAGATCCATATCTTTTGCGCACATATAACTGGCACATAAGTGCCTATATCTAGTTTATGACTAGGACGGTGGTGGCCAAGGGAGAATGCAAGTGACATTTAATCCCCAACCTGCAACATGCGCATCTGCTGCCACACTACTTTCTCCCCCTCTTGGTTATTGTTTCTTCCAGTCTTGTTCTATTATCAGCTGTTTGGTGCTCGTAATTTCTTTTCAGGGAAGCCAATACAGTATAATAAAAACCTCATTAAACAGACACACCTATCAGCCTCGGAGAAAGCCCGAAACCACCCCTTTTTGTATAAAGAATCATTAAAGTGAAAAAGAAAAAAAACCCTTGTTTGTCATGCTTGAAAAAAAGAGAACAAAGCCGACATAAAGGTTGACCAAGCCAGGGCGCTAATATGAAGAATTAATGCACTTAAGACACCCCGGTTCCCCCTCGTGCTGTCAGTTGGCCAAGAATCCCAAGTTAGCGTGGTAAACAAATGATCAGCGAGGCTGAGAACACTCCATTCCCTTGGTGGGGAGGGACGTAAGCAGGGACGTTACAGCAGCATCTCGGCTGTCACAGGCTGCTCTGAGCCGGGGGCTGTGGGCAGGTGACGCTGCTGCTGAGTCCCTGGAAGTTAGCGTGACTCAAGAAGAACCCGCTGTCGAATCGGGGAGGACCTTCCCCAAATGGCTGAAACTGTGAAAACTCGGCAAGCCACGGGCTCTCATAATTTGTGCTGGCTTTATTTCGGACAGAAGTCAATTTTAATGCAGTGTTATTTTGAGGTAAACTATCTCTTGCAAGAATTGAGAAGATGGTGACATCTTCTGTGACGGCTGTTTTATCTCGTAAGTCAAAATGATTGCTTTAGATTTCTCCTTTTTATATTGTCTCTGCTACCATGGCTTTTCCGGATACCAGTTTTGAGATGCAAATAATGATAGAGAATAAGTTTCCCCAGTTCTGGTGGAATGCTTTATTCTTCAAATTGTTTCTGAGGTTGGCCCTGAGGTCATTTGTGATCTAAGTATCAGTCAAGAAAAAGTTCTGATCACCAATGTTTTATCTGATAGGATATGGGAATCTGTGAGCCTCCTTATACAGATGAATTCTATGATGATAATGTTCTTTTAGATTCTTTTTCTTCTAAAACCCATGACAAATGTCATCTAAAGTCTTACGGAGCTAGAAATATCTACGACAATTAGTCCATTGCTACTCATATCATATAAAAATCTGGTGAAGCGCGATAAATCTTGTCATTTGGGACACCCCGCGCTTCTAAATTACTCAGAGCTACCCGGCTTCAGATGATTACTCATTCTCCTTCAACTAAACTTCACTGCATTTATGCACATTGAGCTGAATCCTCCTCAGAAAGAGCGGGGGAAATTAGTGCTTGTTAAATGAAGTCAGATGCTGTGCAGCAAGGCTTGCTCGTGTTTTCAATGACTGCGCATGGTGGTGGTGGGGGGTGAAATGAGTCAGTGGTGGCTTTTGTACCAGATGAATGGCTTTATCGCTGGAACGATGTTCCTTCCAGGAAGAACAAATCTAAGAATGCTAAATAAGTCTGTGTGACTACACTGTCAATAATTTTAGGAGGACAAAGTGGAGTGCTAACCCCTTAGGACAAAACAACGACCCATATCTAGGCTGATTTAAGGAAAGATATTCGATTTGATAGAATATGGCAAAAAGATAGTAAACAATTTGTAAATCTATTTTAAATACATATTTGTGGAAATCAGTGTCTGGGGCATAGGGGATTAGTCCTCATTTGAGTGGGTAATTCAATTTATGAGACATAATATTAGGAAGTACAGTTAGCAAATAAGAAGGAAAATGAGAATTTCAGCAATAAGAACTTGAGGTTTTATTGAACTTACCTGGAGGTAGGATTGGGGATATTCGAGGTGGAGTATGTCCTAAACCTATGAATCAAATGATTATCTTTCATTTCTAATATGTACATTCCCTAGTTAAGGTAAATGGTTTGAGATGGGGTAGAAAATTAGATGCAAAGATGGGCATTGCTCACGTCCAGAGAGTATAGGAACATTTCGCTTTCGGAAGGTATAACAGACAAAAATCAAAGAGATCCATAACAAGCCTTCCCAAGATGTGCCACTTTGGCATGTCGCTTATTCTGAGCTGAAGGCAATCGGGACCTTGTGGGCTCAAAAGAAACTTTGTCTTCTCTTAAAGAACTTAAATTAGGGGCCATGCAATAATAAGAGACATTACCAAAAATAACTCTTTATCATCTATCTATAGGGCAGGGCAAACTTCTGATTAATGAACATCTGTTCTTCTGAGAACGACCTTCCTCCCTCTGAAGCCCCAAGGTGCCTTACCTCATCCTTGGCTCAGACGGTCATATAGTCCTCATTTTCCCTTTCTGTCTCTGAACCTCTCATATATGTGGGGTCTCTGACTCTCTCATGTATATGGGGGTTCCATTTGTATGTATGTAATTAAATTTGATTATTTTCTCTTGTCAATCTGTTAAATGTAGATTTAATTACTAGATTGGACAAAAGAACCTTGGAGGGCAGAGTTTCTTCCTCCCCGACAAAATCGAATCTCTTTATTTTAGAGAGAAAAAAAGTGAGGCTTGGGGAGGGTCAGGGGGTACCTAAGTCATCGGAATAGGGAATAAACTCCAAGATTCAAACTATTAGTTCACATATTTTTCTCTCCATAGTAACATGTACTTTTATTAGAAACAAAAAATTAAAACACAAAGATTTTCTTAAAACTAGAGTAGTTATGTTTTATTGGGTTTACATTAAGTAATTTGAGAAGTTACTCTGAACTCAGATGCACGAAATACCTTAAGTTACTCAGTGTTTCTTCTTTAAGCCAATGAAGTGCTTCAAGACCTCAGAATTGTTAGGTAGATGTGATCGGAAGTGCAATAAATCTTTACTTAATAATTATTAGATAAAATTATTTTTCATGGCTTTAGTGTAAAACGTGGGACACATCATCTTCCTTTTTTACTTTCACGTATTTTTTTTCTCTCAATATACAGATGAGAGACTTGTGGTTTATCAATGAGATTAACGCTGTATTGATTTTGCAAGAAATGGATATCACACCCTGAACTGAAATGTTTTCCTCAGTAGGATCATAAGACACTTGGGACCGAGGGCAGGAATATATCTCTGTCATTCGCCTGATGTCTGGAAATTGACGAAAGCATATTAGCCCTCAACGAGGATTGTATTTTTAAAAGTAGAGTTCATTGCTTTTCTGACCGTTATTTGAAAAATTTAAAGTGTAAAACTGAGCCTTTGACAAATTGAAGAAATAAAAAAAAAAAAAATAATGGCAAAGTAGTAACCACTGCAAATATAATAGGAGACAATAGACAAATGGGTGCATAGGACGAGAGTAATTCCATGAAATAAAAAAATAAAAATATAAAACTGTTAGTGAAAAAAAAGGCTGGGGGGGTGGGACAGAGAGTTTTCTTTTCTTAGGTCCTCAAGCCAGTCCATTTTAAAATCATTAATTCTTTGGGAGCAAAAACTGTGTCTTAACTCACCTTTGTAGCCCTTCTCTCTAGAACTTCACACAGCGCGTTTACATCATAGCGTGGGCTAAAAGGGGCCACAGACTAAACCTGACAAACCCAGAGACCAAAGTAACCACACAGGGCGGTCTGAACCGAAAAATTCCTAACTACGAGTGGGTGGGGGTAGGTAGCCACACCCTCAGCCTGCAGCTTCTTTACCTTTGCAATTATCTATTGTCTTTGTGCATCTAAGATAACATACCTTTGAAAAGTCAGAGTGATCTCCTTTTCCAGACCCCTCAGGGCACAATTGAAGTACCTGAGCAGAGACCTCAGCACTCATCCATACCCTCTCCCTGCACACGAGTCTGTGTGCTGTGAATGTTAATTATTGACCATCCCGTACCCACTGGCGTAAAAGAAGTGTCTCTCTGTTTTACTTTTTATCCAATCTCAGAGACTTCTCCACTGCACTTTCTTCCACCTCCCTAATCAACCACCAATGAATTTCATATAACCCTCTCTCTGTACGTCTCCTCCTTTGATTCTAAATGTATAAAATAAGCTGCAAAATTGCTGTTTTCCAGAGCATTTTGTCAATCCATTGAGATTTTGCTTCTTGGCAATTGTGGTCAGTTTGGCTCAAATAAACTCTTATAAACCTTTTTCTTACTTAACACTGGCTGTTCTTTCATTGACAACAGATCGTCAGTAAAAGTTTCCAGTGCTAGCGGGTTGCTTGTCTTGGTAGACTTTCTAAGTGCCGCTTCTTGAACAACGTAGCTCAGTTTGTCCAAGGAGATTAAGTAGTTCGCTTGCAGGCCCTCACTTCTGTGTACATAGCTGACCTGCTGAATACATAGCAGTTCAAAAGTAGAATATAGCCCTTTAATACTTGCCTTTCTCATTTTAAGGAAGTTAATATGGTTCTAGTGCTCACTTAACATTACTGGGAAGTACTTGTGTAAAAGTTTCTGAGTAACAGATTGAAAACAGCTGGATACTCATACTTATTACTATTACTAAGTCTTTACTAAGAAATTAAAGCTTACAGATGTTAATGTTTATTTCCATAAATATATTGTTTTTCCAATGAGCAGCAATATTTAGTTGCTTACTCAATAGGCCAATGTAATTTCTGCAAGTGAAATTAAAGCTTAGATTTTGTGAGATTCTTTTGGAAAGTTATCCAACCAATTGACATTATTAAGCTATTCTTACTTAGTTCTCACACACTAAGATATGCAAAAAACACAACCGTATAAAATAGAAAACTCTGCTTTGTTTTCTCTTGATAGTTGTAAAATATAGTTTGTTTATTTTGACAACCACGATTTCTTTCACATCAACTAAGTTTCCTAGGAAGATTCGAAAAAGCAGTCACAGTACTTTTGCAGTTGCTTTTAGAGGCAGATTTGTCAAGTATTTTCCAAAAAACCTCTTTTTAAAAAATAGGACATCCCTAAACCAGTATTAACTCTTTCATACGCTAAGTAGTTCTTCTGGTTTACTTTAACAAAAGCTTTGATTTTCAGCGTAAATATTTCAGAAGCTAAAGTCAAGCAGTTACTTCCCTTCTGCTTTGCATCAATGCAAATTTCTAATTAATGATTTCATTGGGTCTAATGTCATCAGTTACAATTTTAAAGCCAGAAGCAATAAAACAGTACACTGTAGAGGTTTATGTCTATGGTTTTGATTTTTTGAAAACAAACAAAATTTATTTGAAAGAATCTATTCTCTGAGAAAATTTCATTTTCAAAAATTATTTAAGTTTTTCCTGGTAAACCCTGCAAACATCGACATATCTTTTCATTTAAAGATATTACTCTTTAGTGCCTTCTTTTCCCTTGACCTGTCCCGTTAGCGGGAATTTTTCTTCTTCCAAATTCTTACCGTAATAAAAATAATAATAGCTTATAGTCTTGGAACACTCAAGATCAGTGAGGCTTTTTAATGTATTCACCCAGGTTAATTTAATTAATCTTGACAATACTCCAGTGAGGAAGATCCTACCATTACCGTATTTTACAGAAAAGAGAACTGAGGTTTAGAAAGACGAAGTGCTCTACTCAAGGTCAAACATCCAGTAGAAGGAGATCCTGGATTTGAACTCTTCCCTTCTTTGCTTCAACTCTCTTAATTCTTATTTATGAGAAGTTTAAGATGGTAGGGTCATTCATCAAAAATCTCTATCGCTTTGCTAAAGCCTAACTCCCCTGATGTTTATGTACATGTTATGAAGTCTAAGGATATCTTATACCAGAGTTTTCTGTAAATTGTAGAAATAGCTCCCCATTTTTGCTCTGAAATGAGAGACACAAGTGAACCCTGTTAAGAACAAGACAATAGGCCCCAAATGGAGTTGCTTATATAAAGCCCCACATCCCCAAAGTGAGACTTAACTTAATTATAGTTTTGGTTCTTCCAGAAATGCAATCTTAACCCAGTCAATCAGAAGTCCCCTGACCAGCACGAATGAGGTCATCTGCCTGATAGACCCCGCAGTCCCCTAAAGGAAAGTAACCTTGCAATAACCAACCCGCTTTATTTTGGTATAGTATAACTTCCTGTTCCCTCTTCCTTTTGCCTATGAAAAAAGTCTTTCATTTTTTACAGCTCCTCGCAGTGACTTTCTATCTGCTAGATTAGGTGCTGCCCTATTTATGAATCGTTGAATAGAACCAATAGGATCTTTAAAATTTACTTAGTTGAATTTATTATTTTTTTTGAACAACCTCAAAGAAGAATTTTCCTACAATGAATGATCTGCGTCTTGCATTCTCTGGGGAGGATCTCATTCTCTCACCTAGCACTTAGCACTCAGAAGATGCTCAAATAATAATGAAGTAACATGGAGGTGAATATATCCACCTATGCAAAGCTGTTCTCTCTATCTCAGATCCTCCGTCAGCTTCCATTTCTCTAAGGCTTGACATCTTTGCAGGGCCTCATAGCCACCTACATTGGACTTTTTCTTTAATATGATAATATTCTATGGCAGTCCTTAAATGCCATTCTTAATCGTTCCAGCTACTTTAATTAATGCCAGGAGAAATTGTAATTGGCATGCATTACTTTCTTAAGGCAACACTGGGCATGATTTTATGATGCTCCATTTGGACCAGAAGTGAGTTCTAATGCCCCAAAGATGTTTGATAATAGGTTAAGCCACTGTGAATTCAATTATGGATTAGAAATTAGATTTAAAAGTAGCCAAAGGATAAATATAGAGGGTTCTAGAATTTTTTTAAAAGACTATTTACGGTTTTTATTTTTTTCCCCAGAAATATTTTTGAAAATGGTGTGTCAAACTATGTTAAAAAGAAAATTCAATAGGATATGGTATAGTATCTTTCGCTTTTATTACCCTGTTCTCTAAATTGCCTAGGGAATTGATTGGTTATAAAGATCACCTAAGTAAAATACTTTGTTTATCACAGAACTCTTTATTGACTAAATTAAAAAAACAAACAAACTATATTTAGAATTATTTATACTCTGAGAGTTAGAAACAGAAAATTTAGGGGACCTGATACTTCCAGAAAACTCAGCCTTGTTGACCTCTCTCAGATCTGAGATTCCTTTAATGGAAATTTATCTGATTTAATAGGTGTAGTTTCAAAAACGAAAACTGTCCGCCCTTTATTCCTCGGAGAAGAAATTTGCCAGCTCATGGGGAGGATACGGCGGGTGCCGCAGGGAGGGCGACGTGGCATGGGCGGCAGAGAAGACAGGAAGCGGGTGGGAAGACGTCAAATAAAACCTTTGCCTGTTCCGAAACTGTGCCTAGAATTGACCTTTCACTAAGCTAGGGAGCATCGTTCCTCGGTAGTGGACAACTTATTTATACTACAGATCCATTAGGCCAGGGGTCCCCAATCCCTGGCCACAGGCCAGGAAGGTCCGTGGCCTGTTAGCAACCGGGCCGCACAGCAGGAGGCGAGCAGCAGGTGAGCGAGCAAAGCTTCATCTGCATTTGCAGCTGCTTCCCAGGGCTGGCATCACGGCCTCTGCTCCACTTCAGATCATCAGGCATTAGATTCTCATAGGAGCGCAGGTCCCTGGTGCCAAAAAGTTTGGGGACCACTGCATTAGCTTCTGACATTTGTCTTAAAGACAACCACGTTTATAACATTGTATCAGTGGGGAAAAAATGTTTTCTTAAGTTTCCAGACACCAGGAATTGAAAGTGAGTTGGACATTCTGTGTTTTCTATACTATTTATAAGAGGTTTAAAACCGTAAATCAAACTAAAGCTACTTTAACGATAAACTTGATCTGTAACCATCCTGGCAGTCCCTAACTTCCTCCTATGTACCTCTGAAAATTTCTCTTTGTTTCCTTCTTTCGCTCTCACCTCTGCAGTGGCTTTTGGGGACCAAATTCTGCAGACCCCTGTTAGTGATAACATTGTCTAGGAGAATGCAAAGTTGGAGGAAAATTTCTGCCATATTAAAAAAAAATGAGATTGCCATAACTTAATACATCCTTGTGGTATGAAGTGTGGTATAGATTTATATTCGAAACTTTATGCTTGTAACCCACAAACATATAGTGTAATATAATTAGGCCACTCATACTATGATTATAAGGTTTATCAAAAATAGTAATTCCCAGTACACGGTAGAAAGCATGGGCCAGAAATAGGATGCACATTTTAACTGAATGACATATGTAGTCTTTTAATCCTTTTAGAATACCTCTGGGTCTGTAAATATAATAAAATTTGGAGATAATATCAAAAGTTGAATTTGGGTTGTCTTTGAGGATGTCCAGTGCAGAACAAGGCCATATGCAGTCAAGGAAAAGGATGTATGGGAGAAATCCAGATGGAGAGGAAGCCTTCGGGAGTGGGTTCATGATGCAGGAGCAGGCGGGGAGAAAGGAAACAGAGAAAGAGGGAGAGGAGGAAGAAGAGGGTGCAGGGAGAGAGAGAGAGAAGAGTCTGAGGTCTCACTAATTGGAGAAGGTTTAGAATTCATGCATCATGGCAATCTAGAAGTCTTAGCTTGGTGGGAGCAAAATACCATAAAGTAGTCATGCGCTAGTCCCTGCTCTCCACAGCCCTGGGCTACCACTAATCTACTTTCTGTCTCTATGGATTTGCCTATTCTGTATATTTCATATAAATGGATTCATACAATACGTGGTCTTTTATGTCTGGCTTATTTAGCATAATGTTTACAAGATTTATCCATGTTGTAGTATGTATCAGTACTTCATTCCTTTTTATGGCCAATTATTACTACATTGCATCGATATACCACATTTATTTATTCATTCATAAATTGGTAGACATTTGAGATTTCAACTTTTGACTATTATGAATAATGCTGTTCTGAATATTTGTGTACAGGTTTTTGTGTGGGCAGATATATGTCTTCATTTCTCTTGGGCATTTAGCTAGGAGTGGAATTGCTGGGTTGTATGATAATTCTTTGTTTAACGCTCTGGAGAACCACCAAATTGTTTTCCACAGTGGCTGCACCATTTTATTTTCTTGCCAGCAATTTATGAGGGTTCCAGTTTCTCTACATCCTTACCAGTGCTTATTATTTTAGTTTTAGTTTTTAAAAATCTAGCCATTGGAAGGGGTGCGTCATTGCAGTTTTGATTTGCATTTCCTTGAGAGTCAATGACATGTTTGTTGGACAATTGCATATCTTCTTTGGAGAAATGTCTATTCATGTCCTTTGTCCACTTTTAAATTGGGTTGTTTAAGTTTTTGCTGTTGAGTTGTAAGAGAGTTCTAACCTCATGACCCCATCTAAACCTAATTATCTCCCAAAGATCCCAACTCCAAATACCATCACATTGGGCATTAGGGCTTCAACATGTGATTTTTCAGGGCACACAAACATTCAATCCATAATACCTGCAGAGGCTCTGTGGGGGAAAGGAGCACAGTGAGTGAGGCACTGAGGGTGCATGTCTGCTGCCAATCACAGGGGTCCCCGAGGAGGCTGATCGCAGTGAGGCTGGCACAGCGGCAGGAGAGCCAGCTCATGAAGATCAATGCTTCTCAATCCTAAAGTGCATAAGGCTCACCAGGATCTTGTAAAAATGCACTTCTGACTCAGTAGATCTGGGAAGAGGTAGAGATTCTGCATTTCTAAATTCCCAGGTGATATTGATATAGAAAGAAGGACGTAAAGCCCCAAAGAGCCTGATATTTTCTAAGAGCAGTGGTAAGTTTTAAATGGTTTAAAAAGGAGAATAACAAGATCGACTTTGAGTTTTTAAAGGACTATATATCGGATTAGACAAAGAAATGGTGGGGAGAGTAGCTGACTTAATCATGGCTAAATAAATTAAGGTCTGTGTGTTCAAAAGACAGAACGTTCTACAAACATTAACACCAATGGTTATGAAGACATTTTCATGATATGGGAAAACACTGATGATGTAATACTAAATAAAAAGGCAGAAATCAAAACTATATACACAAGTTGGTTTCAACTCTGTAAAACAATGCGTAGAAGAAATGGCGAAAGCACCGAGTTGTTAACAGAACCTCTAGGGAGGTTGAATGATGGGTGATTTTATTCTTTATGTTTTCCTCCGTTTCATTTTTCTGCCATTTTCACTCTGGTATTTTATGTGCTTAAACTGCTTTCTAAACAACTCAATATTACTAAAATTATCAAAGACTCGAACATTTCTCTCTCTGAATCGTGAATAAACCTCCACAGAGCTGCAGCTCTAATACAGTAAATAGGAAGGCTGGTTGAATTCATTTCCTGGCCCTTCTTAAGGTGCCATGCTGTTGCTGGTTGTCAATTTCACACATGCTATTTCTATCCATTCAGAGCTGACAGCTTGGATTTCCCCCTCCATTGTAATAGCTGCTCTCTCTTCTGGCTTCCCCAGGCTTGCATTTGGTAACCTTTGCCCTTTTATTTGGTACAAGCCAAAATGCCATCTTTGGAAAACTAATGTACCAGAGAAAATGGTAGCACGAAGCCACATAACCTACTGTTCTTTTCCTTTCTGCTTGTAAAGGTTATTATTAGAGCTCATTTTAGAGAATTTCAAATCCATTCAAAGTATCATGGGTTTAAATTTTTTTAATGGAAGCAAAGCTTTTGATGTTTGGGTTTAGAAAGCTGCCTAGCCTCTTTAGAGTTCAAATTTTCATACATTGGCACAATTGATCAAAGACTTTATTTTAAGACAGAGAGAAAAGGCAATTTACCTATAGTTGTTTTGTATCCTCAACATTATTATTATACTCTTTGTTTTCCCCCGAACCATCTCCCTGTTTGAAGATCTACTTTTTTACCAACATATATTGACTTCACCTTCTTTTTGATCATGAGAAATCATCTGGAAACAATTAAGAGTGACGTCACAAATCCAGCATTATGATTTCAATGTAGGATCAAAGAATAGGAAGAAAAAAAAATTGAGGAGTGGAGAAGCTTGATTTAACCTTTAAGCACAAATGCGTAACACAGTAGGAAGAGGCAAGAAAACATGAGAAAATGAAAGAATTAGTGATGGGCATGAAAGTAAGGGTAGTTGGTTTACTTTGAGGTTCAACTTAGTTAATATGCTGGCATCCATTTTTATGCTTATTGTAGAAAAAAGAAAAACAGCCATCCAGGGTCAGTCTGACAAGTGATGCCAAAGTTAGACTTCGTAGCGTTGGGTTTGGCAGAGTGTCCTGAAGCTAAATGCAGATGACTATGAAAAAAGTCTTAAACTGGGGCTAAAGGTCATAAGCAAGGACAATAGAGCTGGACTTTGGAGGAATTCATACTCTATTAAAGAATTCCTAGACCGCTCATGAAAATAACATTGCCTAGTCACCAGAGAAAAGGGAAACTAAAACTAAAGCTAAAACTAAGCCTACCCTGGAGAGTAAGCAAACGGATGATTAGAAGGGGGATTTCAGGAGTACGAAAGGGTGAGAGCTTAGAATCTTGATGTGAGTGACCCTGAATTTACAGCTCATATGAGAAGTGTTGTCCTTGTATCTCTAGAACCTGATGGAGAGTTTGCTTTTAAGAATTTTAGCTCAGTCTGGCCAGAAATGTATGTTTGTAGCTGATAAAAACAGTTGATCTCCTATGTATGGATTTCAGCCAGAAGCTACAGGAAGTGAGCGAATTTCACTGAGGTGGTGGGTCTGGCAAGGTGTAAGAGCTTTTATTTGAAGAAATCAGAGAGTAGCAGCTCCAAAATTCTTTTCCTCATATTTAAATCAACAGTCCTGCATTTTCCAGGACGATTCTCAAATATAATGCATTTGTATGTATTTTAAATATCACCTTTAATATGAAGGTGATTTAAAACATCCTTGAATGCTATTTAATTTTAATATCTTTGCAAACTGTCTTTATACCAATACATTCAGTCATTCATTTCAAAGATCATTATGAGATTGTGTGTTCCCATTTAAGTTTGGAAAATATGATCACTGTACTAGTTCATAACCCCCCTTTGGCTATTGAGCTATTCCCAAAGAGATTCTTCTCTAAACTGGTTGTTGTTACTCTTGTCACCATAGAAATGATTACAATATTTTATTGAAGGCATTCTTATCTAATATAATATTTATTTCCAACCCTCGATTTTCTTGTTGTTCTTCTTTAACTATGAAACACCAATAGAATCTTATTCTTTTTAAAGAAAAGGTCGTACCTATGGAATAAAGAACATTTAGAAGAAACACACACAAAACCACAACCTATTGTCTTTATCTGATTTGCAAACACATGTCTTGTGTGCCTCATTCTCACAGCGATGTCGCAAACAAATTGCTGCGATCTTTTCCCAAACCGCGTCGAGGCTTCGGAATCCTTCTCAACACAATATTCCAGGAGTTGTTAATAACGGATTGTAGTCTGCACCTGAGTTCAAAAAGCATCTGCCTATCTGGCTTTAGAGGAAGAACATTCGTGTCTGATGATAATTTTGGAGAAGAATATACGTGATCTTATTTAGAAATGGGATGATTTCATATTTTTGTTTAAACACAATCATAACTGTATAGACAAGACATTCTCAATTTACAAATGTTCCATGGGTAGGTTTTTAAGAACTCGTGACCTACGAAAGCAGCAGTTAGGGTTGGGAGGACATGGAAAGCAGACAGAGTAGGTTGTACTTATTTCTCTCAGCAAAGCAGAACACTTAAGAAGCAAGTTGTGTACAGAGAGATGCTTCCGGCTTCAACTTTCTTCTTCACCATGTGTTAAACTGTGTAAATTCTTATCTTTAATTGCAAAATGGGGTTGTTTTCAAAAGGGAATACGGTAGCTCAGACAAAGTGTTTAGCTTGGTACACGGTACATAGAAAACCCTTTATCTTTGAGGAACAGAGTAATCGTTGTTTCTCTTTCCAGTGAAATGAAGACAATCCTGCCCAATTCTGAACTTTTTTTTCTAAGAGAATCTTTGGAAAATTTTTATAATTAAACACCACTTGGATCACAGAGTATGCTAATGCAGTGCAGGCAGTACAAAATGCAGTGTCCTAAGAAACAGAAGCCAGGGACCTAGTCCCTGCTGGGTCTTCCACAAATTGTTGAGCAAATTATTTATTTTACTGTGCTCTCAGTGTCCCACATGTAAAGTTATGATTCTAAGATGTTATGATATTAGATGGTATTATTTAGAGGGATTCAAAAATTGGGAAACCAGCAAATTAATCTGACCCACAGTATTACCCTTTAATACTGTCCCTTGATGACCTCTCCTCACCCTTCTCAGGCACTCAACTACTCACACACTCAGAATATCTACCCAGGTAATTCAGAGTCAAATCTAGTCTCTGTCAAGTTAAAATCTATATGCTAACCCAAGAGAAATGAAAGCATATGTCCACACAAAAACTTGCGTACAAATGTTCAGAGCAGCATTACGCGTAATAGTCAAAGGCGGAAATAATCCAACTGCCCATCATCTGATTAATGGATAAATAAAATGGGGTTTATCCATACAACGCAATATTGATTGACTATACAAAGGAATGAAGTACTAATACATGGTTGAACCTTGAAAACATTATGCCAAGTGAAATAAGCCAGTCAGGAAGGACTACATATTGCATGATTCCATTTATACGAAATATCCAGAAGAAGCAAATCCATAGAGACAGACAATAGATTGGCGATTGCCAGGAGCTGGGAGAGGGGAGAGAGAGGAATGACTGCTAATGGATGTGGGGTTTCTTCTGGATGTGATGAAAGTGTTTGAAAATCATGCGATATTTGTACAACTCTTTGAAAATGTTAAATATCTTTAAAGTGCACATTTTAAATGGCTGAATTATACAGTATGTAGATTATAACTCAATAAAACTGCTCCTTAAGAAAATTCTATTTGAAAAAGATATCGAGAACAAAATGGTGACTCATTCAGTTTCTAAGGCGCTTCCTGTGATACAAAACGAGCTTGTCTAAAAATGTCTGTAAGTCAACGTTGAGTTAGGAATATACCTTTGGTGTCTTCTATTAAGGACAAAAACAATCATTTCAGAGGGAATGGAGACAAAAGAAAAAGGGTATATTGGCAATTAAATTTTGTAATAGGATGGGTTGTAAATCAAAGCTTTTACTCTAAAAATTAAGGTGACGAGCCAAACAAATCTATATCAAGCGTTCTTAGGTTTTCCTGAGAGATAAATAAAAATGAATTGGGTTTGAGGATGCTTACCATTTACAACTACTTGTCACTAAATTTAAAATTTCAAAATACTTTATTGTAATTTCTAAAGACAAAATTGTCTACCAATAAGGCCAACCCAAGTAACCTGTGAGGGAATGATTATAAGGCAATGCTCAGTCTCCTTCTCTGTCCTTTGCAGACACACATATGCCTAATCCTGGGACCTCCACCTTCTGTTTTAGAAAGTATTTCTGTCTTGCGAACTTACCCCAGACTCTCATTTTAACCTGATTTTATCAATATGTGTGTCACAGGTCACTGCCAGTCATCTATTTAATAATGTTACGTATCTAAAGACCCTTCTGTAATTCTTATCATTAGTATTGTTCTACTTATTAGGCAGAGAAAAAAATATTATCCATGGAGGCTTTAAAAAAAAACAACCCACAAATCCCCTTCAGAAACAAAATAAATCTCACTCAAGCAGCAGGCAAAGGCAAACACTGAGAAAAAGAGAGCTAACAGAATAGTATTATTGTCACTTTTCTCAAGAAAACCAGAGGTGGAGGTAAGGCTGGGAGGCGTTCCACGCCTGGTTTCCAGCTCTGATGTACTCACTCCCCAACATCCAGGAGAGCTGCATCTCTTTCTTCCATTTCTGCTGGCAACATGTAAGAAACCACTCACCCTTTGCAATCTTGCCACTCGATTTCGTGTCTAGCTGCTCGTCCTGACGAAGATCTGTGGGTCTGGTAGCACACACAGCATGCAGATAACTTCCTCTTCCGAAAGCGAGGAAAAAGGAGAGAGTGAGGGGCTCCCAGCGTAGGATGTGCACCCTGGTGCTGCCCAGAGCCAAAGCTTCGCTCCCACCAAGAAGGGAATTGGGACTTGTGACAGAGAAATATAAAAGTCAGCTGCTCCTTCGTTTTTATTATAAAATGCACATAATATAATATTTGCTATTTTAACCATTTTAAGTGCACAATTCAGTGGTGTTAAGTATATTTGCAATGTTGTGCAATTCCACTGTTAGTCTCAGAAAGTTTTGATCACTGCTAAAAGAGACCCTGAACGCATTAAGTAGTCACTTCCCACCCTCCCTTCCCCAAGCCCCTAGCGACCATCACCCTGACCTCTGTCTCTGTGGAAACTTGTATGTGGATGTTCACAGCACTATTCACAATAGCTAAGAGGTAAAAACAACGCAAATGTCCACCAACAGATGAATGGAGAGACAAAGTGTGGTATATCCGTACACTGGACTATTTTTCAATGACAAAAAGGAACAGAGTACTGACATTTGCTACAACACAGATGACCCTTGAAACACTGAACTTTCCATTTCTGTCCTTGGAGAGGATGAAGGCACCAGCAGGGGAGTGGCAGAATGTCACACAGGGGTCCACAGCTCTGGGCTCTGGGAAGGGTTTCTCGTCTACTCTAGGGTGCCAACTAGGTAATCTGTTGAGCGCCATTCAGGATGTCAGATGCTCTGGTTTTAAAGTCAAGAGAAGCAACCTAGCTTCTATATAAGTTCATTAAAAATTATAAATTATTCTTTTAAAGTGCTTTAAAAGTAAGTTAGGGATTAGAGGGCATCGGGAAAAATAAGTCAGGAAGGGTAGAATTATCAAAGAGCCTACCCTTCCTTCCTTAATTTTTATGAGTCACCTTCCTCTTTTGTACACCCCATCTGTTCCCCACCCTGACTCCCTCCTATATACACTTACCACGCTGGGCTCGTCATCTCTTTTTGAACCTGTTTTGTGATCTGTTTCTTTATCTATGCTCAGGTAGACCTTGTGTACCCTGTACCTAGCTCAGTGTCTGCTGTGTAGTTGGCACTCAATAAATGGCATTTGAATGAATGAATGAATGGATAATGAGTGAACACATTAAGCAAATGTTCTTATCCTTGACTTCAACTGAAGCAAGTCCCACTCCCTGAGCATCGCTCTGCAAAAACTCCAGATCCCTCATCTAGAACGACCCTTTGAACTTTAGATCAGTGGTTATGTTACTCCTCCTTATATTTTGTGCCTGATGGGTGTAAAGACTTTATCCTTATTCACCTTCGTATTTCCTGTAGCCCCTGGTAGAGTGATCTGCACAAAGACGCACGCTGTAACCCTCTCCTACTCTCCACGCACACAGAATAAATGATATCATTAGATTATAACGATTTTGCAGCCACTAATAAATTAGGCAATGGTTATTACTGGCTGCTAATATCGCAAAAAAGAGATCACCAGATGCTTGCCTCCTGGGGGAATATACAACCCTACTTGGGAAGTTATCCTTGCTCAAAATATCCAAATTGTGAGAAACTCTGTAAGAACAATACCCTGCCCTTTTTTTTTCCCTGAAACATATCAAAGAACTTTTTGAGAAAAAAAAAAATGTTATAGAGTATAGCAATTTTTTATTATTTTCAATTAAAAATTATTTAATTCATTGTTTTTTTGAATTAAAAACCCCTCCATTTCTTTTGATGGATTTGCTAGAACAATGAAACATCAGCAATTTAAATTTATAGAGTAAAGTAAAAAATAAAAACAAGACATAACTGTATATATATACTGTAAAAGATATACATATATATTTGCTTATGTATGTATATATTATGAAGTGAAGCCACAGAAGAAAATAAAGAACAGTACATAAAAGAAAAGTTCCAAGTAACGATCAACAATGAATCTAGCAACAGGTGCTCACTCAGTGCCACTGATTCTGAAAACTCTTCTTTTGAAAAGTCACTTTAATGAGTACAAAACTGACCATTTTCATTTTCTCTAGTTTATCCACTCAGTTGATGGAACTCTGATTAGGCAATTTTCCCTTTTTTTTCACTTTCTTTTTATCACCAAACACTCTGAACATGATAAGAGAGCAGCGTGTCCTGAAGCATGGGCTTTCTCATCACCTTGAAATTACTTCTACTTCATTAAAAAAACAAAAAACAAAAAACAAACAAACAAACAAACAAAACGAAAAAAAACCACCTTCTTACTAAAGAACAATAGAAGGACCTAAATTTCTGTCTTAGCACTAAATGCCTCTCAGTGCTGTGGAAACTTCTCGTTTTCTAGCGATTTCAAGGTCTGTATATTCCCTGCTGTTATAGTCTTCATCGAAATAAAAAGAAAGGAAAAAAGAACAGAAGAAAGAAAAGAAGAAACTCTACATGACAAGAACTTTAAACCCTGAGGGTGGTTCATTTCGATTTTGAAGTCTTTCTTCACTATTTCAGGGACATTATGTCAACGTCTTAATAAGGGAAGTAAAGCAGTTTACACGCCTCAGAGCACGTGCACTCAAACCAGAAAATTGGCGTGAAGGGGAGAAGGCCAGGCCTGCCCTGCACCGACAGCAGCCACATGCCAAGGGGCCTGTTCTGGTGAAAACAGATGACACAATTTGCAGACGGCAGGTTTAATGTTGTCATTATGAGATCTGGTAGGAAAACGTCTTAAAGAAACATTTGTTTTACCTCCTTTCTCCCTAAAGTCTTGAAGTCATCTCACGCAAACGTTGAAAATAATTCTACCTAAATTCAATGAAATTTTGTTTTTATAATGTTGACATAACCTTGTGCTGCAAATAGAAAAGACATTTTTGTGTCCTAGAATAACTTTGTTGTCATGAGAACTGCTCTATCAGGCATCATGTTTCAACTTTGAATGTCATGAGCTATTTCTCTATATAAATTAATAAGTTTTACATAATCGATACAATATAATGTATCAAAGACTCAGTCCCATTTGCATTTTGCTAAACCTCAAAGCAAATGGAACACTGAGAGCTATTAGTTTGTTTGAATTTTTAAATATTCCATAAGTAATATTTAGTAATGCAGAATTTTTATTACTCCTTTTTTTGTTTTATGTTATTTAGGCTTTGAGATTCTAAGTCATGACTTGCCAGAACAAAACAAAAGCTTGAAAATAAAATGGAGAGATTTATCCAAATATTTTAAAGTGTATATTTCTCATAAAGATACTTTTTTTCCTACGTATTCTTTTTTATTACGAAATCTGCCTGAATGAAAGGGCCCAGAAGTTTTGGAATAGCTCATTTAGTTCGGACTTTTATGTAGGTTTCTCCTTATGGGCCATAATTAAAGAGCTTACTAATGAATGACAATCTCTTAAAAAATAGCAGTTTCATAACCTTGGATTGACAGAAGGTCTTCAATGGTCAAGTTCAAATCAAATTTCGAAACCAATTATATATATTAAAGAAAGTCAATGTAAATATATTAGCCTGTATTCTTTCAGTTGCAAGTGACAGCAACAAACTCAAGCTAACATTAGCATGAGAAGGAAGACATGTTTTTTTCTTTTCATAACTACGAACTCCAGAGGTTTGACTAGCTTTATGTCTGGCAGGCTGTATAAACTTTCTTAGCTCCAATTTTTTTCTTCTTTTTTGATGTGTGTTTGTTTTTAATCTTAGACAGGTCTTCTCCAGTGGTATCAGAAAAGGCCACAAGCAACCCTGGGCTCATGTCTTAAAACCTTAACAATCTCAGGAGAAAACCTCTTTGTCAACGTTTCCAGCCATTTATTCTGATTGGGATAGTTTGGGGCATACAATTCCTGAATCTATCACTATGTTCAGAGAAATGGAATATTTTAATGGCCAAGTCTGGGACAAGTGCTCATCCCGGAAGCTAGGACATAAGCTCATCTCCATCTGATCCGTGAAGACTGGGATAGAGGAGAAAAAAATTCTAATGAATAATACAAAAAATTGCATCCATGAGATTGATGACCAATCTTATCATTGGTCAATATTAATAGTGTAAAAAAAGAGAGAGAGAGAGACAGTGGGCTAGGATCCAGAAGACCGGAATCTTTCTTTATTAGCTGATAGTTTTTAGGCAAATCTTTATGAATTATAATTCTATATTATAATTATTATATCATATAACATATAACTTTAAAACTTTATGAATTATTTGTGATTAAGTTTTCTAATCCGTGAAATGGATTCTATTGTGTCTTGCTACCTACATGGTGATAAATCTCCAAACTTAATCTACAGATCTCCCTCTGACCTAGAATATTCTAGAATATTCCCTGTGGAGAATATTCCCCAGATCCACCCTCCCCTCTCTCTACCCCGATGTGGACCCCAGGAGGCTCACTTTTGTGGATATGTGAACGGGCTCCATTGCCCTTTAATTTTCATTTATGTTTGGACAATGAAAACCAATGACAAGGAATTTAGGGGGAGCAGAAAGAGAGCTAAGCACATTCACCCCTTGGTGACCTTCCTCTCGGCCAGTGGGTTGTCAGTGGTTGTGTTCCTATACTGATCGCCACAGCTTCCGCTTAGAGCTATAGCTAAAGGTCTCTTGGGGTTGGTAACTGCTCCCTTCGTTTACCCCTTTGAGCCTGGCAGTGGAGGAGCCTTACCTCTGATTGCTAGACTTGGGGGCCTTCATCATTTCTTATTGATTTTTTCTGAGCTACTCACAGCTCTGTGAATAGTTTCTTCGTTAAGTCTATTCAAACACGTTTTTTGAGTACAGCATGTGTTTTGTGTTGGGACCATGACCAAAACAGCTCTAGACAAATTTCCAAAGGCATCCCAATTTCGATGTTTGGAAAATTGAGACTATTATCTCATTTCAACTTGAGTATTTTTTTTTTTTTCATTAGATGCCATACCATCCATCAATCATTCCAGCTTAAAATCTTGAGGATGACTTCAAATGTTCATTCTTCTTTATCTTCACATTCGGCTGACTATTAAATATTGTCAATCTTATTTCATAATTATTTAAAAAATATACTCTCCTTCACCAACTCTAATGCCAAATGGCCTCTCTGTTAATTCAGTCCGATAGTCTTATCTTCTACACAATCACGAATGTGACCCTATCCTTCCTCCTCTATAAGAAATTTGTGTTTCTAGGACTCTTGGTCAACCACAAGATAACTCCGAGATCCTTTTAAATGCTGTTAAGACCATGATATGGGTTATCCTTTTCTCCTAGGACTGTAAAACTATGTGCAAGACGTTGAACAATCTCATTCTCTTTAATGTGCCCATGTCTTAGCTGGCTTCATGCATTGTGGGCTGTGAAATGGCCTTTTTTGCTCAGATGCTCTTTTCCGTTTTCTGCTTAAGATATTGCTAACTCATTCTTTAAATATTACTTTATATTTTACCTTCTCTGTGAGGAATTACCAATGCCCCAATAGTAATTTGTTTTTTATGCCCAAAATACATTGTACACATATTTTTAAAGCATGATGTCATTGCAATGTAGGTATTATTGATGCCTGTGCTCCAACTTGATTATGGGCCCCTTGAGGGCAAGTGTTGTATCTTACCTATTTTTGTACTGTTGGTGTCGAGTTACAGAGCCTAGTGTATAATGGCCTTTTAAAAATAAAGGACACTTAAAAGAATGAAAAGACAAATAATAGACTAGGAGAAAATATTTGCAAAACGTGTATCTGATAGAGGACTGTTATCCAAAACATGAAAAGAATTCTTAAAATTCGACAATAAGAAAACAAACACGTCAATTAAAACATGGGCATAAAATTTGAATAGACACCTCACCAAAGAAGACATACAGATGGCAAACAAGCATATGAAAAGATGCGAAACATTATATGTAATCAGGGAATTATAAATTAAAATAATGAAATACTACTACACACCTATAAGGACAGCTAAAATAAAAAAACCTTAAAACTAAATACTGGTCAGGATATGTAGCAACGGAAACTCTAATTCATCAGGATACTGGTTAGAATGCAAAATGATACAGACACTTTGGAAGACAGTTTGGCAGTTTCTTGTAAAGTTTAACATAGTGTTTCCATTTGATCCAGCAATTATGCTTTTAGATATTTACTCAAATGAGTTGACAGATTATGTCCACACAAAAACTGACACATAAACATTTATAGCAACTTTATCCATAATTACCAAAACCCTGAAGTAGCTAAGATGTCCTTCAGTAGGTTAATGGATAAATAAACTATGGTGCATCCAGACAATGCACTATTATTCTGTGCTAAAGAAATGAGCTATCAAGCCATGAAAAGAGATGGAGAGATCTTAAATTCATATTACCAAGTGAAAGAAGCAAATCTGAAAAGGCTACATAATGTATGATTCTAATGTATGATGAAACTTCTCTTTCTAGTTTATGGTGGCTACATGATATTATGGGCTGAATGTTTGTGTCACCTCAAAATTCATATGTTAAGTCCTTACTCCCAATATGACTGTATTTGAAAACAGGGCTTATCTAGAAATAATTAAGGTTTAATAAAATCATGAAGGTGGGGCCCTGATCTGGTAGGATTAACTCACCAGAACCAGACCATGCTGGCACTCTGATCTTGAACTTCCAGCCTCCCAACTGTGAGAAAATGAATTTCTGTTGTTTAAGCCACACAACTCATTCATTTATTCATTCACTCATTTTTTCAGCAGTTAGCAAATAAATAACCTGATGTAAACAAAGCAAGAGCTCTAAAACTACTTTGAATGATACCATTTGAATATATGTGTAAGTTTCCTAATAAGATTACAGAGATGTGACTAAACTCATTTTTTCTATGTAGAATGCATTCAATATATTGTCATTTCTCATAAATATGTATCATATCTAACTAAAAAAATTGAGTAAATATCTAGAATCATAATTGCTGGATCGAATCGTAAGATTATTGTCAGTTTAAATTATTCAGAGTAAACGTAATGTAGGAATAAAAAAGTAGTATTAATTAAAGTAGATTAGTATTTTAAATGAGTCCCAATTCGTATGACAAACTCGTTTAAAGAAATTCACATCTTTTTTTTTCTGCAGATGAAGACACTATGTGAGTCTTGAGAAAGGTCTGGAGAAATTGTCTAAACCACAATAGTAGCAGAGAGGTGTTTCTTGGCTCCAGTTTGGAACATAAGCTTTCACATCAGTCTGAAATGGAATTGATAAAGGGGAAGAGAAATATGTCTTATTTTATTAAGGAACTTCTGCTAATGGATGTCAATGAAATAGTCTTCCTGCTTTCATTTTTACTGGGATTTCAGAAAGTCACATTGATTTGGCAATATTTGATCTCCTCACATATACGTATTTTAAATATCATCCCTTCTTGATAATGTAGTCAGGTGGCAGGCTATACAGTCCCACTTTTTTTTTCTTTGGTAAAAATTATATCTGTAAAATAAGTGGTGTGCTCCAATGTGGGATGTGTGTCTTAAGAGCATTTCTGACCTGTATTAAAGAAATAATTCTGGTGACATTGAGTTAAGTTAAAATAATGGAAAAGTTGAAAGTATTCAATAATAATAGTTCTTACTAAGTCACTGAGTAAGTGGATATTTTGTTTGTAAACATAGGCAGCCACCAATGTGGCAGTTTGAAACACATACACACCATGAATGCTTTGTTGCAGACCTCTCTCTCTCTCACACACACACACACATACACACACACACACACACACACACACAAATGCTTTGTTGCACGCTCACATCCACTGAAAGCCTGGGTAGAAAAGTAATGAAACACAATGAAAACAATAGTGCTGCTCCCCAACCAGTCCATCCAGTCCATCCGTATTACCGGCCTTCAAAGCTCGTTATAGATGTTAGAGTATTTGATCATCGCATCTCTATATGGGGGAATATAATTCCCAACCGGAAACTGAGGAAAAGGGATTAAGTGATTTGTACAGACCTCAGGGAGCCAAGCTAAATCCCCGTGATTCTGTAGTAGAAAAATAATTTTCTTTGCATACTTTCATCTAAAGTGACTTAGGACTTAATTAAAATTATACACATTTTGAAATACATAAAATTCTAAATGCCAGTCAAGGCCGACCTTGACCTTGTCTGCTCGAATACATGGAGTATAAATCAATTCTATGGTTATTGTTTTAAACTTTTAAAGGTTTTCTGATGCTTCTTCTCTTAAAAAATCTGAGAGGTTATTTTTATTTTCTTAGGTACATATGCAAATGATTGGCAAGACCTGTAAATGTTCTTTTCACCAACTGTTTGAATGTGGGTGCATATGCATATGTGTATTAAAACTTTTAACTGGAAAATATTATAAAAGATAAAACAAATTATGGTAGTTTGTGGATAGTGTTATGTGCCCAGCAGGTGTGCTTGTTCCTTCAATGACATATCTATTGTGTGTACTTGAACTCTTTGGAAGTAACTAAAATAGATTAGAAAGATTTCCCAACTTTTTCATTAATTAGTTCCTTTCCCTGTAATATATAATCTCACAGGACTTCCTTATGAATTTTTATGATTATTTCACCATTTTTATGAAATGCTTTATAAAGAAAATATTTTAGGTAAAAACATTATATTGTAGCATTATTAAAATTATATTTATAAAGTTTATTTAACATAATATTTAATATTCATAAGATAGAGGTAAATTTTAAAATGTCTCCATTTATCAAGTTACTCACGCTACTTGATTTCATTTAAATATGAAAGAAAAAATAATCTGTCAGTAAACATTATAAGATATTACATAAAATTTAGTGATTTAACACATGTTAAAAAATAGACCAAAACGATTGACATAGTCCAGCATCCAAAATAGGTAGAAACAGTTCTTACGACATCTTTGAAATTTCGGTTGTAAACTTTGATCAATTGATTATTTTCATACATTAAAAAATTTTAAATTATAGAAATTTGTAATAAATTCTAAAAATACATCATTTTTATAAGTTTAAAACATTTTCAAAAGTTTTAAAAATGATTGATATATGTGACTGGCATTTGCAAGCATCTGTGTACAAGTTATATATTGTACATACATATCATTTTTATTTGCAATTAATGTAAGGACAATTTAGACATATTAAATACTACATTTACTCTTTTTCATCCTAGTTCTGAACTACTAGAGATAACTTGGTGTAAAAAAATTAGTCAGATGAATGCATTGTACAGATCTGATGAATAGCATATTGGGGTGATTGTGCAGAATTTTTATTACTTTTATAGTCTTCATTAACGTTCTATATTTGAATATATGTTTCTTACAGTTCTTATATTTATTTAGTAACCCATTAGTCATATAAATTGAACAATATATGCCATGAATCAAAACAAATAAAACCTGCATAATCATCAAAAGCTCCATGGTCTCTAATGGGATACAGGTGGGCAGCAAATCAAAAGAGACTGAAATATAAACAGGTTTTTAAATTTTCCTCACTAATTCACTAAGCACCCTCACTCAATGTACTGGGTGCTCTTAAATCATTTCTCTTTAAGGTATAATAGTATATTTAAATATTTTAAATGTATTTCCCCCTGGAAGAATATAAATCCCCATGAACTCTTTTCCAAGTTCCAATGTTTCTCAAATCTTCATTTACAGTACACACCTAAATTTGGGGGAGGCAGTTAGACACACCCATCTTATATTGTTAGTCGATATTTGGCTTATTTAAAGATAAAAGTAAAACCAAATAACGAAAACAAAAAGACACACAGGAAAAGGAAAATCGAAGGAGAAAAAGGGCAAGAAAAGGCTAAAAATGGATAAAAATGGACACCGAGCAAAGTTCATTTCGCAGCGCGCTTCCCTTATCCTCTGCCCCCCACCCACGCCCGCCTTTCAGGGCCTTGCGCACCACGCCACTGGCCCTCTACCCAGGCTGCTCCTGGCTCTTGTCATTGCGCCCCAAGTTCACGTCGGTGCTCCTTCAGCTCTCAGGCCATGTCATCGGGGAAGTCCCCCTACCCCCCGCCCAGGCTAGACTGCGCCAGCCACCCTCAATATGACACGCCGTGCGCTTTTGCTCCACAATATTTGTCAGCGTTGTTTATCTTACATTTTATCTATGGGCTTATTTAATGAACAAATCTCTTCTTATTGTTTAACCTTATGATGCCTTGTTCTTAGTAATGGTCGCACTCTCTGCTTCTATTTGCCTGAATGTCACCTAACTCCTAATTTTTTTTTTTTTTGCCATTTTGTTTTAGGTGAGCTGACCCCTTTCAGTGTTTCTTGTAGTGCAGGTCTCATAGTGGAGAGTTCCCTCAATGTCTGGAAAGGTCTTTATTTCTCCTTCATATCTAAAGGAGAGCTTAACTGGATACATTATTCTGGGCGTATTTAATTAACGCCAGCCTCAACTCTATATTGTAGGTTCCAGGAGGAGAGGGGAATTACCTGTTTATGCTAACGCCTATGTTTTCGAGGCTCGGCATGTTCTCTGGCCCTCAACAGGTGCCCAAATAAATATACATTGAAGGAGGAAGAAAGGGGGGAAAAAGAAAGAAGGAATGAAAGGAGAAAATAAACAAAAGAAAGAAAATAGTAAAATATTAGAAGAAGGGATAATAAGATGTATGTTAAATTCATTAATCTGACTCAACAAACATTTATTTGACGTCTACCATGTAGAAATTCAGGTGGAAATAGGGCTAGGACAGAGACCAGCCCATCCTGGAGGGTGTAGTGAGAAGAATCAGTGAATCCGCGGAGGCCGAGCTGACTGTGTTAACACCCCACCTGGCTTTTCCCGGGCATCGCACAGGTATCGCGAATCCAACAGATGCCCAGCCCATCCTCCCACACCAGCTTATTTTTTTCCTGGCATTTTTTTTTTTTTTTACTGGCTGCAGTCGTCATCACTTCATCCAAGTGTAGATAGTGCTTTTTGAGAAATCGACAGTACGAGAGTGGTGAGAGATAGGGCGGTATCTTAATGGAGACAGGGACCAAGGGAGGCTTAAGGGGGTCACTACTGCCACTTGGAAATAGTGGGTTTTATCTGAACTTTTATGCTAAGACTAGCAGAGAAAACCCAGAGTTGTAACTGCAATGTCAAGGTCTGAACTTGGGGGGGTGGATGGGGGGGAGTGATTCAGACAAGCGTGTTGACTCTTTGATACAATATTTATTTATTCATCTATTTACTCATTCAAAACATTTCTTAAATATCTCTCTTCAAAGTACTAACTTAAGAAGCTCATCAGGGATACAACAGTAGGTTAGAACCTGGTCTTTAGTCTCAAGAAAACGATGAAGTAGGACGACAGATGTGCAAGGTGCACAAAATTAAAACACATCTTACCGTAAGTCCCATAAAAGGTATACAAAAGTGATTGGATAGTTTCGTCATTCATTTATTATTTAAGAGACAGTTCCCAGGCCTTACTGTGGCTGGATCGGGTCTGCCCGCGGCTTGAGGCCTCAGCTAACGCGCTGCGTCTTCTCCATCTGCCCTTCTCCTAGGGAGCCATGGAATGAACCCCTCTTCTGAGGGCGCAGAGAGCCAAGAGGAGGCAAGGGTCAGGCCACCTTCTTCTCGGACACCCTACACATTCTCTTCTCACCCTGCAGCGGTGAGTTGTCCAGAAAGTCTCGTTTCCAGAAATGTCAAGATGAGAAGCAGGCGAAAGGTCAGGTTCTATGGCTCAGTGAGCATCTGGGTGGGTGCCGAGGCCCGCTCCGCTTTTATAGGCTCTCCAGAATCACCAGTGATTCCCCTCAGGGAGCCCCCCGAAGGAATGACAGTCTCCTTCCATGAACTCTGAAACTCCGAAGGGCCGATGACTCAAATGACCCTTCTCTTTGTGCTTTAGACCAGCTGGTGGGGGTAGGACTGGGTGGGATCACAGTGTTTGATTCGGGTCAGGTGGATTTCTCTATTTCTTAGTAAAGGTGGTGGATGTGGCAGGGGGTGGGTGGGTGGCACTTGTCTGAGCCCAATTGTGGTGGTTCTCATTCAAATGTGGGTACCTCGTTCCTGTTTATTTTCAACTGAACTGCGGTCACGAATTCTAGAGCAATAAGAAAAGTTCTACTCAGTAAAACTTTGCAGAAGTTTGGATCTTAGATTATTTTTAACTCAAGTATGTGTGTTATACTTTCATCAAGTAACTTTTTGTTGTTTCTATTAAAATTTTTCACTTAGGTATCTATTTATTTTGCCTGATGATTGATAATGTTATCCAGTTTCCTGATATTAAACCATTGTTACATTTCTCTGATCCTTTTAAAATTCCGTTGGATCACACTTAGGTGTTTTTCCAGTGCCAAAAATATGACATGTTGAAGGCAGGCATTCCTTCCATTGGAACGAGATGCTTGCTTCTGGCCACGGGCTGGTAGCAGAGCATTTGAATCCCTGACACATCCAATGAAACTCTCTTCCTTCCTCACAGCCTTGGGACACATGGTGCAGACTTTGAGAACTGCTGAACTCTTGAAGTCAACTTGCTGATATTATAGTTTCTCATCCATGTTACAGATGTGATTTCCTTGGTTGACATCTGCTTGATTTATGTTTGTCCAAGCATTTACTTTTACTTTGTTATGGTAATGTGCTTATCTTATAAAGGGAATGATCGGATTTTTTTAAACATAGAATTTAGATGAGACTTTGTCTTTTAAATGATTTGAGATAATTATAGGGACTAATCTATTGGTTCTTAATTTTGCTGTTACACGAGAAATAACCCTTGTGCAACAATACCTCCAGCTATCTCAGCCAGGCACACTATCCCAAAGGTCGTGGGACAGAGAAGCTCATGGGCCAAAATAAAATGCTCAAATCACATAGATTCTTAAAACAGTTTAAAACACATAGTGAAAAGCGAGGGAAAAGAGATGAGCAAAGCTAACACGCTTTAAGGTAGGGTGTAAACAGGGTGGGAGGGCCACACTGCCTGATTCCTGACTCTTTCGGACTCCTGAGTCCTTCCAGCTAGTAGTGTGATTCTGAAGAAGCCCAGCAGATGGAACTTACCAGGGTCAATACACTTGCTGAAACTGGGAGAAGCAAGTAGATGTGCCTGACCCCTCCTGTGACCTGCCAATTAGCTGCTAAACAGCTCTGGATTTTACCTGGATTTCTTGAGCAAAGCACATGTAGGGCCAGTCATGAGACAATGATGGGTGCCACCAATGGTTGGCCAATTTATCGATGACATAGCCGTCAATATAGAGGTGACATGATCTATAATTTATTACTTTTTTATCCCTTTGTATCATTCTCATTTGTTCTGCTTATGTTCTATTTATTTAATGCATCTTAACATGACTTAGAGGTTACTTATTCTGTATCTAATAAATATTATGTATGCTGCCTATGTCTCTCAGGCTTCCTGCTTACTCATTATCTACAATTAACACATCCTGTGAGCTTATCTATATCTCATAAACTGCTTGCTTAATTACTATGGTTAACTTTTTTCATAGGTTTCCTTCATCCCATTTATTTTGTTTTCTGTAGCAGAGTTGAATATTCTCAACAAGATAGCAAACACATTTTATCTTGGCATTTGGCAATGACCTGAAAGATAAAGAATCTTAAACCTATATTTCTTTAATAACCAAATTCAAGAATATACCTATAATGTCTGGAAAATCATTTAGCTTGTTTTTACTTTGCTATTCTTTCTAACTCCGGTAGTTTATCAGTGTTTAATTTATTCAAGACTGTGGCAATTGCTACTAAACATTAACGTAACCTAATTTTATCTTGCATTCCTTTGAAAGTATATTACTAGCATTTGCATTGGATTTTGTTTCTGCAGTTCTACATATCACAAATGATTTTAATAGACCTGAGCAAAAGTACATCAACTCTTGCCACTGCTGGCTGCTGTTAACAACTGTTCATATGCTGTCAGTTTGGAGCAATAAACATTTGGGTTAGTGAACGACGTTTTGGAAGTGAATCTATCCTTAAGCAGAGGAGTTTCTGTATTTTCGGATGATATATTTATCTTTGAGGAAAGCAAAAAAAAAAAAAAAATTAATAAAAGCTATTTGAGGGCAAAATGGACTGGGTTCCTCATAAATTTTGGGGCTTGTTCACAGCTTTTTCTTTTATTACTGTGCTTAAGTGTACAGGAAGATAAACACTAGTCTTAAGGAGTTTATTTCCATTTTGATCATAGTTTTTGTACTTTCAAAATCTATATTACTTTGAATTTGGCACGAGTATATTAACTGTTTTAGTTGTAAGGGACAGAAGGCCATCTTGAAGAAGCTTAGATAGGCAGAGGGATTTACCAAAGGGAAGGGTTCAAGAGTTAAACCAGAGTAGGTAAAGATATGATTGAGTCTTAGGAACGACTGGTCCTGGGGACATGAATGCCGATGGATGTCTTACATTCTACCTCACACCTTTTTATTTATCGTTTTCACCCTCTCTAAGGGCTGATCATGCTTCTCTGTAGAGCAGGAGACATGATCATTAAAAACTACTGCATTTCTCATTGTGTAATTTCTACCAGTAGAAACAGATCAACTTTCTACACTGCATTCGGTACAAAAGGCATGGAACAGGAATCTGATTGGCCAGTTCGGGTCAGGTAGCCACTTCTGGACCAATCAGCTGTGGCCCTGTGTTTGAGGGGGATGGGTAGGGTGATGTGAGCTCTCCACTGCTCTTTCTTGGACCCACGTGGTTGGAGCTGGGGAAAGAGCATTACCAGAAGTGGAGTGCTGGCCCGGCCTGGTGTTCACGTCTACGACACCAGAATCTGCGGTATTTAAGTTTGTTCTAATTTTGATCGCCAAAAAAATGGGAGAAAATTTTAATTTTTATGAAATAAGTACCTTATTAATGCATCCATTTTTAGAAGAATTAAAATCTTGTGAATCTGAAGAACTCAGAGAAAATGTGAAAACGAAGAACATCGAGTTAACATAAAAAGTAAGCAAGATAATTATTCTGTTTTTCATAAATGAGGTATTGCATGGGTGCTTCTAGGGTGGAGAGAGGAGGTAGTGTGGTTTGTGCATCTGAGTCTGAAAATTTAGAGTAAAAATACACTGTGTCATCATGATGATTAAGAAAATTGCAAGTCACACATACCGAAGAGGTTAAGAGAGGTTAAACTAAAGAGTTACCACTTAACACTGTCCGTTTAAAGACCAGCTAACTCAAATCCGCAGCCACAGTATTTGTTTTTGACCTGTCCTTGACTTCTGCAACTATCTTTAACTCCTATTTACCTGGAATTCTACCAAAAACTTCTGGGAATTCTTTCCGTATTATTAGCATTCTTAACCAGTGAACACGTCCACAAAAAAAAGTGAAAATAGACTTTGCCTCTGAAGTTTTTCTATACTTTAATGTGTTTAGCATCCCCCACCACCTTCATCCCCCAGATGAGAGCAAGAAGCAAAAATCATGCCTTCCAATGTGACAGATGGCATATACTACTTTAAAAAAGTAGTTAAGGGTAATTGTCCAATTATGAGGGAGTGGAATTGTGGGTAGCAAAAGGAGCCAGATTTGCTCTAAGTAGATGTGAATGTAGGTTTCAGTCGGCGTGGCATGTGGCAGAGTGTCTGCTTACAGAATTGCATGCCAGGCACTTGGGTGTACCAGGGCAACTGTGCTGTTTTAAACAGCTCCTGACGAAGTGAATAGCTTCGATGCTATTATCTCCAGTTTGGTTCCCAGTGAGGGAATAAGAACATGGCAGCGAGAGAAAAGAACGATAATGTCCAAAAGGCACGTATTAAGAAGCCACTTTCATAAAATCGCCTATGGTTGCAGGAATATGACAAGCATATATTCTTGAAGAAATTAGAATTTTAAAAACATATCACGTTGTTTGCTGAAAATGACCAGGGCAGAAAAAATAAGATCAAATATTAAATTTGAAAAATTTGAAAAAAAAGATCAAATTAGAATAAATTGGAACTTGCTACCCCTGGCCTGGTGACTAACATGGTATTTGCCAAATGTATTATGTTTTTAATAATAATAATAAAAAGAATAAAGCAAAAAGAAGTGCCTTTGGCAAATTTCTTTGGGCACTCTCAACTTTATATTAATAAGTATGTGAAAACACCCAAATATCTGAACCACATTAGATAAAGTATATGAATTAGTCACTCACAATATGTGTATTAGATTCAATAATAGGTGTTTTTACAAGTTGCATATAAAGCTTAGTGGAATCTGGTGTTGTATGGAAATTTCACAAGCCAGTCTTGACTGAGACAGCCTAGGGAATCGGAGAGCTGGGGACAGTTAACTCTGAGAGGTCACACATACTGGATCTGTACCTAATGTTTATTATTTGGTGTTTATGTTTAAGTTGGCTTCAAAATTCTGTTTGTTTTATTTATTTTACTCAGCAAAATGTTGAGATCAAATTCTAACATACGGAAACATTTCTACACTGCAAGAGAGAAAGAACAAGATTTCAAAATAATGTCATATGGAATATATAGTTCCAACAGAGGGTACTAGATATTTCATATAGCAAAAGCAATATTTGATGAAGTTGGTAACTCTCCCCTTTTTCTTCTCAAATACATTTCTGTTTTTTTTTTTTTTTAAAGTGCTTTCTGAATTCATTTGACACAGTAGGGTACATTTAAAAATATTGATTCTTCTCTGTTACAGGCTTGGTTTGCTTCTCTCTTCTAGAAAAAGTTAAGTAAGAAAGTGTTTGATTCAATAAAGTTCAACAGCATAAGCTTCTATTTATTAAAAAAAAAAAGAAAAATTCACGTAGTAACTTTTACGCTGCCTGATAAGGTTTATTTTAAAACTTAATATAATTTTGTAAGCAAATGAATTTCTACATAATATCGGTAATATTCATAAGGCAGCAGAGTAATCTTTGATCTAGAAAATATGCTTGACTATTTGCATGATTTTAATATTCCCACTAGTTTCCTTCTTTCCTCTCTCTCTCTTTCTCTCTTTCCTCCTTCCCTCCCTTCTCTCCTCTTCTTTCCTTCCTTCCTTCCTTCCTTCCTTTCTTCCTTCCTTCCTTCCTTCCTTCCTGCCTGCCTGCCTGCCTTCGTTCCTGCCTTCCTGCCTTTCCCATTGAGGAAAGGAACGAAGATGGAAAACAATTTTTTCCCCCTCATGGTTTAAAAATGTCCAGAAATGTAAATCTCTGTTTAAGATGCCACTGATGTTGATTGCAATTATCTATAAGACTTGGAATTTTCCTGTACTAATGAAAATTTGAATTCGCTTGTGTGAGAGCTTTGTGCCCATTTTACAATCGTTTCAATTATTTAATTTTTAAACATCTAGTACATGTGTTACCGAAGTGAGCACAATTTTTAAACATCTAATTCCAAATTTCTTTCACAGCACTCGGTTTGGACAGATATTACTTAGGTTAAGCATATTCATCTGAAACTCCTATTTTCAGAGAGCTTTTAATAACTATGTCGCATAGCAATGAAAACCATTATTTTACTAGAATACTTTGGCCCTTGTATCTCTAATGGGAGAAATTAAAGCTCCCTCCTGCTTTTAATTAGTGTTTGGCCATATAGCACACAACTATAAAAATGCTTATTTTATTGTATCAGATAAAATTTGTGCCATATTTGCAAATGCGAGGACAGTGGTGTGCTTTAGTAGCTACATGAAAAGAAAATACAGCTCCGTAAGGCTATGTCTGAAAACGAGGAAAGCTTGACAAAGATAAATTGAGCATTTGCTCAACCAATAAAAACAGGCTAAAAAAAAAAAAATCAAGTGGACCACATATGGAGTTATAGTTAAAAAAAAAAAAGGGAGCATATAATATTTTGCATTAACCCTCCAAATTCCACCGTGAAATAGTCAATAGGGTGATTTCTTCAGATTTGTGGCTAATTGGTATAATCTAACAAACTACGTGCTACATAATTTTGGAATAAAAGTCTTGCCGGAAAAAAAGATATAATCAGCCTCTAGCCATAGGAAACCATTCTCAGCAATAAAGAGACAATAATCAGTGAAGCAACCGGTTGGTTGAAATGAGGAAATAGGGAGAGAATAATTATCAGTTCGTAATCGCCGTGACCATTCCCCTCTCCTGCAGGCTCCTCTTGAGCGAAGCTTCTGCACCTGGCACTTGTGTGTACTTGCAGCTGAGAGAGGACACAGAAGGCCAGGCCATAATGGCCTGCTCCCCGGCCCTCTGAGCAGGTCGCCATCTCAATGGCTGCAGATGTCTGTGAAGAATGATCACTCCTAGGTACTTCCTTCGGTTGTAATCCAGAGTCCTTGCAGGCAGCGGCTTGAGCTCTTTAACATAAAGGCCGGGCCTGAATTAAGGGTCTTGGGAAACCTTTCATAGGCCAGGCTTTAGATGTTCTAAGCAGATTGTGAAAATAATTTACAACAAAGGGCCAGGTTAATTTAAAAGTAAGGTTAAAAAAAAAAAACAAAACATTAACTCTATGTTATGCTGCCTCTGATGAGTTTCTATAAACCGATAAGCTTGTCTGATGTAGCTTTCTGAATTTTAAACACATATGCACAAGCTAGCTAGGCTATAACTGGTTCTTATTAAGCTATTAAAAGGGAATACTAAAAGGAGGCTTAAAATCAGGTGCATTCAATAAAACTCTATTTGAGTTGGCACAGAGGCAGTTGCATATGTTTTCTGGTTGAGCTGGTGCTGGAAGTTTATCACCTGTATTACCTATGCTTAAATGGTATTTTGCTCCAATAAAAGTACCATTTATAATTTCTATCAGCTATCATTAGAGTATATTCATAGTTGATGAATCAACTTAATGTTAAGAGGCAAGTAATACACCCATTAGATTTACTGTATTTTAATAGTGATTTATGTCTGTTGATTAGCCATGAGTGTCAGTAGAAGGAAAAGGAGTTAGTTCAAAGACGGATCCTTAGGGCAGAATAAGTGCTCCATTTAAATTAATAGATTAAACATGTTTATGACCATGATCAATATCGTCCAACTGAGACAAGAAACGATCCCCAATAAAGAATGCAGTTAACATCCTACTTTAAGGACCAAATTATTGTTCTCCCTTTATGATTCTAGCTGAAAGGAAATATTGTCTTCATCGTTCATGGAATGGTTTTGAAATTGGGCGTAAGCTGGAATCAATGACCCTTTATTGTATGCCTTTCAATACAATCCGGCTTCCTCTGGAAAAATACTTGTCCTTTCTGGAATTTGCCAACACTCTATGAATTGGCCAGAAAGAGTTGCCAAGAGGCAAACTGGATGGCATGAAATGTCAAGATCCAAGAATGGGACCACGGTGTCATTGACACACACCGCACGGCCTGGACCAACAAAGCACCATGCACTCTGAGCTGTGTTCTAGGTGCACATGCTTACATCCTGGAGAGACTTGTTATCTAAATTTGGCGACTTTCTAACTGCATGGGATATCTAAGACCCACCGAATGCTAATTCTGCACAGTAAATACTAACTTTTTTTCAAGCCAACAACCTTCCTCCCACACCGCGTTTGGAGTGATGGTGGTTATGGCTTTCTCTTCTGGAGCAACACGTTCCCAGACACACATTTCTCACGACCATTTCTGAGATAATGAAATTAAACTAGATCTTGAAATTGTGTCTATTATTTGGGAAAGATTGTTATGAGGTTTTAATTAGAAGTTATGTGCTCCGAGAGATCTATGGCTGTAAATTTTCCTGTACACATGGTTTTCATTATAATGGCAGCGACCCAATAACTTTTAAGCGATTCCCATCACCCACTTTTCTCTGTGCCCCTCCTCCCCGAAACTGAAATCATATTAGAGGTCACCCAGGTTTTTGAAAGAAGAGTGGACGTTTATAGATATTCTTGAAACAAGAATCCCTATGTTTAAGAAAGAAACCAGAACTACCATAGAAAAAGATTAGCTACATTATTCTTTGTCATATAAGTGTGGGAAGATAAAACTATCTAAAACTTGGGCTTGTTCTAACAGTAATACTTTTGGCGGGGGGTGGGGGGGAAGTATTTTCTATGAAGAATATCTTACTCAATTCAGGATTGTGATGGTCGTCGCAGACTGATTAATGTGTCCCAGTCATTTCACCGTCACATTATATATCGTTAAATCAGAGATCTGTACAAAAACACAGTCATTGCCCTCTACGAACCCTGCCCCCCGCAACAGTTGGATTGTTGCACTATAATGTGGCCTATGTTATGAAATAACTCTTATTTTCCCTTGGTGAAAATTATGAGTATTATGTATGGTTAAGCAATCTTTTTATTAAAAGCTGTAATTCTGAAATCTCCCTGGTTCCCTAGGGTGGCTGACTGAATCCATCATCTTCAACTCTAGAAAGAGGAGATGGGTAGAAATGACACTTGAACTTTTTGGGGCAGAAGGACCCTTTTCACATGGAAGATATTTTCTGTATTCCCATAACATGGTTATTATACCTTCAACGGCCATTGACTGAGAAAATGAATTTTGCAAAATCTAATATGAATTCAGGAACACTTTAAAATAAATTGATAATTGTAACAGCACCTACATACACTTGAGGAATAAAAGAAAAGCTGTTTGCAGTATATCATTTATTCAGTCTAAAAATTTGATGGACCTATTTAGATATAAGAACTCCCCCGGCTTGGCCTCCCTC